>NC_141302.1:14032500-14490000 GCF_037954325.1 Fistularia commersonii
AGCTGATCTCAGAACAGCCAGGGCTGTGAGCATCTGCTTGCCAGTCTCCAGAGCTTCATTTGTATCTATCTTGTTGTATCTGGTTCGAACTTCCTCCTTGATATTAATAGTTTTCCGGATTCCTGTTATCAAGCACACTTCTCTCCTTTTTTGCGTGATCCTGACCTCCGGCGTTCCACTTCTCCTTCCGGCCACTGCTGTTCATCTTTTTCCGCCGAACATCAGTCACATGGCTGTTCCCACTCCATCAGTCTGCTGGTTGCTTTTTGTAGAGACAGTCATCAGTGACATGTTCACATTCTCCAGCCTCTTAGTTGCTTTCCACCAGGATTCAGTGATCTTCTCCTTTAGGTCAGCAGCCTTGTGCTCAGCATCCTTTTGCTTCTTGGCAGCTCATCTGGTTGCTCATGGATGAAGATAAAATCCCCATGCCTGGTGTCCTGGTTCCAGGGTTGCCCGTTTTTTACAGATATGGAGCACTGGCTAATAAGAGATTCACCATCATCTCATTTGTGAGGGGTTTGAAGCATTCATGTTTCTCCTGTCTCTTCTGCAGTGCATAACTCCACCTCCAGCAGATTTTCCTCCATCTGCTGCCTGCTCCAAGAACAGATCACAGTGTTATCTGCAAACATCATTATCCGTAGAAATTCCTGTTTGAGGTCATCTGCCAGCCTGTCCATCGCCACAGCAAACAAGAAGGGGCACAGAGATGATCTCTAATTTGTCCAAACATCACTTTGGTCTTCTTTGTCCCACTCACAGCACTCCTCATCACTGTCTCACAGCTTGCATACATGTCCTGCCCCATTCTAACATATTTCACTGCCACTTTAGACTTCTGCGTATGGCACCATAGCTCCTCTCTCTGCACCCTGTCTTATGCATCTTCTCATTCTTTAAGATCCTGTTAAATAATCTAACCAGGAACTCTTGTGCCGCCTCTGCTAGACATCTCCATACCTCTACAAGTATTTCATCAGAACTGACTCCCTGTCCAATTTCTCTTCAATGTCCTCCTCATTTCACCTTTACTAAACCCTGCTACATTATTGTCGACAAGAGTCACCTTGTCTACCCTTTGCTCTCTTTCATTTTCCTCATTCTTCTTGTTGTAAGTGGTACTTGCTGCTTTCATAAGAACAGATATTTGAGTTCTTCACTCTTCTGTAGCATAAAGAACAATTGATTTTGTTGGCTTGTTTAAGCTATTTATTTTCACTTTTTAAATTAAATATAAACAATAACATTTCAATGTTCATGCGCTGCCACAGTCTTTAACTGTGCAAACTAGCTGATACGTTATTATTTCCACCGTCTTCTTTTGACTTGTATGAACTTTATAATCTTTGTATAGAAGCTACATGGCCTCCAAATTCAGAGAGCTCCTCCTGCTTTCTGATATTTGGTGAAGCAAAGTCATCTCACCATGTGATTATCTTCAATGTCGCTAACAGTAAATTGAAAAAAATCATACATACACACAGGAAAAGACCAGATGAGTGGTTAGCTAAAAGAAGAAACAGTAAGAGATTCAGTACAACACGTTTACATCCTGTTGAGGTTTGACGGCAGCAGCAGGAGGGGTCGGAAAATTCATGTTGCCGAAGTGAAGAAACAAAGCTTGACCCCAGGGAGGAAACAGTACAAGTCGTCTTGTTTGTTCATCCGTTTCTTTGTTGCTCATTTGTGAGTGGGGGCGGCGGAGGTTCGGGGACTGAGAAACCACTTGGGCTGAACTCAGTGAAGAAGTTTGATCAGGGTGAGAACGTCCAAGTGACTCTGACTCTTTCTTTTTTCTTTTCCCTCTCTTCTTATTATTGTGTGATCACTGATTAAAAAGTAAATAAATTACAACCCGTCACTGACGTTTAACTTTCACAGTGGTGAACACAACAGTTGCTTCTCTTCACAGGGTTTATGATGCACGATCGACTCATGAAAACATCTGGAGACGAACAGCAGACCGTGTGAGATGAAGAAAGGTCTTTATTTCAACTTCAACATGTGTAATACTCAGATGTTGTGATTGTAGAAAGGAAAAAAAGTTGAACAGTCAACTCCTTTACTCAAGACAACCAGAGAAGACCAACAGACATTGTCGGCACAGGAGTGATGGTCTATCATATGTTCTGCCTGACATGTTCTAATGTCTAAGAACATCAAGAATATCTGCATCTTCATGAGAAAATGTTCAAACCATGTTTGTTTATTGCCTTACACTGGAATACACACACTGGTCTGAGGTTTCCTCCCTCTGTCTTATTGGTCCTCTTGCTTTGACAACTGTTAGAGCAGCATAGTGGAGGTTCTCTGCTTCTTGGTGATCCTGTTAATTCAGCATTAAACAGAGGATTGTCATGCATGTATATAAAAAAATAATATAAAGCTGCAAGAAAAACAGTTAAAAACAGTTTAAAATGAACATAAAATTAAAAACAGCATACCTCTGCATCAGGGGTTTTGTGAGTCTGGTTATTGACAAAGAAATGAATATGATTATTAAAATGAGAACAAAGACCAAAGTTCATGGATACAAACGTGATAGTGTACTAATAAGTGAATAGAGTTGATAAGATACATAGAAGATTTGTAAGTCGCTTTGGATAAAAGCGTCAGCTAAATGACTGTAATAGAAGAATGTATGATGAATGTAGAATGTAATGTAAAAGAAGGAGGTCATGAATATGTATCCACTGAGGACACATGAGGAGACGTCCTGTTGTTTCGGGCATCCTGACTTATCAGCAGCTCTGCAGCGTCAAATGCAACAATTGCCAGAAACCCCCGCGGTTTGTCTTTTTGATTCTCAACGCTGCTGATGTCCAGGTGTTCTACTTGGTGTCGTGTGTGTCCTATGAGATCACTCTTTGGTAGGGTGTCTGGAATTATCAAGATGAATTCTTGTTAAAATCCTGTTGCGGCAACTGGACTTGAATTTCTTCCCTTGAAGAGGTTTCAACCCTCATCTGAGAGGCTTCTTCAGTTCTTAAGACCTGTGGGGAGTTTTTAAATATAGACACCGGGGTTTTGGGCGGGTCTTGGTGGCTTGTTGTGTAAGTGTAAGAGTTGATCGTCAGAAACTTGGTCTAAGGGGATTGTTTGGCCAATTGAGGTGTCATTCATTGGGGACAGAGGAGCAACATTTGTGGACAGCAATACCTGTATTCTGGCCGCAGAAGACAGATGGTTTGAGAGAGGACTTAAAGAAGACATTTTTTTCAAAACAGAAAAAAACATCTCTGAACAGGAGGAGGGGGTGTCAGACACAACCTTTCACAAAATTATAACGAAATTCTGGGATCAATACCAAGACACACATTTGCACACACGGATCCAGACCTTTCTGCACCCTCTAAACAACAAGGAAGATTCACCACTGGAACCAGCCCCTGCTAATGTCCACATGAGCCTGCGACCATGTGATCCAGCAGATTTCACTCCTTTGTTTAGTTTTCATATTCCAATCCAGGTAATCCCACAAAAATTGGTCTTTTATCCCAACGAACGACACCCTATTAGCATAGCAAACTTCTGAGACCTGTTATTTGCATAACAAGCCACTGTAACCTCGACTCGGCCAAACTCCGGCACTTACATTAGAGACCCTCCTCAGGTCATTAGAACTGAAGAACCCTCTTCGATGAGGGATGAAATGTCTTCAAGTGACGAAATTCAAGCCCAGTTGCCACGACAAGAAGATTTTGACAAGAATTCACCATGAACTGGATGACTGAGAACCTCCACAGACAATTATGAAGATGCTAATTTTGTTGCTAATTGAACTGCATACCAAATGGCATTGCAATACAGATTTTTTTTTCTGTGGTTGCACACAAACACATTCACATACACACACACACACACACACACACACACACACACACACTCCAGCGATGCTGCAATTGAGCTCTCTTATTCCACAGGTTTCTGGAGGGCATGGCTTGATCTACAGCAGCGTCTCACCAGGTGTCCACCGTTATTTCATTTGTGAATATTAAAGCTATTATTGTATCATTTCACTTATAAGTGAACAATCCTCTACAAGACACTTATAGTTTTATCACTTGTTTACTAAGACACTTTATAGTTTCACTGAGACACTTTATAGTTTATAGTTTATTTTTATTTCTAATTCTGCCTTCTTCTTTTTATTATTTATTACTGTTATATTTTCTGTAACTCTGGCACAACAATTTCCTTCGGGATTCATAAAGTTGTTCTTATCTTATCTTATCTTATTTCAGATATCGGCATGTAGCTGTTGATCCTACGGCAGTGTTGGTTTTCTGTAGATCATGTCAAAGAGTGCGGTCCAGACCAGCTCTCCACGGAAAGTGTCATCAAACAATGATGTTGTGATTATCACAATATGAATAAAATCCGACTTGACACACACACAGCGTTTCATCAGAGGTGAGACAGTCTTACTTTGCTGGTCTTTGTTTTAAGAGCTCTTTTTCCACTGTGCTGTTCATACCATCGTCAATGTAAGTCGGAGCAAAAGTACTTCCTGTGTGTAAAAGTCTGGTTCAGAATGAAGAACAAATACCTTTCAACATTAACATGATTAGCTCTGCGACGCACATCATCACACGGCATCTATGTCGGCCATGTGATCTTTGAACATGGAGGGTTGAGAAGGTGGGGGAAAAACGACAAAGTTGAAACGACGGAGATATTTTTACTGGGCCGGCAAACAAGCTGGACCACATCCTGCTGTGAGGGGGACAAGTTTATCTCGCACTGAGAAATTGAAACACTTTTATGTCAGTTAAAAATTAAACTTTGATGCAATGATGCATTCTCACTTTTGCTTTACTGAATTTTCATCACATGAACATGTTTTATTCTTCTCAATTTTATCATTTTATTCTTTCCTTACCTCAAGAGAGTTATTCTGTTTAATAGAATCAAAGACTTTATTCCAGGAAGATCTGATATTTTCTTCTGTGTTGCCGCAGATGCTTCGTCTACAAAACCTCAACACACACCCTTTTAAGGGTCAGTCGTTTCAAATGTCTTGAAATATTTGTCTTATTCTTATTTCTTCTTATTTAACCAACCAACTAAACAATCAAACAAACAATTAAATACATGAAACAAATGCTTCATACAAATGAAAAGCACTATTCAGCACTGACGTACCCAATGCTGTTTATTTAGGCAAGCTACTGCTCTCTGCTGACAGAAGGGTTAACAGCACATCTGAAAGACAGAGCTCTGAGTCCAGACTCGAGCAGAGGAGGAAATACAGCAACATGAAACACACTGTGCTGAAAGCTCACCGGGTCAATGCAGTCGTGTCGTTGATTTTATCTATTTCTCGTTTATTTAACCAGGAAAGTCCCATTGAGATCAAAAATCTCTTTTTTTAAGGGAGTCCTGGCCAAGAGGCAGCAAAAGAATACGATTACATTTAAAATGAATGATGTGCAAAATACAGTAAGTGTAGTCAGAAGGTTCTATCTGTGAATGGAATCTGAGGAACACTGAGAACAACTTAGCCTGTGTGTTCTTGTTAATATTTTAATGTTGATATTAAGGGGCAGTTAACCCAATCTACATGTTCTGATTACTATTTGCATCAAAAGCATTTCAAATCAGACCTGGACATGGACTTGGTTTAATTTGGATTTGGCCGGAGCCCTCAATGGAGATTTGGTCATCTCACTGCAGAATGAACCACATCATCTGTGCCACTCCTCCATGCGTCCTGGCACTGTGTCTTTTTGAAGTTTAGTGCCGCGTACTGCAACGCAGCAGATCCGTCGTCCTGTTGGAAAACTCTGAACATGGAACTTTGGAGACTATGGGCCCGTTTCCCTATGTAAAAAAACACCACAAGTCACACAACCCTCTTGAAATCTAAAATGAATTAACACTGCATGTGAAAATTTCCTTTTTTTGCCTTTATGCTATATCTAAACAGAATATGTGTTGCATTTTTTTTAAATCAGTGAACAACTGCAGAGAAAAGAAGATTACATTTCTGCATGCAACAAAACATTTGGAACTCAGAAAAAATTAAGTTGGGTTGAAAGTTACATTTCAGCAAAATATGTCAGTTTGAGTCCTTCTTGAAAAAGAGCCAAACTTAAATTATCCACCAGCAGCAAACAAAAAATCCCATCCTCTTTCTGTGCTGTTGTCCTTTTACTGGAACGTGCAGTCATTTATTAAGAGCGACAAAAATATTTTAACGCGTTTTATTTCGGTGTAACAAGCTCACCATAAATTTAAAATTACATTTTAAAAATGAACAAACTAAAATAAAATATGTTTTTATTAAATACTCGTTTATTCATTTTCAAAAGCCACAGGGAGCTGCATCGGAGGGAACAAAGAGCCACAGGTAGGTATTGAAGAATGGCGATTGCATGGAGAGCGACGCAAAATCAGGGTGACCGAAACCCACCAGTGACATATATCTGTGGGTGTGACCTCGCCGATTCTCGATTTTCACAATGCGAGAGACAAGTAAGCGGAAAAAACCGGGACATTTTTTCGTTTGATCTATCTGCCGCCTCCATCGTGATATGTTTTTCTTCTTAACCCTTTAGGAGAAACGTGGAAAGCATTATTTGGCGCTGATTTTGGGTATAGGTGTAGAAGTGTGGATCGTGTGAGCGGGCCCGGTTTCATCCATCCACTTAATCTGTGGTCCGCAATCGAACAGCGGCCGACCCGGCCTTAGGTTTGTGTAGGCCCTCCTCATTTTTCTCCACTAACCACACTTGAAAAATGAAAACAATAATGCTGTTGTCTTGCTATTTTGTGCCACAATGTCCTTCGATCCATCCATCTTCAGCTGCTTTTATCCGTGGAGGGTCACTAACATGCCCGAGCTGCACGGTCTACACATTTCACATAAAATCTGCACGCTTTGTGATATCATCTAGTGTCTGTGTCTAAATAACTTGCTACTTCGACACCTAGTGCATATTTTTGCGGCTTAGATATCAAAAATGCTTGACTCACTCCAGACTGGTTCATGGCGCTGCGATGCAGCTGGAAAGTCAGGCGCAAAGTTTTGACAAGAACAGAAGAACCACACAACCAGGCAATGGTGATAAGTATGCTTTGCATAATAAGTTTGCCAAATGGCAGAGCCACCGCAGACGCAGGATGCTCTTTCAGGTTTCTGCAAATGGTAAAAAACAAGTGACTTGTGTCATTTCAAACTGGAAGCGTGCCACAGTGGTTTGAAGACAATGGCCTATTTTTTAATCAGATAACGAGAAAAGGCCACCGATGATCTTGTGTGACACACTTTTCGTATCAGGCACAGATATCTTAAAACACCTCAAGAAAGACATCCATTTATTTCTTGATATTTTTTTTTCTTTAATTAAAGTTACTGGCAACTGTGTGAAATAAAGCAACCAACCCTTGTGTGTGTTTTTGTGTGTGTGTGTTTATGGGTTACGACCTGAGTTGTATGGCGTCAATTGGTCAGGTATGAAATGAGGTTTTTAAAATGGTTTGATGGGTTCTTTTTGTCTCGGGTGTTTTTGGTGATGAAAGAAAAATAATTTGGAAAAAACTATTATGTGGCTGGGAAGGAAATGCATTCAAGAACAAAACAAGAGAAAGGAAGTGAGCGTCTGTGAAATAGCAGCCTGACCTGTACAGCTCTGTATGAAATCCTGTCTCTTGTGTCTGCATGTGTGTGTGTGTGTGTGTGTGTTGTGAGAGTCAACCACATAAGTTGCAAAATTGCTGAAAACTGCTCTTTTTTCAAAGGGCAGTGATGAAAGACACTTCTGACTTCTGTGACACGAAACGCCTTCTGGCTTTTGCTGCCCCTCAATAGGCGCACACACACACACACACACACACACACATGCACACATACAGACACACATACACACCAAACATAAAGATAAAAAACTTCAATAAAACCTTTCATAGTTTTTTCTTTAGTTTTGTTTATATTTTTTTAATAAAAAACTGCCACTGCCACTCTTATCCTATCCTATCTACACTTGTGTTCCTTCAGCAGTGCATGACAGTAACCTCATATCCTCTGCGCAGTCATTGGCCTCTCTGATTGGGCAGCTTCTCAGGGGGTGTGGCTTGATCTACCGCGTGTTAAACGAGCCGCTCCACCGTTATGTCTTAAAAATTTTAAAATTATCACTGTATTGTTTCAGCTATTAGCACATGTCATGTTGACGACTGGCAGTGGTAGCAATTTGTGCTTGTCCTTCTCAATCTCCCATACTCTCTCTCTTTAATCCCAGCCGGTCGAGGCAGAAGGCCACCCAGATTGAGCTGGGGTGAACGTTGGGTCTCTGCAGAGCGTCTTGAAGAGCGGTGGTCCAGCCCTGGAACGTGTCATCAGAAAACCGGGTTGCGATTCGGCGCCAAATAAATCAAATCAGACTTGACTATGCGCTGTATTCCGGAGAAAAATGGTACCAGCATCCTGATAATCTGATTATGTTTTTTTTTTTTTTTTTTTCTTTTAAATAGCGATAAATGTTGCGGTTGAGCGGTGCTGAAAATGTGTGTGTCACAAAGAGAGAGAGCAAGAATGAGTAGAGCGTTGTTGTGCTAGAAGGGGTGGGGGAACCTGCCTTTTTAAACATCAGGTCACCGTAGACTTAATCTGTTCTCCAAAAGTCATTGCAAAAGGTAAGTTACCTCGTTTTGCTGAAGATATCTGGAGACTTGTGTGGTTGCTTTTGCTTTATGAATCCATTTTACTAATTTTGTGACCAGCTCAAGGTGATGCTTTCTTGCCTTTGGAGGGCTTCCTCATCTCAAGAAAAAACAACCAAAGTAAATGTGAAAGATTAGCAGATGATATTTCGATAAGGTTTGATCCTATCGCTATTTACAGTGTCGAAATAACTAAATAAAATAGAAAGCTTTTGCAGATGTAAGAATAAAAATTAGTGACTAGTTATTCGTTTCCCAACTCTGAAGTTACTGTTATTTGAAAAAAAAAACAAAAAAAAAAAAAAACATGATTTAATGTAATCCGTATTTCTAACACGTTGACTTGTGAAAATACTGTATGCTGATGCTTGTTGGAGGTTGAGTACGTGTTACTCAAATAACTTGAGAAAATGCAGAGGATGTGGGCAACGCACAAAATGAGGCTGCAGCATAATATAGTAACTTTTTTTCATTTTTCTCAGATGAAATGATCAGATTATCAAGAGGAAAAGGAAGCCAGAGAACAAAACAACTGAAAAGCGAACCTCTTTACTGACAAAATCAAGGCGATATGTGTGCTTAATACAGCTTTTCGTTTAACAGCAAGTGCAAGATCTATACATCGATTGCCGTGGAAAAACATTACAACATTTAAAATCGTGTTACTGTCCTCTGTTGCAAGGATTTGTATTCCCATCAGAGATGGCTCCTCCTGAGTACTGTCCCATCATCCAATGGATCATAAGCAACTCATCAAATCAAACCAACCAATTGAATTCTTTGAGGCTTTTCACCATCTCCCTCCATGGCATGTTCTCCATCATTGGCGTTTTGGAAAACCTCCTCATCCTCGGCGTGGTGGGCTTCCAGATGCGTCTCTCCGTCATCAGCATTTGGATTCTCAACCTCGCCGCATCCGACCTGCTGGCCACCGCCTCCCTCTCCTTCTTCACGCTCTACTTGGCTCAAGGGGAGTCCTGGACCCTGGGGAAAACCTTCTGCCAAATCAACTCCTCCATCTTCTTCCTTAACATGTTTGTCAGTGCCTTCCTGCTGATGGCCATTTCGCTGGACCGCTGCTTGGTGGTGCTGAGGCCCGTTTGGGCCCAGAACCACAGGAACACCAGGCTCACAGGGAGCGTGTGCGGGCTGATTTGGATGGTAGCCACGCTCTTTACTATCCCCTTCTACATATTCCGGGACACCATTCTCCTTCCAAATGGCAGGCTGCTCTGCTATTACAACTATGCTTTATTTGTCCCCGCCGAGCCATACGACCTGAGGTCATTGTGCAAGCAGCGTGAGGTGGCTTTGACCCTGATAAAGTTTTTCGTCGCCTTCCTGATACCGCTCGTCGTCATCATCCTCAGCTATTCGTCTGTAAACGCCCAGCTGGCGAGGAGGGGCTGTCGCCGGCCTTTCCGTTTCGTCCGTCTCGTCGCGGCCGTCGTCGTGAGCTTCGGCCTCTGCTGGGCGCCGTACCATTTCTTCTGTATGATAGAGGTGTTCGTCTCCGAGCAGAATCCGTTTCAAGTCACCATTCGCAAAGCCTTGCCGTTCGTGGCGACCATCGGCTTTTTGAACAGTGTTCTCAACCCGGTCCTTTATGTGTTCAGCTGCCCGGACCTGTGCAACAAAATCAGACACTCTGTTGGTGCAGTGATGGAATCCGTCCTGGCTGAGGATCTGGCTGACCTGGCACGGCGCCGCAGCACAGCTCAGAGCACCAATAGCATGTCCACAGTTCTGAAGAAGCAGAAGCCCAGCGTTCCGTTGTCTGGGCCGCAGGACTAAGAAGGAAACATGCAAAAGACCAACAAGTCATTTCTTCATAGATATTTAGCAAGGTCTGCTCTGAGTCATAGCTTTTCAGCTGCTTAGTTGTTACCAGCCCCTTCAAACCCTGCCATACTTTTATTTTGAAAGGCATGCTGTTGCCCTGTTAATAATTAAATTGAAATAATTTGAACCATTCACATGCTCATTCATTCATTCATTCATGTTCTTTAGACACATATACAATGCAAATGGAATTAAATTTATAAATAAGGTTTTCACCACCATATTTTTGTGTATCTTTGTCTTGTTTATCTTGATTTTTTTGGGGTGGTTCTGTTTTTCTTTCTGCTGTCGGAGCCACCCGTGACTCATCAGTGACGTATTTACCTCTTTACCTCAAACAAATAAATACATAGATTGTGTGTATGTGTTTGTGTGTGTGTGCATGAGTGTGTGGGCTTGTTTTTGCTTCTTCGAAGGTTAGGGTAAACAGTGGCTGGGTGTAGGCTTGACAGTGACATCACAGACATACACCCTCCCTGGAGGACCAACCCATATTTCTCAGTTTGAGCTGTGTGACATCACCCTTTTTGGTTTATCTGTGTCAGAGGGGGCATTAATATTCTTGATTTGGCCGGACCATTATCCAAGAGAAAGAGATGATGGACGCCAGAAGGGAAGCCCGACCTCATTCTTCTGTTCCATCTGATGGCAGACATGCAGATTTTTGTCCAAACGCTCACTGGCAAGACCCTCAGCCTGGAGGTTGAGCTGAAGGACACAACTGAACCATCAAGGCCAAGATTCAGGACCTAGAGGGCATCCCTTTCACCCAGCAGCACCTGTTTTTTCTTGCAAACCTTTGGAACATGGACACATGCTATCTGACTACAACATCCATAAGGAGTCCACCATCCAGCTAGTGCTGTCTGAGGGGAGGCATGCAGATTTTTGCCAAGACTCCCACCGGAAAGACCATCACCCTGGAGGGGGAGCTGAGCGACACCGTTGGGAATATCAAGACAGTCTTGGTCAGTGTCTGGTCTTTGCGGGAAAGCAGCTAAAAGACAGTTTCACGCTATCGGACTACAACATCCAGAGGGAGTTGACCCTTCATCTAGTGCTGCTTCTGAGGGGAGGTGCGTTGATGTACCGTTTATGAAGACCATGACTCAGGGAGTGTTTTAGTAACAAAACTGAAAATGCAGACTCGCGCCGTCGTATTAGTCGGGCAAGAAGCCTGCAGAGAGCCAGGAAGAATTCTCATCACATCTGGTGTTGCATCGAGGGGAATCATGCAGATCATTATATTTCTTATTCTTCCTCTTTTCCACTATTGTCTATTACTGTTACGTTTTTACTTGAAACTCTGGCACAACAATGTCCTTCGGGATTAATAAAGTTGTTCTCATCTCATCTCATCATCATCTTTACCACGACCGTTACCATCACGACCAGTGTCCAGGGAAGGCATCCCTCCTGACCAGCAGCATCTTCACCTGCAAGCTGCTGCATACAGAGACACTGAATCATCCATTGAGTCCAAAGGTCTGAAGGCCATTTATCTATGTAGTTGAATTATATTGCACTCATAAAAGTATGTTTTGTTTTACTAGCACTATTTTATTGGGTGTCACAGTGGCAAAGTGGTTAGCACTTCTGCCTCAGGACTCTGGTCTGATTCCAGCTTTCTGTGTGCAGTTTGCATGGGTGGGTGTCCTCCGGGTTCTTCCGATACTCCCACAGTCCAAAAACATGAAACAAGTTAATTGGACAAAATTGGGAAAATTGCCCAGATGTGCGAATGAGAGTGAATATCTATGTGGCCCCGCGACTGACTGACGAGCAGTCCAGGGTGTACCCCGCCATTCACCTGATGGAGGCTGGAATGGGTTCCAGCCTCCAGCAGTAGGACAAGCGGTAAACAATGGATGGATGACACTAATTTGCTAAGTTTAGTGGACAGATTTGGGCATCAAACAGAATGTAAGATGACATTTGGGAAGGGTAATGGACCTCTGGAAACGGTGAGGTCATAAAATGTAAAACTGCTTTGAATCAAAATAAAAACAACACAAATGTTTTTTTTTTCTGAGGTCACTCTCGCGAGGAAATGCAAATGAGGTAGTTTCACCTTCACTTCTCAATACTAAAAACGATGTAGTCATTTTGTCGGTATTTCTCATGGGTCACCATCGATTAATCAAATCGGGCGCACTGTGAACAGGAAGGCGACGATGACATAAGGAGGGACTCTGTGATGTCATAGCATCTCCCAAGCCCACAGAACACCAGTGGGCTTTCGTTCAACCCGATCAAAGTCTCCTATGAAAAAAGGCAGCCATGTGTAAGTGTCACAGAATGCAGGCATGGGTTCACCGGACCAGATTTCCAGTGCTGTAACATGTTGCTTCATTCAGGTTGACCAGAGCATACGTCATCTGCTATCTCTCGTGTCTCCATATATGAAAATTGACATAGGTGCCGTCTCTGCCATGCTGTGTACTCCACACATGGGCGCCACTCAAGACACAGGATCTAGTTACGACATGCTAACTTGAACCGCGTGGAGTTTGAAACAGATGACGTTCAACAAGAAGTGTTGTTCTGAAGCATTTCAGCATCTGTTTTCATGTGAGTACTCCCTCAAACAGATTGTTTTTTAGTAAAATCCAGCACCAATGCGCATAAAAGCTTTTACAGTGCTCTTTCACAGCTACATCACAGTGTTTTCTTTGTGTAGTGTTGGGGCAGGACTCCTCAAACCCCCACCTAATTTGCAGTGATATTACAGACAACCCCCCCCCATTAGCACCAAGTTTCACTTTTACTCTCACAGTTCGGCATGTACGTACGCACTTGAAATGGCTGCCCTTTTGCAGTGGGGAAAAGGCCGCCTCGTCACTCACCTCCACATCACAGCATTCACTATCATAAGTATCTGACTTTGCTTTGACGAGAGTACCTAAGACTACAACTTTGACGAAATCCCAATGTGGCGTTCTAATGCCAGGGGCAGGACAACGACCAATGGTCTGTGAGGTTTTTATGATCGATATGTCTGCTAATAAGCCCCGAATTTGGTATATAGGGCTATGTTTAGCATATGGAACGCGACTTGATCACAGCCCAGACCTAGCATGTTGATACCTGTGACAGCCTATAACATCATTAGACCAATGACATATAAGGGTGTTACCACATGCATCCAGACGACTTTGTCACCAGTGATAAAACTAGCTGGGACATTTGAAAAGAGAAAGCAGAATACATCTTATTCACTTCTCTAAGTCATTGAAAGAAAATGCAGATCTTTGTCAAAACGCTGACGGGCAAGACCATTACGCTGGAGGTGGAGTCGAGCGACACCATCGATAACGTTAAGGCCAAGATCCAGGACAAAGAAGGGATCCCTCCCGACCAGCAACGTCTGATATTTGCTGGCAAACAACTGGAAGATGGCCGCATGCTGTCGGACTACAACATTCAGAAGGAGTCCACCCTGCACCTGGTGCTCCGTCTGAGGGGAGGCATGCAGATCTTTGTGAAAACACTGACTGGGAAGACGGTCACACTGGAAGTAGAGGCGAGCGACACCATTGACAACGTCAAGGCCAAAATCCAGGACAAAGAAGGGATCCCGCCAGACCAACAGCGTCTGATCTTTGCCGGCAAACAGCTGGAAGACGGCCGCACCCTCTCGGACTACAACATCCAGAAAGAATCGACGCTGCATCTGGTTTTGCGTCTGAGGGGAGGCACGCAGAGCTCGGTTAAGACCTTGGTGAAAAGGCATGGTAAAACCGTTGCCCTGAAGATCACGGAAAGTGGCTCAGTTGACGGCAACGGCGTTTGAGGTTTCGCTACCTTGTTGCTTAAAAAGGGCGGCATCCTGTGTTCTCAGCTGAGCCGCGACCACCTTTTGAAAAGGTTTCCTGTGACTGATTCCCACTTAAAAAACATTTACATTAGTCATTTGTCAGACGCTTATAACCACAGTGACTTACAGCGGAGATGCCAGGGACCTCACGCATGCAAAGTATGCACTCTACTACTGAGCTGCATACAACACAAAAACCACTTCTTGATCTCACTCTTTGGGTGAACAGTTCTGTTATTTGGTTTCACTGCTCGCTTCCCATCTAAAAACGAAACCCAAGCAAAGGGCTTTAAAAAAATCCGCTTTTCAAATAACGTTTTAAACAGTATTAAGTAATTGCGCTTCATTTGGTTGAATCATTTGTGGCTACATCAGTTTGTTGACATGATGCCACACATTTACACAATAAATGCTCTTTTAAATATTTAAACGATCTTGAACGTCAGGTTTTTTTGTTTATGGTGCATTTTGAATAATGTGCGAGGGGTTTCTTTTTTAACCCTAGAAGACTAACGGGTGATTTTCACAGACACAATTCTTGTCATGTGATTTTCATTGTGTTGCAATTGTCTGAGTTTTATGGGTCCTTTGGTAGCTTCAGGCTGCTCACTGATGTTATTAGTTGTATGTTTGTTTCCCTCCTCCCATTGGCCCATCAATAAATTGATGAAAACTATTTTATCCAGGATATTGTATCTGGTAAAATATACCCAACGTTAGTGATGGTGTTACTTATTTCAACGTTAGTGTTATAGGGTAAGTATTATGAGCCTTTAATGCAGGCTTTTCACATCCTAGTCTGAAAGGTGATAAAAACCCAAGAAACGCTGTAGTACACATGCCGCACCAGCAGTTGGTGGTATGATTTTGTAACAAGGTACAGCATGCACATGAGCGGAGACACTTCCTGTCCCAGTTCAACAACAAATATTGGAACTGCAGTGAGTAAAAAACAGCGAGCAGTCAAAATTTGTGCGGACTGATGGTGAGGTGGAGTCATTGCTTGCAGACTACAAGCCAGGTAACCATTGTTCTGGGTGACCCACCTGCCCACAGCAACTGACTAACCTCACTACACCTGTCATTTTCTAGTTTGTTGTGTTTTTCCCGTCAACTATTTCCCCTCAAGTCCATTTCGGTTTGCATCATTTGTGACCCCTAAAAAACTGACATTTGCATTGCCATGTACATGGGGCCTTGGAGTCACAGGTAGATGCAGAAACAGGTGTGACCAAGACATATTCAAGAAACAGCCCAAACATTCACTGTGCTGCATTTCTGTTGTACTTTTAGTAGCCTGATAAGGCTAAGTGAAAATTTAACAGGGTTCTACGTAGCTCCTCACGTGGGCTTTAAATTTGAGGATTTAGTCAGTGGGTCGGCTGGTAGAGCGGGCACCCCTTGATCCAAGAGACTGGCGATATAAATCAGCACTATATAGGTGGAGACTATTAATTTTTTAGTCAAGGGTAGAATATAAACCAGGTCTTTTGCACGAGTACATAACCTTATAGTCCTCACAATCTGCACACAGTCACTAGACAGAAAAAAAACACCAAATTGGTGTTCTATGATAAGGCCAATGTTGTCCTTTGACAAGCGATCGATCGGTCCAGTCATTGATCAACCGCCCTGGTCGTATATGTGTTAACGCCTGGAAGAATCCATGAGGACTGTCCTCGCTGTCCCGTCTCAGTCACGGTCAACCATTAGCTTAGCATTCAGAGAATCTCCCTTTGAGTTAATCTTAGCTTCCTCTGCTAACGCTGTACTAGTTAAGTAAAAAGTGGTGGGTTGGTTTTGTTTCACAAACTGGATGGTTACTTGAATGGCCAGCAGGTAAGATTACACAGCAAGCTAGCTAATCTTTGCAAGTGTTTGGAAACGGAGGTGGGGGAAGCATTGGTTAGCAGTAGTTTATCATGGCGGCAGGATGAAAGTAGTAGAAGGAGTTGTTCTGTGATCGTCATTCGAATTTAGTGGAAAAGCATGACTTTGAGGTGAGGAGAAAAAAAACACGTCAACCACATGAATGACTTTTTTTTGTCTTCAGCTTGAATTAGGTTTTCAGTGGCTTTCCTGTATTATAAACCTCTAACCTCAAAGACGCCCGAGTGCTGATGTCGAAATGTGAGTGAACTAAAGCGCGGGATATCCTGCCTCCTCTGTGCACTGCTGCCATCTTCTGCCCATGGATAGTTTCATCTCGTAACAAATACCATTGATTTGGTCTCTGGCCCCTGACACCATGCTGTCCCTCACACTTGCTCCTGGTGTTTGTTTTCATAAGATCATGAGGTGTTTGACTGCTTCTTCCTCCTCAGTCGATCACTACGATAAAAAAAAAAAAACGTTTCTTCTGCATGGTCTGTGAGGGTCTTCAAGGTCCTGGTTGTCAACTCTTGCTGCCTACTGGTTTTGTCTCCTTAGAGACATTCCTCTTATCCCAGGGGATTCTTAAGCTCTAACAGGCTGCAGGGGGTTTTCAACTTTCCAACCAACCCCTGCTGTCGGGGTTGGTCTTCGGTTCAAGCTCAGTCAGGAGACGTGTTTGTCTGGGCAATGAAATTCTTACTTTGCTGTCAAAGAGAAGATCTGTAAATGAATGGAGACAAAACAATAAATAATAAACATACTTAGGATAGTGTTGCAAGGATGTGGCAGTTGAAAAAGTGCAGGTCAAATGTAAACCATTGACAGTTTAGAGGGCTTGTTTTTGTTTGTGCATCGCTTTGCGTGTCCTTTAGGGGGCAAAGGTAAAACTTTGGTTTGGTTTGGGTTGATGACCTTCAGGTGAGTTGCAGGACGCAGATGGATCTGCAGGTATGTTGATCTGTCTTGGGACGGATCTCAGCACAGCATGATGTGGAGGTGAAAGCTCCTTCAGTCTTTTCAGTGAGGGTCTCCAGTTTGACAAAGATGGCGTCTTTGACTCCTTCCTCAAACCACCTGTCTTCTATGACCAGAAGGTGGACATTGCTGTCTTCTTCATATGTAGGTGGACCATCCTGACCTGAAGAGGCGGCTCTCCAGTGTATCAACTTCCTCCATCTAACCCAGTTCACCGTATCCTCTTTTTTTCACACCAACTAACTCCATGTCCTCTGTCACTCCATCCATAAACCTCCTCTCTGGTCTTCCTCTCGAACTCCAACCTCAGCATCCTTCTATCCAGATCTCTTATCTATTCATGTCCAAATCATCTCAGACTGAGTTTCCAGAACATCTAACTAGTGGTGTCCCTCTGATGGACTCATTCCTGATCCTCTCAAACCTCCTCAGACCCAAAAAGGAACGTCCTCATCTTCATCTCTGCTGCCTCCAGCTCCACCTCCTGTCTCTTATCTCAGTACCACTGGCTCTGCAGACACCCCATTCAAAGGACGTATAAATACAATAATTATTCTGCTTTTTATGATGAAAAACCTGGGTTAATAGAATATTCACATATGGATTCAGGCATAAATGAGAAAATTGTGTTATAATATTTAATACTGTGTGACATCATCAGTTATATCACAGTACTGCAAGAGCAAGTGTCATTGTTCATTCCCATAATAAAGGAAGTTCAATACAAAAATAAAAATGACATAAAAAACATACTTGATGTTTTACTTGTTTTTATTTATTTATTTGTTTATCATTTCTTTCAATTGTGTTGAACCATTTTTTTTTTTTTTCCAAACAAGATCATTTACTGTCTTGGCCAGAGGGTGACAGTGTTGCACATATTGTACATCTGCTCGGCACCTAAGCTATGAAATCACACTGTATGGTTTGACCTCAGCTTGACAGTGCAAGCACGGAGGCGGTAGAATGACAGGAAGTAAAAAGCGGTCTTTATTAAACTAACTGATTAGATTTTAGAGCTGCGGCGGTGAGCAGAGTCGATGGGTGTTTCCAACTGCAACTTTGGCATTACTGATGTAACGGACAGGACATGGTGTAAGAGATTCTTGAAAAATAAGCCTTACGGGATAAGAGTAATATGTATCATATAATGATACCCCTCTTTCTGGCCACTTTGTCCAGGTCTCCTGTGTGAATACCAGGGTCTTCAAGGTCCAGCCCGGGGACATTATCCCTCCAGCTAAAGTGGGTCTTCTCCCCATTATGGGATGTGCACCTTACCATGGAGGCATACAGAAGGCAACCTGACCAGTTGCCCAAGCCATCTCTACTGGCTCATTTCACGCATCTTGAGGAGGAAAATCTTGTATCCATGATCTGGTTCTTCTGATCACTACCGACTGCTCGTGGCGAGAGGTGAGGGTGGGAAGGTAAATCAAGTGCTTCATCTTTTACCCTTGAGCAAATATCTTGAACAAATATCTACAACCCGGAGGGGGAAATCTAGCTTTTTCCAGGCTCAGATGTGGAGGTGATGATTCTCCACCCGCTCATTTCACATCCGGCAACGAAAAAAACACATCATCTGCAAAAAAACAAACAAAAAAACCTGATTCTGAGGCCACCAGACAGGATCCTCCTCAATGCTGAATTATGTTGTCTTCCTGTCTTGCAAACATGAGTGGTAATAGCAACATTGTGATTTCAACAAAACATGCTTTATTTATCTATTTAGTTTTTTTTTATTTTTCTACATTTAGTTAATCCGTTTTACAAGAAGATGCAAAGCTAAGACAAGTGTTTAGATCCTTACAGTCTACAGGACTGTCTCAGAAAATTAGAATATTGTGATAAAGTTCTTTATTTTCTGTAATGCAATTAAAAAAAACAAAAATTGCTTTTTCATGATATTCTAATAGTTTGAGATAGGATTTTTGAGTTTTCTTCAGATGTAAGCCATAATCAGCAATATTAGAATAATAAAAGGTTTGCAATAGTTCAGTTGATTTGTTATGAATCCAGAATGTATGACATTTTTGTTTTCGTAATTGCATTACAGAAGATTAAGAACTTTATCACAATATTCTAATTTTCTGAGACAGTCTTGTAGTGTCCACATAAATATCTGCTGTAAGAGAAGAGGTGCATCTGTATTATTGAACCGTCGGCGAAACATATAAAAAGCAAAGAGGGAGAAGATACAGCGTGCAGCAACATACGAGGTGAGGAAGGTCGTGAGGCCCTTTATTAGATGACGTTGCAGAGGAAACAGAGTGATTACCGAATTAGACTATTTCCAGAAAGACAGGTGATTCAAGATGTATCCGTATAAATACAACGTAGGCTCGACCGAATACGCCCACATGTCAAGAAATGGAACAAGCAGGTGCCAAAATGAAGGGCTGTAAATAAAATTCTCATACACCGAGGTTGGACAGCCGGAGGAAGGAGAACTGAGGTGAAAAATATTTATAGCAAATAAACACGGCAACTTTTATTAGTAGAAATGGTAACGCCTTGGAACGAATCGGACCTGACGGTAAGCTTTGATAGTCCCTCTTCTTTTCTTCTTGGAGAGGGTGTAGAATAGTAAGAAGAGATTTACATGATCCATGAATTTTTTGATGTGATCTACCCAGATCTTCACCATCCCTTCTCCGTCCATGTCCATGACTAATTTCAAGAACATCTAACATCTGTCCCTCTGCGGTACTCCTTCCAGATCCTATCCGTCCATCTCACTCCCAAAGAGAACGTCCACATCTTCATTTAGCTTCCGGTTCCCTTCAATCAGAATGTTTAGAAAAAACAAGTATCCAGTGAAACATCTGGATTTGTGCTTCTGGGATAATAATAATCAACAAGCATTGACAAAGCGTTCATGCGTAGTCAGATGATTTCTTGGAGGTTGGAGGCCAACACCATCCAGCACCTCCTCTGCATCTGCAGAACCTGCAGCAGAGAGTCCGACCAGCAGCAGCAGAGGGAGGAGGACATGAAGCCGCAGCACATCTCGGGACACACACTTTTAACTAGCATGAAGATATACTCCAAGGCTGTGGGAAGGCCTGATGTTGGGTGATCTCGGAAGTGAGAAATTTTCAATTTTCAACATTCTTTTTATTTTGAGTATTCGGAACGAATAGGCCGACGTCCCTCAAATCAGAAGGTTGCGGTTCGACGCCGAAACCTTAGTTGCTCCCGATGGTGCGCAAATTGAGACCGCTGACCATTTAAACCCCGTGTGACTGTGTTGCCAATGTGCAGCGGTGATGCAACCCCGACAGATCGATAAGGTTATGGAAACAAGCAGAGAACACGTTATTCCGAAAATATTCCCGTGATAAGCTTATCAAAAAGAAAAGTATGAAACAAGTCTGTTTGCAGTGGAAACCCCTACAATCTCTCGCTAGTCTGTGCTTATGTGCTTCTGTTGTAGTCTCTCATTTTGAAGCGAGAAAATCTCAGAAAAATAGGTGATTTACATATTTCTGGTGCAGCCAGGTCAAGTGGTGAGAGGAATGTTGCATCTGGTTTCTTCGTCTCTCTGGGTATCCAACTGCGTCCTGGTGCGGAGGGTCATCATTTTGCAGGTGTTCTGACCTCTTCTCAGGCAGGGAAGGGACCTCTGCAACTCCAAGCGAGCATCAGGGCACAGGAAGATGTAGAAAAGAGGATCCAGGAGGGTGTTGAGGCTGGTCAGACCGTAACACAGGCGGTAGACGAGGAAGATCGAATGTTCCAGTTTACATGGCTCATCGGTCAACAGCAGGGACACGAATCTGTACCCGCCCACCAGGTGGTACGGTCCGAACACGACGATGAAATTAACCGTGATGACCACCAGGATGCCCACGATTTTGTGCCGCTCGTGGTCAGAGAGCGAGGGAGATCGTCGCAGCGTCACGCCGATGTGGGCGGATGTGTAGCTGAGGGAGGAGAGATTAGATTAGAACCCAGGCTGTCCAACGAGAAATTGAAAATTAGCCTTTCTCTCGTATTCGTGGCGAGAAAAAGCGATGCATCTTAGCTCCTCCCCGGGTTTTTAAAGTCTGCACAACTCGAACCAAAACTGGATCATTCCAGCTGGAGGTCGCCATTTTAATACCTTCTTAAAATAATTGCTAAACATCAATACTGATACATACAGTATCTCCCAGGAAGTGGTTCTTCAAATATTAGTCATGCAGGGCAGACATTATTAACAGCGATCGAACTATGTAATGACATTCTTCATGCTCAATCATTTATTGGGGATTTTTTTTATACATATACATATACATATACATATACGTATACGTATACATATACGTACATGTATACGTGTATAACAGTTTGTTCAGTAATAATAATAATAATACATAAGATTTGTATAGCACTTTTCAAGGCACTCAAAGGCGTTTAAAAGCATTCAAAATTGTATTATTTTGTTTTCATTTATTCCATTTGAAATTATTTCTTTTTCATTTTTATTAATGTTTCCACTTATTATTTTATTCTAACCACTTTACTTTTATTTTATCATAATTAAATTATGATCACCCATTCGCACCGCTGCCAGTGGAAGCTACACAGTTATCACACACAAAATGCATAATATCAGGATTGGTAAGGGTTTTCCACTTTGTCTCTGTCTGAGTTGCTCCATATTTATGGGACGGCTGCCCTGCTGGGGCCACGATGTCAACAAGATGCATATATGTCTGTGCATAAATATCTATATATTAAATATTATATTTATAAATTATGTATATGTATGAAATTTGTTTATTGTAGCATTTTAGCAAAGAGAAGAAATAATAATGTCTGTGTTGCAGCCATGGCATGTTGACATTTTAATGATTTTAAGACTCAAGCGAGGTCCTAAATCAATATGTTTAAGTCCAAAGCCATTCCAACATGTAAAATTCCTGCATTTTGATACTTTTTGTTGTCAAGTTGGCATCTTGAGTCTGAATCATACAAGTTGTGGATCGAAAATGCCACGGTGATATTTGACTCACCCCAGTATGGCACACGGCAGCAGGAATCCGAGAGCCACCGTGACAATCTTGAATCGGGCATACTTGAGGCTTACGGGGTACTGCTCCAGGCACAGCAGCCTGGTGGAGTCGAAAACAGTCGACTGCAGCCCGCACACGCAGAACACGAAGGTGAGACTCCACACGGCGACTCCCGAAACCGCTGCCACCCGGACAGTCCTCACCCTCCGGCTGCTCAGTGGGTACACGATGGCCAGACAGCGGTCCAGGGCGATCAGACACAAGAACATGACGCTGGCGTAGACGTTGACGTAAAAGACGTAGCCGACCAGCTCGCAAGTCAGACGGTCGTAGGGCCAGCGGTGTGAACCCTGGAGGTAAAGAATCCACAGCGGCAGGGTGAGCAGTTGGAGGAGGTCGGAGAGCAACAGGTTGAGGATGTACACCAACTGGCAGCCACCTCCTCCGGAGCGGCCCAGGTGGTAAAGTCCCCAGAGGGACAGCAGGTTGCTGGGGAGACCCAAGGAGAAGATCAGGCCGTAGATGCAGGTCAGGCCGAACGTGTCCGTGTCCAGGGGGAGGCCGCAGCTGTCGTTGGACATGTCTCCACCGGTCCGACACCTGACAGTAGAGACTGGACGCGACCTTCTTGTGGGGTGTCAATCTCACAAGGAGATATCCGTTCATTTACTTGAAGAAAAAACACATCGGGTCTGTTCGTCCATTCCTGCGATATTCATTCGTCCGTCCTCCTCTCGGAGAAGTCACGCTCGCACGTCACACAGCCGTCCAGCAAGAAGTCGAGGCGTCTAGAATCCATACGGACGAACAAACACGTGCAGAGCATCAGCAGGTGGAGGCGTGTTTGAAAGTATGTGACAAAACTCCAACAGAAAACACTCACTGGCCTCTTAAGACCCCAAAAAAGCAAAGCTGCAGCTGTGACCTGCACTCGAGGAGCCCAAGGAACACAGTGTCTCGGCGTCTTGTCTATCCTGTGATCGTTTCCTCCAAAGGAAGTCCACTTCTTCGGCTTTAAAGGCAACATCCTGAAGCAGGAGCACGCCTTTCTGACCAAGAACAAAAACACACACTCTCGCTCTTTGTCTCCCTTTCCCTCTCGCCTCCAGCGGCGGCCACGATGATTGAAGGTAGACAGATGTGAGCGAACGCGCCGGTGTAGGTATCAGCTTTAGCGTGCGCGTCGTGTGCTATGAAACACATGGTTCCCCATAATGTGATGATAACATTTTGTGCACAACGTGTGTGTCTTTTATACAGCCATATCATGAAGACCTGCGACACAAAAGTTATTTATAGGATTGCGGTATGAGGGTGAGAAAGTGCATATCTGATTTTCTGCACAAAGGTGATTGACAGACCAGATTAGACCCTCTGAATGTGACAGCAAACCAATAACCCCAATAGCACATTCAAATAAGTTAAAATCAAATACAAGATTATTCATTAAAAAAAAAAAAAAAAAAATGTATTCTATTGATATTGTATGGGAAATAAATTAATTCTAATTTTCCCCGAGTGAACTTTACACAGGAGCTGCTGTGATGGGAAAAAAAAAAAAAAAAAAAAAAAAACTTTGCACACAATTGAAATTGTTTTGGGGAAGAATGGCGGTGTTGAGACAATGGCTGCAAGGCAGTATTTTTACTGCATGGCTCCACAGACGAAGATGGGAGGGGTTGGAGGTGGAGGAGGGTCAAATTACTCACTTTCCGCTAAAATGTCGCCCATCTCTGATTTACGGGAAAATCGCAAACTTTGACTTATAACCCAAATGGAGGTCAGAAATTACTTTGTGTGTGTGTGTGGTTCCCAGGAGGCGTGGCTTGACCGCCATTTTTATTGATCCTATGGATTCTATTAAAGCTATCATTGCATCACTTTTTCTACCCCGACCGTCGAGATGGATGGCCGCCCGCATTGAGCCGGGATCTGTCCAAAGCTTCAGCTTCTCCCAGGGGAATGTCGGGTTTCTGCAGATCAGTTAGAAGGGTATCATGGGACGAGATAAGACTGGAGCTACATGTAGAAAGAAACGAGCATGCAACTGTAATGAGTGAACTCTCCTCATCTTCACATCACAATTCACGAGGCTCTCAATGCGCAGGATTGGGGAATATAAAATTCAATTTTTTTAATGTACACATTACCTTAATTTCCGAACTAAAATCCGCTACTCTTTTCGCGGCTTAATGCGGCTTATTTATGGATTTTGGGGGGCTAACGTGCTTCACGCCACCGAAACATTTAGCTTCGTCACGTCGGACCAATGAAATTTACGTGAAATTCTGAGGCCGACTCTGAAGAAGAGTGCTCGGGTTTAGTGCACGGGAGGAAGATGAAGATAGCGATCAACTAGAGTGGGATAAAACGGGGATAGAAAATGGATGGATTGGAGGATGGACTTCTCCATGTGTTATTAATGATTAATCTTTTTAATTTGCTGTTTTACAGGCATTGTGAAAGTTTCAAAAAATGTGCCCATGTAACAAGTTATTGTGTAAATATCTTATGTTACAATGTAGACGCCTGCAGCTTATAGACAACTGTGGCATATATATGTACACATATGTTTATTTTTTCATTTTTTGCCAGTGCGGCTTATATTCAGGTATGCTCAATAGTCCGGAAAATACGGACTAATCTATTTATTTATGTATTTCATTTTTATTTACACTTTTGTTGTTGCTTTTATAAATTTTTATGATTTTTTAACCTCAAAAAGTATTCATCATCATTGGGCTGATTTAAATGGAAATTCCATTGATTGATTCCATTTATAGGACATTTTCAGTAGATGTTTAAATATGCTGCATTGAAAAATGTGGCGGTCAGCAAAGAAGATGCCTATTTCAAATCTTTTTTGGAAGAAGGTGTAGAAACACCTTAATTTCTCCACTTTTATTTTCTCATTCATAACCAGCAAAGGGGTGGCAGAGTGAATAGTGCTTCTATCTCACAGCAAGAAGGTCCCTGGTTGAGTCTTCTTAATTCATGTGAATGAGAGGGTGAGTGATTATTTGTTTCTATACAACATTTGAATGAAGGAATGAACGCCTTCACTGCGGGATAATCGGAATACATAATAAATGAATGAATGAATGAATGAATGAATGAATGAATGAATGAATGAATGAATGAATGAACGAGTCATGCTAAAAGGTAACTCCATGCCATGTTTCTCAAAGACTCACACAAAGGAAGCATTTACATGTTGTGATTTAAATAACCATTTGTTGTTTTTTGATGCTCGAGCGGCTACTTATCAACCGCCTCACAAAAGTTATATGAGTACTAGTTAATCTGCTTTGGTCTTCCTTCTTGAACCTCGGCAGCAGAGAATTTTACAAACTAAGACTGAAACCCAGACAAGTGCTCCGATGACAGTTGCGAAGAATACAGCTACATCCAGGCAGAAATAGGAGTACCAAGGCAGGCTGAAACCAGCTGGATGTAAATGCCCTGCTCCGCGGTTCCTGATGACATACTCAATCCAGAAGACGGCAGTGTCCAAAGGAGACATCGGTCGATCGCGGTTTAGCTCAGAGAGACGCCGTATGTTGCTGCGGTATGATGGCGTGTCAAGAATATCCTTGAGAGCCTCAAGGAAGAGTTCTTTGGTGAGCATGCCGGCCTCCAGAGTCCGAGCTGCACCACGTACCTTCAGCCGGAGTACATTTTCAAATTGGTCAAAGAGGAGTGGTATTCCCAGAACAGGGACTCCGTGGTAGATTGCCTCGTACATGCCATTGGTGCCTCCGTGAGCAACAAAGACACGGGTCTTGGGGTGTCCCAGGAGGTCTTTCTGAGGCATCCAGTCCACCAAAAGTGTGTTGTTTCCCAAAGATGATGGCTTTTCCCCTACGAATTTCCACACCACCTTCTGAGGGAGCTCGGCAAAGGCGGCTGCAATGGCTTCTGTGGTACTGCGAGGGAGGGCAGACACAAAAGTCCCCAAAGACATGACCACTACACCATGCTCTCCCGAGCTCTGCATGAAGGCTTCCAGATCAGAGGGAAGAGGACCGGCTTTTTGGCACTGGAACCCTCCTATGTAGACAACATTGGGCATGGTTGGCCGAGGGAACTCAAAGACAAAATCTGCCCTCACCAGAAAGATATCAGCTGACCGCTGTAAGGACATCAGATCCGTTCCAGGAGGGAAGTGCCGTTTGAAGAGGTCAGAGTAGGGCGGGTTGATGAAAAAGTTCTGTTCATAAAAGTCATAGAAAAAATGTAACAAGTTCTTTGTCCTATCCAGAAAATCCATCCGATCAGCGAGCTCACTCCCAGGAATGGGGACATAAGAAAGAGGGGAGGGAGCTATGGCGAAGTGAGAATCTCCAGTATTCATCCAGCGCACGTTGAAAACCATGGGCAGCTTGAGGTAGTTACCCAGGAGAACCCCGATAGTGAGTGCAGGGTCAGTCAGCATCAAGTCAAACTTGGCATCCTGCAGCTTTTTCATAAAAACCGGATCATCCAACATTCTGGCGGCAGCTCTTGCTAGGATGATGTGACCGTTATGCAACATGGAGGTGATCAGTCTTTTCTGGCAAAACGTGCGCACAAAACTTGGCAGTCTTCGGCACTCCATCACGTTCTTCAGCATTTTATTGTAGTAGTCCTTGTCTGAGTCGTCCTCTAGCATGCGCACACTGACAAACGTGTAAATTGAGGAGTTCATGGGAATGTACCAGCTCTGTTCGGAGCGAAGAACGGTGATTTCATGGCCCCTGGAGTGCAGCTCTCGGAGGATCACCTCCATGTTGATCCAGTGGCTCCCATCAACGGGTACCACCAGAATCCTGCTGCCATGGCTACGGCCGGGGCTGAGTGACAGGATGCACAGCGCTGCCAGGAGGACGAAGAGGGCAGTAGACATTTCCTGGGTAAAAATAAAGGGGACAAGTACTTCAGAAATATCAGTTGTTTAGCTCAGCGGTGCCCAACCTTTTTTGTACCAGGTACCAATTTCATGCATGAACTTGTCTCAGAGTATTTAATCTGAAAACAATGATCACACTTTATATTAGGCAATTACAATAATTTTGCACAATAGTGCACATAATGCATAACAAGCATGGAGCTTGTGCATCACCTGTTGCGATGAACCTGTAACTTAGGTATGAATCTTGATATTTTCCTTTAAAGCAGGATCCTTTTTGCTGGCACTCTGCAACGTTCTGCGGTTTCCTCCCAAAAAAGTTTCGCTTTTGTTTCTGGCTCATTTCTTTCAAGGGCTAGCTTGCAGTAGCTGATGTGTGAAATGGCGGGATAGAATTAGGTGTGGCAGCAAGGTGAAGGCGGAAACAGTCATTTAATCAAGATCTGGAAGCTCTAATGAAAAATGTTTGTACCAAGAAAGATTTTCTTTGCGGACCGGTACCAAATGATCCGCAGACTGGTACCAATCGGGGGTTGGGGACCACTGGTTTGAATTTTTAGGGAAACCTCTTGGTGATCACGGTTCTTCGGGATGATGGGCATCCATTGCTTTTTAAAAGGAACATTCATGAAGGTGAATACTTTTCCCTTAATGAAAGTGCTCAGCAGTGAACCTCATCTATGTCTAGTAACCAATTACATTGATACACAGCCATGGATTCATTTCTGATATTGATATACATATCAGAAAGCTTGGAGTCCCTCTCTATGTGGAGTCTCAATGTTCTCCCCATGTTTGCATGAGGTTCTTCCAGGTTCTCCAAGTTCCTCCCACGGTTCAAAAATATGCAGAAGGGTCTCTGGAAACACTAAGTTTGTGTGAAAGAGAAGGTTAATGGCTGTTTGTCTGGAAACATTGATCAACTGGCGTCCAGGGTGAACCCTGCCGTTTTTCCAATAACAGCTAGGATAGGCTCCCCCCTGCAGCTCTGAGTGCAGGATACGCAGTATAGATAATAAATGAATCAGCAGATGGATGGATGGACAGTTAAACAGATGTTGGAAAATCAGTTATTGCTCCCATGTTATTTTTTGTAGTTATTATAGTGTAGTGTATGTAGTTACTATAACATGCAATAGATTTAATTTTCTGCATTCAAATAATCAATTAATGTTCAGTGAGATAGAAATCATGAACAAATATTCTAATCAAAATATAAAAATATAATATATAAATAATATATAATATACAATATTTTATAACAACTTCTGCTCCAAAATGACATGCGCTTTTCAATTGCAATTTCAACTTCACAAGTTGGCTTTATCATTTAGTTGACATCACTTAGAATTAAGACATTGAGAGTGTGGTTCCCACATGGTTTATGTATTATTCAGCCACATTTTAAGCAATAAATGAAATAATGAAATAAAATAATAACAATAATAAATAGATAAATATTATACCTATTATAATAAGTAATATGATAAGTGTTATTATCATATTCAATTAAAACATTGCAGCAATGCTAATATAATGGATGCATGAGCTGGAGTCTGACAAACATCAACCTCAAACTACTTTTACCAGAATATTGTTTTTATTCATACATTAAACAATATTGGTAGTATTGCTATTTATATTTGTAGTTAGACTAAGCTATTCAAATAAAAATATGTTTTTAACTCCAAACTGATGATCCTGGTTGTGAAAATTAAAAACAGATGTTGGCTAACGTTTCTCCCCTCTCATGTCTGCATCATACTTTACAAATTAATCTAATATTGCATACAATTTTTTAAAATTTCTCATTGTTGTCACACACCTTCAAAATTTTCACAAACCTTTTGGCCTAGGGGAAAGAGGCGAACGGATGAGGGGTATTTTCGTTTTGTTCCTGCCTCGTTCGGTAGCCCGCCCACAGCGACGGTCCAGGGGAGGGGTGAAGCCTGGGAGGGGAAAAAAAATTTCAAAATAAAACAAATCAAAAAAACAACCTAACATCCAAATAATTTTGGAGAAAAGTGTGTGGATTTCTATATTTATTGTACATATGGATGCATTTATCAATCTATATGAATTTATTTGTTTGTTTGTTTCTTTATTTATTGTGTCCCTCTATCTCCTATCTGAGGTTTGTTCGAGACCGTCAAACCCTCGGCGTTATTATATTCTAGACATATTTCCGAGCCCCATCGAGATGTCCTGAGAGTTTTCAAAACGCATTTCTTCGTGTTTGACTTGAACATCTCGCCAAACTGGCCTGTAGCCTGGGGAACATTGTTTTTGGAGCTGTGATATCGACAATTTTGGTTTTTTTTTATGGTGTATTTCTTGTTCGTTATGTAACCGCCGATGGCCTCTCCATGTCAGAGCTGCCTCTCTGGGTTTTAAAATACCCGGATACGGATAGTGCCGGCGTTAATGCGCAGAGAGGAAAATTCATATCAGCTCTCACTTCAATATATTTAAATCCCACGTTACGTATGTTACTTTTATTCTTGTATTTATGTCACAGTTATGTCTGTTGCACAAAGACATTCAGGAAGGTTTTAGCGGAGCATAACCTCACCTGCTGGTTTCATCCAGATCCAGATGCTGCGTCCGGACCCTCAATGATCGCAATAAGAGGCACCAGTCTTTGCGCACAACTTAACTTTAATACACTTGCACACATGTTGTGTAGCTTGGCCAAAGTCCAGTTAAGGGATAATAGATAACTAGCACGGGTCAAAATACTAAAACAAGAGGTATAATTTGGTGTTTACGCTTTCAACTCATACATTCATTAACCAAATGATGCAATTTTACTTTTATTACAGGCCAAACTGCTTTAATCATTTTAAATCCCTTGCCTATTACTACATCCAAAATTAGATATTTGCATGTGCATTTCAGAGATAAATATTTATTTCACGAAGAAATCCTTCTTTTAACTTCGCTCAGGAGTTCATTTTTGGCCATTTTTTTTCTGAAGACGTGCCGCTCCAGGCTCCAGGAGTAACAGGCCAAAATCCAAAACAGTTTGAGACGGGAGCGGTGCGGAATGAGGGAAAAAGGAAGCGGCAAGGTCACGCAGCGGAGGCAAAATAAAGTGAGCGGGCGTATCAGCGGACTGCAGCCTTCCCCTCCTCTCCTCAGCCTCGGCGGACTTGAATAAACCTGCTTCGCCAGGGGGGAACAACAGCAGAACTGCGGTGGCAGCAGGCAACGGAGATAAAGGCAACATGTATGTGTGCGCGCATTAGATTTTAAAATAATCGACAAAAAGTAGTTTTGTTTCCGAATTGAACCGCGGCCAGTTCGAGTTATTGGAGCACACAGCAGCTTGGATGATAATGTAAAATACAACCTGCGGTTCAGATCAAACGCCTACATTACAGGCTTTGAGATATAAAAGCAAAATATACAGTGTTAACTATGTAATGCCAATCCCACCAATGGAAATCAGATGATCAATTGAGTTAGGTCCATCCCAAACTTGCTAATTAGTTGACATCATCAGCGACAGGGCTGCAAATGTCAAAAAAAAAAAAAAAAAAAAAGAGCTACAATGGTGCTTTTTACTTTTTGTCTATTTTTCTGGAAATTTCCGTCCTCTGTGCGTCTTCCCCACGCAGCTGAAACGTGGACGCCATGGATGCGAAAACACACAAACTGCGTGTTGATCACCGCGCAGCCAGCAGGGGGGGACAAAGGCGTCGACAAACTCGTAGGTGACGTCATGAGGGGGGGGAGGATCTAGAGGGGAGGGTGAGTGTGATCCAACCGGAGAACCTCCAAGAAGGTCCATGGTTGGATTCCCACTTGATGCCTTTCTGTGTGGGGGTTCCTCAGGATTCTTCAGGTTCCTCCTCAGTCCAAACACATGCAGGAAGTTCATTGGAGACCCTTAATTTCCCAGATGTGTGTGTGTCCAGGGTGAATTCCGCCTCTTCCCCAATGACAGCTGGGATATGCTCCTGCGCTCCAGTGCAGTAAAAGCGGTATGGATAATGCATGAATGAATGAATTACTAGGCACAGAATATTTGACTGATATATGACTGAACCACTATCCTTTACTAGATAAGATCTCTTACAGCAGTTCTGACCCCTGAATGTAACGTCCGATCAACATGCGTTGGTGTTCCAGGAGGGCTTGTACATACGTGCTTTTGTCATTACGTAACCTATTCAGGCTTGCACGTGTGTGCTTTCATCACATGGGCGATGGTGAAACCGGCTTGTCTCTTCTTGTCAAAGTCTTCTTGTTGTGGCAACTGGACTTGATTGTCTCCATGTGATGATAACCTCATCCGAGAGGCTTCCTCACATCGAACGGGCTGCGGGGAGTTCCCAAACATAACCGGGAGGGTTGGGACAGGTCTAGGTTACCACGGCTTGTTATGCAAATGTGAGAGGTGATCGGAAGAAACTAGGTCGAAGGGAGTGGAATTAGAACCGAAGAAGCCTCTTGGATGAGGGGTGAAATGTCTTCAAATGAAAAAAAAAAACAAGTCCTATTACTGCAACTGGACTGGCAAGTGGTCACCATGACCTGGATGACCGTGAACCTCCACAGACACGGCCTCTCTCTTCATAAGCTTCAAATTCAGAGATATCTGAAGGTAAACTGATAACTAACATGAAAACATGGCCAATCCATGGTTGTCAATGTAGAAAATTCCACTTGTTAACAATCTTAGATGTACCGTCGAGGAAGCTCACGTAGCATCTTTGCATTTATGTCACCTCCTATTGGTTACAAGTTGTATTGCTGTGTCATTTGGACAAGACAAACATGAACTCTGACAATTGTCGAGTCACCTGTTAATTTACTTATTTAAAAGATCACCTGAGTCATCATTGCAAAAGTTGTCCTCCCCGATAATTTTAAATGAGCCTGATACATACATACTCATATTTGACACTGCTAGTGGCCGCTTTTTGCACATTTACAGTGATTATATACTGTTTATATTCTTCATCTTTATTTATTATGGATTTTATTCTTTATCTTTATTAATTTTTTGTTTTACCGTACACCTTTACATCTCTGGCTGCTCCACATTATCATTAACTACATCTACTTTCTTCTATGTGTGAAATTGAAATGTCGCCGCTGCGGAGTGATTATAAGAATATTCTATTCTATTCACATTCATTCACAATCATACAAAAAAGAGTTTTTTGTGCATTTTAACGCAGCGAGGACTGCATTGTGTCACATACACAAAGCAAATGGGGAGGTAGAAGTGACGCTGGTGGCGGAATAAAAGCTTTTCCAGGCAGGCTGCAGTTTATGACCTGCGTGTGATTAACACCTATTGTTGTTCGCGCTCGGCGATCACGCTGTGCTGCGCAGGAAGGTGAAATCAATGCGGCCGTGAGCTCGGACAGCACCAACGGACACGTCTGTTGCCATGGTGGTCACTTCAAATAAGGAAGGCCCGAAAATAAAAACAAGCCCCCGCCGCTATTTTCTCATGGCAGCCTTTTAAATTCATTGCACCTTTTCATAGTTGATCCTAGGCCAAAATATCCCAGCAAAGCTCCCGGGGACGCTCGCTCGCACAGAAGCCTTCCTTCCCGCCATTGTTCTGCGTCATGATATGGATCATTTAAATCCCCATGACAGCATTTTGTGCCGCTTTACCCAGACGCCCCGGCATCACTCACCGGCAGCTGTTTTCGATTAATCAAAGTGCATTTTGGTGGGAATTTCACGTGACCCTGGAGTTAATGTCGCCGTCCACGGTCCCTTATATGCACCCTAAAACAAATACTATTCAAAGGCTACTATTCCAGGAAGTGACCGAGAAACGCAAATGTCACGCAGGCATACAAGCAGAACTAGTCTCACGTAGTTGGTTTTTACTTTTTTTTTTAATTTTCAGATCATTTTAATCAATAATCTGCATTCATGGTGGCTCCAGCTCACAGCCAGAAGAAGATCGCTGGCTCCATGTGCTCCTCCGGGTTCCTCCCACAGTCCAAAAACATGCAGGAGGTTCATTGGAGATCCTAAGTTAACCAGATAGGTGAATAGTTGTATGTCTCTATCTGATGGGTGAATGAGTGAGTGGTTGAATTTAGAGGTTTATGCTGTTAACTCTATCACTTTCACCTTAGTACTGGTAGATTGTCTGTGGGTGCAACACAGTTGGTGCTCAAAAACGACGGGGTTTTGTTCTAAGGAGTCTGTCATTAAGCGATTTCATCAAAACACGCCCCTGACAACAGACGACTTGGCCGACATTTTATGTGGTCAATACAATGTTTATCCGGTACAGTACGTCCTGTATTTGCATACCTATATACTGTATACTCTATATACTATATATACTGTATATACTGCATCTTGTATTTGCAAGTGTTATTTGCAGTCCTTATGTCTTCTATTGTAGGTCGCTTTGGATAAAAGCGTCTGCCAAATGTAATGTAATGTAATGTAGAGTATTTGCATTCATATAGGCCATTTGTCCTGTTTATTTTACCTTTCTTTTTCTTTAATCTTTATATTTGCAGATATATACTTGTAGGCTATTTCTACCGTACAGTATTTGCATACTTATACCATTTGTGCTGTATTTTACTTTTTCTATAAATGTATATTTGCATTAACATAGGCCATTTATGAGCACATACAATACATACTCACTCACAACTCCGCTAGTAGTAAATTTTGCACATTTTAATTTTGGCGCAAAGCCTGTCGTAATTCTGAGCTGTCGTTAACTGAGTAGGTCATTAAGTGACAACCACCAGTGGTTCAATGTTTGTTTGTATATTGTGCTCTATATTGTTAATGTGCACTTATTATTTTGTTAATCTTACTGTGGGAAAGTGAGAAACAGCTTCTCAATTCCGCTGTGTGTCTAGTACATGTGGAGAAAACTGACAATAAAGCTGACTTTGGGATGTCTCTTGGGATTTTCGACCATAGTGTCAGTGGACAATCGCCATTTCACCTTTTGCAAACTCTGCTTATATTTTGGATAGGTTTAGAAACAAAGATGTTACATGGTTCTCCATGCTTCGTTGAAAAATAATGAGAAGTTGGATGAAAAAAATGTTCCTATATGTCGTTTGCAAGAGAGCGTGAATGGTTGTGTGTCCCTATATGTGACCTTGTGATTGGCCATCACCCTCTAACCTGCTGCCTTCACTAGGACACTTATCTAATTATTAACAAGAAATAGATTTTTTTTTTACTTTCACGATTCATGTAATTCAGTGCCATGAAATATGTATGAAACCATAAGAGACTGACCTTTGACCCACATAAGATGCATCCAAATGCCCGTACAGTCTTGCATTCTCATCTGCAGCACAAAATACGAACCAAATGTTCTTCTGTTCAAAATAAGAACATAATGTTCTTATTTTGGTGAGTGCATGGTAATTCTTGCTTTTCTTTTTTTGTTTTTGTAAATTTGCTGCTTCAGGATAATTTGCTTAAAGCAAACACTTCGGAGGAAACGGCCGGGAAATACACAACAGTCACCCGAGGTAAATATAAACACACTTTATTTTACATTTGTCAACACTCGTGTTTGGTCGAGATCAATAGAGCCATTGCAGGAAGGTCTCAGCGTCATTCCTGAATTTCGGAAATCCTCGTGCAGTCCTCAAGACGACCTTGGACCCCAGGTCAGGTACCACAAACCGATAACATCTTGAAAATCATTGATTAGCTGTGTTTTCCTTAAATGCATGTAAAGGCCATGTAAACTTTACAAGGCCTTTACACTGTAAAGGATAAAAAAAAATCTGAGAAGCAACAGATTAGGTAAAGAAAAGTTTTCAACAAAAAAAAAAAAAAAAAAAAGCGTAAGTATGTGCGATTTGGGAGGTATTTGGTCACGTGTGCTTATCTCTCCCCCTCTCTGAGTGACATACGTCACCTCCATGCACCCGACCTTAATCACCGACTACGCCACATTCCAGTGACGCAGATGTGCTCAAGATCTGGCCGTGACGCTGCGGCGATATAGGGAAGACAAGTCCGTGACAGCGGAGATTTTCAAGGGTGACCTTGGATTTTTGTTTTTTAGGGTGACATGTTGACAAAAGTGATGGGGCTCATCCTGGTTTTGATTTCCCGGGCGATCTGACACCAGGTGCAAGGCCCGCAGCAGCAGGCATACACACAGTCCTGGCAGATTGTACCCTGCGGCCAAACAGACACACACCCTTAGTTAGCTGGACATGTGTGATGAAGATGATGAAGAGGTGCAAAAAAAAAAACACTGATTGGAGAAACACCAACATTAACTGCTGTTGCAACCGTATGATCATTGTTTCTTTACTATTCATAAACACAGAAGTGTTCATCAGATAACTTTGGTATGTTTATTTTGAATTCTGAGCTGCTACTCTGAGAATTATTGCATAAGATTAAATACAATAGTCCAGGGTCACAATATGGTTATGATTGAAAAATAAAAAGCAATTGCTGTGACTGAGGATATAGAATTCCACAAAGTTTATGCAGTAATTTTTTGTAGAGTACAATGCTAATGATAGGGCCAATGTATTATTATTATTATTATTATTATTATTATTTGTTGTTGTTGTTGTTGTTTCTATTGCTATAATCAGTATCACTATTTTTCATAATATTGTTAGTCATAGTCAGTCAAAAGTAAGAATTGACAAACATGTACCCACTATGTCTGTGCAAGTACATGAACAATGAAGATGATAAAAGGATTTATTTATTCATATATTTATTCATTGATCCATTTGACTCATTTTTCATTACTTATGTCATTGCATTTATTAATTTAATTTGATTTAATTTGATTTAATTTAATTTAATTTAATTTAATTTAATTTAATTTAATTTAATTTAATTTAATTTGACATCAACATTAGATGGTTTATTTGGACAGGTGAGCGATCTGTCTACCTGGATTCCATATCGCTGGCGGATGGACACCCTGAGGGATGTGGCCATTGGAGGGATTAGTCCAAAGCAGTCAAGCAGCGGTAAACACACGCACTCGTTAGCCTCGTAGGACGTCTTGCAGGCGAAGCAGGGATTGCACCAGAAGGCCAGGCAGCCTGAAATAAGTACAGTTGAAGGCACGTTATTGCACACAGGTGAGAGATTACGTCCCGCTAGAGCTTCAAAGCTGCACATCTACGTCTGGATCTCAATTGTCCTTGTCTGCTCACGCCATCCATACCGGAGAAGATCAGCATTCCCCACATTCGTCACTTCACCCTCTGTCTCCTGGCACTTCGAAAATCTCGCATCTGCTGGTCGCCAAATGTGAGGAACTTACACTGGGGCAGGTCCTGGAAGCAGTCGCAGATGCCGGAGGTCCACTGGTTGGAGGTGTTGGTCATGATGAAGGCCCGCGGCTGAGTCACAGTCACTTTTGCAGTCATGGCGATGGGATCTTATGGGAAACAGGCTTTCAATGAACTGCCAAAATCTATATTTCTGAGAGGAGAAGAAAAGCATTTTTATTTCATTACATTTATCTACATTTTATTGAATAGCCTTTACCTATTACAAAACTCAATTTCATGATGATGTTTCTTTGCATTATTTTTTCATATTTTTAAAGTTTGGCTGACTGAAAAATCTGAATTAGTAATTGAAGACATGACATATATATAGAAAATATAAAAGCATAGATTAGAGGAATAGTTATCTTAAATTGTATAAAATATCCATGGATATAATAATTACTCTTTAAAGTGTCGCTTCTCTTTTTGTTTTGGTTCGGTTTCTTGACTCAATCCCTTGTTTTTCCTTTTTCTACCGTGAATAACATTGATTAATAACGCCTATAAATAAGTCTGACCCAACTTTGAAGCGTTCCACAAATACAGATGCGCCGTTTAGATGAAAATTAAATTAATTTAAATACAAACACTGTATATTTTATTACTTAAAGCCAGCACGCATGAAAAAAAATCAAATTCAAATGCACTATTTCTGTTCTAAATGGATGAATGGTGAATCCTTCATGGATGAGGACTCACCTAACTGCTCCTGCCAAGAGCGGATGCTGCAGAACGGGATACGAGTGACATATCGGCAAGACGGCTAGGCATCTTATAGCCACCGGGATGATCGTCGACCCGTCCATCCGGTCCGACGCGTGCCGCCGTCCGGGGCTATCAGACCGAAACATCTGACCATCGTACGTATTTTGGCATTTCAAAACGTCATCCTGCCTCAAAGAACGACTAATAGTCTCCTCCGACGGCAATCGGTGATAAGAACAAGAGGGAATGTCTCGGTGGTGCGAAGTCAAATTCTTGGGCGGAGAGGCATGAGGCCCGGACAAGCGGGACATTTCTAGGAATCTCTGTATCTCTGTTTTTACATAAGAGGGCAGTTCACGTGAACTCCTCGGGAATCCATTGTCCCAGAACATGCAGCTGCTACACCTGAGAGCCTGGAGCTACCAGACATGTGGATGAGAGGATGAATAGATGTAAGTCTCTATATGACATCTGGATGACAGGGCAAATGGTTGTATGTTGTACATTTTGAGTAAATATATGTAATGTTGGAGCCTTCCGGCAAAAGAATATCCTTCGCAATGAATAAAGACTGGCCTATTCTATTCTATTCTATTCTATTCTATTCTATTCTATTCTATTCTATTCTATTCTATTCTATGTCTCTATATGATGAATGCATGAGAGAGTGAATGATTTTATGTTTCTAAATGATGCATTAATGAGAGGGTGAATGGATGTAGGTGGATACATAGACTAACACATTCACTTAAATACAAAGAATGCACTGTGAAAACTGTTGATGCAACTGCACTTTGATAATGCCATTACTCTGCGTTTTCTCTTGCATTTGCACCTTAGTGCTAATGTCACTTTGAAAACAAATCAAAAGAAAATACCTCAGCATAACTCATCATTGTTTTCTTTGTCAAATTATTTATCTTTTTTTTGTAATCTTGCACCGTGGGACTTAGAGTAACGCTATTTCAGTGCTCTGCATGTGTGAATGTATGGCAGTATTGACAATTGACAAATTGACAAAGTTGACCTTGATTTTGCCTTGACTGACTTGATGCATCATTGCGAGGTTGAACAATTACGTGCCTATATAACGTGTTGATGAGAGGGTGAAAAGTTGCATATCTCTATATGATGCCTAAGTGAGTGGGTGAATAGCTGAGTCTCTATACAGTGTGTGTGAATGAATGTGTGAACAGTCTAATGCCTATGTGTTGTGTTAATGAGGGGGTTAGTGGTTTTTTGTCTATATATGATGAATAAATGAGAGAGTGAATGGTTGCATGCTGCTATTCGATGTGCAAATGAGAGGGTGAATGCCTATATGTCTCTATATGACGAATAAAGGGCAGAGCAAATGGTTGTATGTCTCTATATGGCATATTATGAGAGTGAATGATTGCAAACTTATATAATATGTTGAGAGAGTGAGAAGTTATGTGTCTTTATATGACATCTGAATGAGAGGATGAACAGCTAAATCTCTATAAGATGCCTGAATGAATGAGTGAATGGTCTTGTGTCTATATGTTGTGTTAATGAGACGGTTAATGGTTGTTTGTCTCTATATGATGAATGAATGTGAGAATGAATGGTTGTATGATGCTTATGACATGTGAATGAGAGGGTGAATGGATGGATGTCTCATTTTGTGACAGCTGAGATCGACTTCAGCCCGTGTGCAGGATAAGCAGTGAAGTGAATGAATGGATGAATGGTTGGATGAATAAATGAATAAATGATGGATGGAAAGATGGACATTGCTAATGACTCTTTGCTAATGTTGATGTAAAAAAGTGCACTCACACTATAAGGCTGTCTGATTAACAGTGCACTCCTGTCCAAGGCGCCCCCAGACCTTTTCAAGAATAAAATAATTGCAAATGTTTTAAAAAAAATGTACATAATTTGTGAAGAAAAAAAGATTACTATCTGTGAAACAAAGAAATTATGTACAAATGCTGTAGAAGTGGTGGTACCTTAATTTCCGGACTCAAAGCCATAACTTTTTTCTCACGCTTTGACTGCTGCGGCTGAAACAATGAGGCAGCTAATTTATGGATTTTTACGGGTGAACAAGCTTCACGCCGCCAAAACATTTAACCTCCTCCCATCAGACCAATGACATTAAAAAAAAAGGTCACAGTGGACCAATGAAACTGTTAATCAAATGCTCTAAATTTTTCAGATCAGTCATTTTGTGCTTCATGCCCACATCATGGAAAACACGCAAAGACATTCAAATGATTTCGCTTTCAAATTAAAGGCGATCTTTCTGGCTGTTGGAGAAGAAAATAAAGCTCCTGCACATAAGATGAAAATGTTTTTTTTATTTTTTTTTTACCAGACATGTTCCAGGCACTGTTTGTAAAAAAAAAAAAAAAACACACACGCTACGTATTTAAAAGTTGAAAAAAAAATCTAAAATGGACCCTTGCGGCTGAGAGACAAGTGCAGCCTCTATGCCTACAAAGTTTATTTATTTTCAAATCTAATGGGAGCAGCTTATATTTAACAGTCCAAACATTATGATATCTTAGTTTTGTTTGATACTATAATTTTTCATTATAGCTTACTAGTTTGTGTATAAAAACGGAGGAGTAGTAGCACTATGTGTACATGCACATAGTGCATAGTACATGCACTCATATTTTGTGCTGCTTTTTTCTGCACAATGTTGAGTTTATTGTGTCCCTGCTGAGATCTCCAAGGTGATGAGGAGTGGCTGCAGATCGGGGGGAAGTGTGATTAAATCAACTTCTTTTTGGGAGGGGTGGGCAGTCAGCAGGCCACACTCGGGGGGGGGTCGTGTCTAGACCAAGTGCGCCCCTTGCAGTGCAGTCAGGGAAGTGTATCTGGCCGAGGAGGAGAAGGAGGAGGAGGTGGACGAGGCGTGGGAAGCCGCTCGTCTTTTCAGCTCCCTGGAGATCTGAAGCCAAGATAGCGGGTAGCAGCAACATCCATACAGGCAGTCGCTCCACACACTCCCCTGGAAGACACACAGGTGGGAGGCTCGAACAAAAGGTGAACATTTGCATTGAGGCACAAAAAGAAAAACACGTTTATGCTGATATATGATGTAGCAATCCAAGTTCTGAGTTCCACAGAGTTTAGTGCTGATACAATATGCTTTTTGTAATTGTTATATTTGGATCAGGGACAGGAGTGAATGTCGGTCACTGTGGCTGAGTTTCACTCATTAAGATTAAATAACGTTTTAAAGATAATACTAATAATGCTGATTTCCATTTGTGATTTCACAATTATTTGCTGTACATACAGTAATGAAGCCCCACATGTGCTTCCAGCTATGACCACTAGGGGGCAGAATGATTGAATTCTGCAGTGCAGGTTCTGTAATCACTCTCAAGAGATTTATACTACAATGGCTCCCATCCTCAAACCTATTTGGAAATGTGTTTTTCTCATCTTTTCTCAAGAAAAATAGTCAACAAAAATACAGCGATAAATAAATTCAACACTGGCTGTGAGCGAGAGTATGATGAATGACCGTGCAAAGATTAAGGAGGAACTAAAATGGACTCTTCCTTCTTGAGCGTCAACCTTTCCCTCTCTCTCTCTGTTGTAGGAGGGTGACATTAACACCTGAAATGATAACACCGCCTCCAATATCATTCTCTCGTCAACATTCCATTTCATCCTGATAAACCCCGGTAGAAATATATGTACAATATTAATACATTAAAAATCAGGGGATTGTATTGACATTTTGGGATCACAACTCTATTTTATATATTAGTGCAATTTAATCAATAATGGCATAGGAACCAAGAAAATAGTGTGGTATCGAAAAAATATATGGAAATGCACAATTGTATCTGAATAAAAGTCTCCATTTGCCTCAAATAGTCATGAGCAGGTTTAGCATAATTGCATGGAAATATTTAATGGTTAGCATTTTTTTATCTGTTTTTGCTCACTAGCGATTGCAGATACTCGTTTTAGTTGGCGTAATGCTAGATCATTTCATTTAGCCAATTAATGGCCAGTGAGAAAATGTTAGTCATGTATTTGCCTCTTAAATGTCTTTAAGTGCATACATCTGCTTTGTACATCTTATATGATTTAGCATGTTATAACTCTGTTTCTTAATACCATAGAATATCGTATGGCATTTATTTTATTTTATTTTATCTATCTATCTATCTATCTATCTATCTATCTATCTATCTATCTATCTATCTATCTATCTATCTATCTATCTATCTATCTATCTATCTATCTATCTATCTATCTATCTATCTATCTATTCATTTGAAACATATTATCAGATCTAAATGTATGTGCAATAAAAGAGCATCAGTCAGAATGACAGAAGATGTTCAGAAGACAGAGGTGAGAGCAGTCATGTTGTCTGCTTTGGAGACCCAAAGGAGAAGACAGGAGGCAGAGCTGGAGGCGGCAGAACTGAGATGTTGACGGTTTCCTTTAGGAGTGAGGAGGATGAAGAGGATCAGTTACGAGTCCATCAGCGGGACGGCACATGTTAGATGTTCTGGAGATTAAGTCTCACAGAAACGGTTTGGACATGGACAGAGGGGGTATAGTCAAAATCTGGGTAGAAGGACACTGAGGTTGGAACTATGGGGTGAATGGCTGTCCTGAAAGAGGACAGGAAGTCAGTGAGTGTGAGAGGAGGGGCAAAAGGAGAGGGTTGGATGGGCGCAGATGATTGGCTGAAGGGAGCGTCCCAAATGAATAGAAAAAGATCATGAGATCGATGTTGCAAGTTCAGGTATTATTGAACACCAGGTAGCAACAAAGTTCACTAACAATGGCAGGTACTGCAGGACCAGGCTTGGGTATCTACTTGACTTTCGAGGTGTATCTTCAAAATGCACCGCGTTACCACAGCACCGGTCTCCCCAACCCATGAGACACATTGCCTACATGCTGAGACTTGTTTTTCTAAGAGCTTCTGGCATCTTCCCTGGGTCGTGCTTTTGCAGTATTGACCGCGATGCACGGCCCACTCCGCCCCCGGAGAAGCCAACATTATCAACCACCTCCTTCAGCGATGGCAGCGCTCCAGCATCTGCCTGACTGGCCTCCAAACCTCCTGCCTCTTTACCGCACCCGCCCAGACTTAACAACCCATCGTCTCATCGAAAAATGAAACGTGTCCATTTGTTTTGTTTTGTTTTGTTTGTTTGTTTGCATGTTAGCACACACTCCTCATCATCGAACTGATGCCTATCAGCACACGGGGTTATGCAGGCAGCAGCCTGTATCTGCATACTGATCAGTAGAGCAGTGGGCAGGAAGCTGGCAACATCCTGATAGTTGTTTGTTCATTAAGCTATTTAAAAGCACACTGCAGTAGTATTCATTTTGTTGAACTACAATTGTGTAGTTCTTTTCACAGTTCAAATTTTATGAAATGTATTGCAGATGACACTGTGATATTTAGTGAGCGCAGGGAGCAGGTGGAGGGGAATCTGAAGAGGTGGAGTAAGAGCAAGAGAAGGAGAGGGATGAAAGTTAGTGGTAACAATACAGAATACATGCGTGTGAATGAGAGGGACTCAGGGAGTGGACATAAAGAAGGTGGACTTGCTAATAATGATAATAATAATAATAAGTGTATTCTTATATAACAATAATAATAAAAACAATAGCATCTCCCTTCTGATGCCTCGTCCATTGACGTTCCCACCATCTGCTGCACTAAATCCCCATAAATGTCTCCTGCCTTCTCACAGATGATGCTTTCCATTACGCTATCTCAACGACAACAACTTCCCCATCTCTGCATGGACAAGTCAATAACACGCACACCTCATTCATGATTTATATGATTTTCTCTGGGCTACCTTGTGGCATGCAGAACACCCGAATTCACTAGTATAAAATAACAACGATGATAATAATAATAATAATAATAATAATAATAATAATAATAATAATAATAATAATAATAATGATAATGATAATAATAATCTTGTTCTTCTTCTCCTTTCGGCTTTCCCTTCAATAATAATAATAATAATAATAATCTCTTTTCAAGGACCTTTGGAAGTGCCGTGTAATATACTAGATGTAAGAAGGAGAGAAGCAGGACTTCAGCCCCTGTGTTAGTGGTTCTCACTGGGATGCCGTATCGATCCCTGACAGAGGCCCTCATGGCGAGGGAGGCGGGGGGGACACAGCTAATGCAGTCCAGCAGGGGCAGGCAGGGACAGGCTCCCACTGCTCTCGTCACCTTACAGGTAAACACAGGGAGGCAGCACATAGCAAAACAGCCTGCACACACACACACACACACACACACACACACACACACACACGTAGATAAACTATAGGTCGATATTTATTTTATTCCAATAATCCACATCAACATAGTAAAGGTTTTTTTTTGCACACTTACAGTCTCCTACATCTTTGTAGCACTCACAGAGGCCGGTGCTCCACCGCCCCGTCCCCTGAACCCCACCCGTTGGCTGGAACTGGACAACCTGTCGGGACATCAGCGGGCTGTCCATCCAAAGCTGGTAAAATGAAAAAATAATGATATGCCCTTTTTAATTACCTATAACTGTACATTTAATTTGTTTTCCATCGGATCATTTTTGTGGTGCAGATGCTGTAAACATAAAGATGTCGTACTACTATTACTACTTCTACTAATAATAATAATATAATTATATTATTTTTATGAGAAGGCTGTATATCTATATCTGGTCCTGTGACAGGGTGAACCCTGCCTCTTGCCCATTGATAGCTGGGCTATCCTCCAGCCGCCCTGCTTTCTAATGAATGAATGAATGAATGAATGAATATTATTGACTGGCAGTAGTTGTAGAAGTATAAGCAGTTGTAGTGAGTGCCAGTATTTGTTGTTTTTTTTCCTGAGATTTAAAATATTTTAAGATAAGATAAGATAAGATTAATTGATCCCCCAGTTAATTCCTTTTTCACAGTGGCGTACAATGCAGTACAATGTCAAAATTAAATATAAATATAAATATAAATAGAGAGACAGTTTGAACACATAAAATAGCAAAGACGTCCATGAATAAATGGACAGCAGGAGAACAACAACAGCAACAACATCAGGGATAAGAATGGACAACATAATGGAACAGTAAGGGTGAAAAATAGACAACCAGAGTTAAATGACAATATAAGTAGTGACAATAGCAATGACAAGAATAAAATATGTAAACAAAGATAGGCAGGATGCGTGCAGGCTGGGACCAACAAAGATAAGAAAGACAGCAGAGTTAGCGCATGACATGTGAATGGGTGAGGTAGTGAATGGGGTAAGGTAGTGAGATTGTGGAAGCAGCAGAGATACACCTCAGGCCGGTCAGAGTTGTGTGCCGTCCAGACTGCTGTTGTACAGTCTGATGGCGTTTGGTTCTGCACCGGGGTGGGATGAACCGTTGGGTGAAGGAGCAGCACATCAGCCGCAACTTGTCGTGCAGGGGGAGGGAAGGAATGTCCAGGATAGCTCCTACTTTGTCCTTCACCCTCCCCACTGCCACCGATTGAAGATGGTCCGGGTTCAGCCCCACCACCAAGCGGGCTTTCCTCACTGGCTTGTTAAGACTGTTGACCTCACTAGTCCTAGCACCGCCCTACCAGCACACTATAGCGAAGAAGAGTGCACTGGCTACCGCAGACTGGTAGGTCTTGAGGAGCCCGCTACAAACGCCAAACAACCTCAGACTCCTCAGGAAGAACATCCTGCTCCTGACCCTTCCTACAGAGTGCATCAGTGCTGTGTGACCAGTGCAATGTATTGTTAGCGTGGACCCTAAGGTACTTGTAGGAGTCCACTATCTCCACCTCCTCACCTTGGATGGTGATTTGTACCTTTAAAAAGTATAAAGCAACATTACCTTGTTTTTATAAATATTTATGATCATTTGCCTTTTTTAAATCACATCTATCTTTTTTTTCCATCAGACACCTGACTATCAATATAGAGATGAGCATCTCTATATATTTATATCCTGTACAAATATCTACAGGATATACAACAGTACCTAGATTAAGTTGCTATATACTTCTTTATAACAGAAATACATTGAAGTAAGATATTTTAGAACACTGACATGGGTGAAATAGAAGGATCAATTAAGTCAGAACAGGCTGTGGAATCTGCAAAGACTGCTGAACCGAGGCCAGACCCAGCAGGAACCAAAGCGTTGGTCAGGAGATCAGAATCACGACCCGGCGAGGGGTTTGCGAGGAACTCCTCTGCGCTCTTTTCTTCTCCGAGGCAGGATTAAACCCTGCCGTCTCCTGACTCTGGTTATTTTACTAGCCAGACTTTGAACTCTCTGAAGATGCTCAACCATTTTATTTTGTCTTTCCGGTTCACGGATCACATCCGAGCCACGGCAATTGAAGGAATGATTTACTTCGCCTCACGAGGCCAGAGTGAAGTCTGGGTGAAAACATTACCAGAGCAGATTTCAGAAAAGAATAAATGACTTGCCTGTTTCCAGTCCTGCTTCTTGTGAATCCAGGGATCACCTAAACTCCTGCTGTCCTTTGCCGTGTGACTTTCTCCCTCTTCACTTTGGCTGCCCGGCGTGCAGCAAATGTGTTTTGGGTGTAAATACGAAACTGTCGGATTGTAAAATAAACAGCAAACCCGAGAGGTTGCACCACTGAGGCGGTGCGTTTTCACGCCACATTGAAATGAGCTCTATTTTCCGACAGTCACACATTCAAAAGAAATTCATGCTGTCATTTTCTGTAATGCATTTTGCTGAAAAATGGAAATTGTGCTGTCCACCGTGGTTAGCGCTTCTGCATCAAGGGGAGAAGGTCCCTGCTTGGATTCCCACAGGGGGCCTTTCTGTGTGGAGGGTCTGGGTTCCTCCCACAATCCAAAAACATGCAGGAAGTTCATTGGAGGCCGTACATAGACAATAAACTAAACTGGACTACAAACACAGATGCCGTATACAAGAAAGAGCAGAGCTGCCGGTTCTTTCTCAGGAGACTCAGGTCTTTCAATGTCTGCAGAGCCATGCTGCAGATGTTTTATCACACGGTGGTGTCCGCCATCATCTTCGACAGTATAGTGTGCAGGTGCAGTAGGTGTTTGAGAAGAGGATGCTGAAGAAGCTGTTCAGTATCAAGGATAACGCCTCTCACCCTTTGCCCACTGGACTGAAATCCTACCAGAGCACTTTCAGACATAGACTGAGACCACTGAGGAGCACCACAGAAGGTCTTTTTTACCTGTGGCCATCAAACTATATAACCCCTCCCCTTTCTGCAAGAAGAAAACCAGACAGCAATAAAATCAACATCATGTTTTGAGTGAATCTGTGTTGTGTTGGAGCCTTCTGGCAAAAGAATAGAAGATTAATAAAGTTCGATTATAATCATTCTATTCTATTCTATTCTATTCTATTCTATTCTATTCTATTCTATTCTAGTCTACATTGTCTAGACATGAGATTCTACATGACGCCTCATGTCCAATAACAGCTGGGATATGCCCCAGTCCCTGATGACCCTGACTATAGAATAAACAGTATAGCTAATGAATGGATGAATTTGACATGACCCCCCTTCCTGCCATCGAAATCACTCATAAAATGTTTTTCTTTTTAAATAATAACAGGAACCCAGTTGTATTTTCAAGTGAAACCCCATCAAATGTGAAATCAATCAATGGATGCATTTTCACGGGAGGGATCAACTGGGTATCATATCATCAACAGAAAAGCACTCTTTTTTTTAAAATGAGAGTGAGTTGCAGAGGAAAATGATGCAGAGAAAAAAGGCTCACCCTGTCTTTTGTTATTTCAGGAGGTCAGGAAACCCGTTGGACTGAATTGCTTCTGCTCCATCAGGGCTGCTGCTGACTCATGTGATTAAACTCCAGATTAGCAGAGGTGACCTTTACGGTAGTCTTAGTTTAAGACGTTTTACTTTTAAATGTCACGGGCCATGCATCGCGCCTAAAATGCCCGGAAGTGCCGCCTAAGAAGTCTTTATCTGGCCTCTTGACAACAAAGGTTTTATGTCCTGAGTGAGTCCTGCCGTTGTGTGTCAGGGGCAAAATGCTTTCACGCATTTCATCGATCGCAAAAGTCCCCGGAGCTTCTACACGAGCGAGAAACTGTTGTATGAATCAGCAGGTTCCTCTGAGGAGCCACACACTGTATCTGCTCTGTCTTCTCCACCGGCGTCACGCAACAAGCATGATTGTGTGAGAAGTGAATGACATTCCCACAGAAGTCTCACATCTCAGGATAAACACCAAAATTCCAAGTTATTCTCAAGTCTCTATCTTCCTTGGGAAATCACAAATCTTAGAGCTCAATTTTCTACCTTTTTAGTTCGTAAATCCAGTGAATCCCAAGCCAGTCACGAGTCACTGCTCCTGGGTCAAGTCATTTTTCCGGTAAAGATGGGCAGGTCTGCAGGCAAGTGAGTGCTCTCAAAGAGGATTCGAGTCCCAAACCAATGCCAACACTTTTAAAATGTAACATTCATCCAACAATGTAACATCGTGGAGATGACACAGGTGTGTGTGTGGGATTAAAAGGTATGGTTACAGTCAATATAATGTATTTGATTCTATCTGAGCCTTTATTGGATGACAGTTTAGATATTGTAAAATCTCTGTCTTCGCCGTCGCATCCGACATCACCATCGATCCATTGACCTCTAATTATATTTTTTATGCAACGCAGGAACCGGTTTGTGGCGGGTGTATCTATGCTGCAAATGTTTAACCCCAAACGGTATCAGACCGTTGAGCACCACTATCTTCAACCAAGTTCACTCTGGTCAGGTGACAGGCTGGCCATGGAGGTGTGCATGGTGGAAAAAGGAAAAAAAGGAAAAACAAAGGAAAGTGCTGAGCTGCAACAATAATACATCTCAAATAAATGTTTGACAGCTTTCACCCTGTTCATCCATCTATCTATCTATATATGTGGGAGGTTGGAGACCCTAAATAGTCGGAACATTAGAATGAGAGACTGAATGGTTTTATGCCTTTATATCAGCGGTCCCCAACCTTTTTTGTGCCGGGCTAGTTTAATGTCAGACAATGTTTTCACAGACTGGGCATTATGGTGTTGTGCATAAATACATATTACTATTAATACATAACTGTTCCCTCTTTTTTTTTTCCAAAATACTCCAAGGGCTTGTTTTTTAAGGCAGGGTGTACCCTGCCTCTCACCCAATGACAACCTGCGATATGCTCTGGACTCCCCATGACCCTAAGTAAAGGAAAAGTGCTGGATAATGGATGGATAGATAGATAATAGTAATAATAAAAATAATTATAATAATAATTATGATGATAGTGACTGCAATGCAATATTATTGTTATTACTATTATTAAAATCATCATTATTTACAAAAAAGAAGAACAAGAACAAAAACAAAAACAACAACAACAACAATAATAATAAAGTGCTCAATAATGGATGGATGGATAGGTAATAGTAATAGTAATAATAAAAATAATAATAATAATAATAATTATGATAATAGTGACTGCGATGCAATATTATTGTTATTATTATTATTATTATTATTATTAAAATCATTATTATTTACAAAAAAGATGAACAAGATAAAAAACAACAACAACAACAACAATAATAATAATAACAATAATAATAATAATAATGTTTACTTGTGCACTTATCGACACATTTTCAAAATGGCGGCTAACGGCGTCTTGCGTGTTTACCGGTCGTACGAGACTTCGTGCTGCGAAGGCAAAGGGCGCGTGTGCACGCGTGTTTGCGCGAACGCGCCGTCAGTGATTGGCCAGCGCTCTGCGTCAACGGCGAGCGACCTATGCATTGCGCGGCGGCGCGCTGACGTCACTGGCCGTAAACGCCGCGCGCGAGGAAATCCCCGCGGCCACGCGCGGCAAAGGGGGCGGCCCCTTTAAATCGACGCTTCCGCGAGAGAGAGAGAGAGAGAGACAGAGACAGAGAAGGAGAGAGGGAGGGAGAGCGGGAGCTGATAAACAACAACACGGTCGTCGGGAGCCACACTCGCCGGATTCACCCTCCGCCGCTGCCGCCCCGGGTCTGGGAGAAATCAGGTGACTACGGGTCCGGACCGGTTCTCCTTGTTTCTGGCGTCGGTTTAAAATATAACAAAGCCGGGGAGGGGGGGCGTGACTTCCGGTGAGACCCCCCACGGTGATACCCGTCACACCTGCGTGGAAACGCGGAGAAACTTCTACCGTGGGGGAGGGCGGCTTTTTGTTTGACCGCCATGTTTGCTTTCATCCACAGGGCGCTGGGTTGTTCCCTGCCTCACGCATTCATCCGCGAATGCCATTGCGGAAGTGAGGTGTCGAAGCCCCGGCTGCGAGGAGGACCTCTGGTGGCCACGGCAGGTAAACGCGGCCTCCCGGAGATGTATGGATCTTCGGGCATCCCCGACCTCATCCCGTCCGGAGCGCCGCCCCGGCAGCCCGGCCCGGCGGGGCAGTTCAACCCGGGGCACCCCCAGGGCAACGAGGGAGGGTCTAACCCCCAGCGGCTTGGACAGAGGGCGCCCAAGCTGGGGCAGATTGGCCGGTCCAAGAAAGGTGAGTGGGAACTTTGTCATCTTGGATGGAAAGGCCGGGAGACGATGTCGTGACCATGACACAGAACCACACCGATGCAGGAAGTGCAGGGGGTCCTCGGGCCCAAAATCAAACTGCGGTGGAACTTTGACTTACGAGCGCATCAACTTTCTGAGATACAAGTAAATAATAGATTTTTTGCTTCATGATACGAGCCAAAATCTGATCTAAGAGCAAGTGACAACCATGTGGCTGCCACTGGTGGTGAAATGGGGTTTGTGGTCAGACACTCTGCCCACCACAAGGTAGCACAGAGAAAATAATCTAAAGCATACTTGTCGACTCGTCAATAAAGAGATGAAGAGCATCATCTCTGAGAAGGCTAGGAGACATTTACGGGGATTTGGCGCAGCGGATAGTGGGAACGTCCGCTGAGGCATTGGAAGAGCTATTCAAAGCCGGTTGGGGATGGTTTGATCATATAAAAAAGAAGAGCGACATCCACTGTTACTAAATGAAGTTAAGTGATAAAGTGTGCAAGTTACATTTAGCAACACATTGTAGCATTACATATGTAGCCAGTAAGTAAAGTTAAGCGCAGAGCATCAAATGAAAAATGTCCCTAACCTTCTCCTCTGCCGCCGGCATCTTTGTCTGATCTAGGTAAATACACTTAATAAAACCATTTTATTTCATTACACTATCCTTTATTATGTATCATTTTTTATAGAGTATTTGTTCTTTTTATAAAACACATCAGGATTAATAGTTTTTCTTTTCATTTTAATGGGGAAATTTAATTTGATATAGGAGCAAATTGAGTTGCAAGCTCGGTTACAGAATGCATTAAAAGCGTAAGTCAAGGTAGTACCGTACTAGTTTTTTTGGAACTACTGCATCTAAGTCGTCTATCGAAGTGAGAACACCAAAAAGTCGTAGACATCTAAAGATATCAAGCGCTTGACTGTTGAGAAATGAAAGAGAGAAGTACAGAGTCGAACAGTAAAATGACAAAAAGGAAATGGTAATTCAAAAAACAGGAGAGCGGCCATAAACAAATAGCATACACGGGGAGCCGATGCCGCCTTTCACAAACAAATGCCCTATTCTTCGCAAACATATTTGCCTGCACCATTTCAAATTTCATGCTGCACCGTTTCGAGTCAGAATTTATGAGATTACTGCCATAATGTCGAAAACGGCTACTGGACATGGGACCCCCTGCACTACTTTCCTACATCCACACCTTTTGAGACGCCTGTCCGGGTCATTGAATATTCATACATCAAGTTTCACAACGACACAAGTAGGACGTGATTGTTCAGCCAGATGCTTGCTCCTTGGGGAACATTGTGTAGATCTTCTCAAAGAGTGGCGGTCAAGACCTATTCTATGTGGAAATCAGACAACCGTGTGGTGATTTGGACGCTGGAGAAATAAAAATGGACTCTACTGTTAGACGTTAAAGGTCTATTTTTACACCATCCTTGTCAAATGTCGTCGTGGCAACTGGACTTGATTTCTTCTCTCGAAGACGGTTTACCTCTCATCCCAGAGGCTTCTTCTCCTCCACCAGACTAGTTTCGGTATATCACTGCTGGGGGGTGCTCCAGAGTGAGATGCTTGATGCTTTAATGAGTGAGTTGTTTACCAGCAACTAGGTAGAATGGGGTTGATGTGTTTCTTGATGTGCATTTTCCTGAGACACATCTGAGTGAGGAGTGAGAACTTGTGTCTGTGTTGGGTTTCACCAAGTTCCTCCCACAGTCCAAAAACATCAGGAAGGTCAATCGGAGGCCCTAAATTGTTCAGGCGAGGAACAATGTAGCCCCGTGATCGATTGACGACCTGTCCTGGGTGAACACCGCGTCTCGCCAAAGGAAAGCTGAGATAGGGCCCCAGGATAGGCGTTATAGGTGATGAATGAATGAACTCGGCTGAAACCCCACTTAAGCACAACAACCCAATTCAACCGAATTAACATAACAAGCCATCTTAACTTGGACCGACCCTCAACCCCTGCACCTATTTACCAAAAACGCATCGAGAAGCCTCGAAGAAACCTCTCAAGTTCGAGTTGAAACATGTTAGGGGAAGAAATCCAGTCCAGTTGCCACAATAACAAAGATTAACCAGGACCTGGATGAGTGAAAATGATCGATTAGCCCCATGTCGACAAGGGTTGTTTTCACTTCCTGTCGTGGCGTACATACACGTCATCGGCTCGTCGGTGAATAATGAAGCTGTCCAAAAGCTAGATTAGAAGACAAATGCCCCGTTTTTGATCGTCAGAGAGATTGTTACCTCTGCAGCGTTCCGTCAATATCAACTGAAACGACAACAATGTATGAGTGAGTGTGAGGCGCCGCAGAGTGTGTCACGGTAACATTCTCGGGATGTTTTATAGTTTTGTTATTTGTTTTTCTTTTTTTTCAAGGAGCAAAATCAAACGTAAGGTATGAAGAGGAATGGGGGAATCGTATGCTAATCATCATTCACTTCTTAACCAGAATCCTCAGGGGAGATGATGGACACAAATTACAGTGACTTTGTGTTTCCGGTCGCTAAGCTAACTGTCTGCTCGAATTAGCTTTATTTGTAACTGATTAGACCGACTAGTAGAGTAGAGCTGCTGCTCCTCCCAACATCCAGAGGAGTCTCCATCTGGAGAGGGAAGTCAGTGCGTCTCTGCTGAGGTTGCTGCCCCCGAGACCCCATCCCGGAAAAAGATGCAGAAGATGGATGAATGAATTGGGCCTCTCACGTTGTCTCGTAGAGAAATATAACTGACTGTGCACGTTTCCTCTCCTCTGCAGTGGACCTGGACGACGAGGTACTGGACGACATCATGAACAACAACGGCCAGTGTCCCGTGTCCCTGCCCTTGTCCTAAGCCCCGCTGAGAAATGCTGATGAAAAAGAAAAAAAAGAACAAGCAAAGAAAGAATTTACAGGAATGCCGGAAGCCCACACCCCTTCAACAAACCCCCCGTCAGTGACCGGGGCCGTGATGCTTTCAAGTGCCCGAGCGACGCATCTGATGGCACAGGAAACGGCACAGAGCTGTAATTGTAAATAGCCTTTATTTAACTCGCCGTCAGTCAGACTGTGAAGGCGCGCCCTCTGCCCGCACCTCGGCCGGGGCTCGGGGGGCCGCTCACCCAAAGGGCTACTTTCCTAAAAAGTTGCGCCGAGCGAATTCGACGGGGACGCTTTTTCGCTGGCTGCGATTTGCGTTTACTGATTTGCGCGAGGGGTGGGGGGACGCCGGCCTGTCGGTTGTTGCTGCTGGTTATGCGGTGCCCAATGAGGTTCTGTTATGTGGCGGGCAAAAGCTCGCCGTCTATGGAGATATAAGTAAAACTACCGCTGACTATTTGTTACGAAGAAGTTGCGCTGTTATGGCTTTTACGTGTTTTCTACGTGTTCCCTGAACGCTTCTGTCGATACCTGGGATTTATCGTGCACTTTTGTCGGCATGCCCGTTCGTTGTGCAGTTACCCCCGTGGCGGAGTTCTATGCATGACGTCTGTCCAAGCATCAAAACACGCAACCGGTATCCCGTCACCAAGGGCTATGAAGTGGTGTTACCCAAAAAGGTGGTGCAGGGCCTACGTTTTCTGAGTATTTCCACGGGAGAATAAGAACTTTTTTTGCTGTTACGGGTTCGAACACATTTCTGAGCGATGCCTGACTCCAAGTTATGCTGAGATCTTTAAAATGGTGAGTGAGACTCATCCAACTTTATTTTGGATTTTGTATGAAGTGCTCAATAAGCCGCGCCCGGGTGGTGATCCGGCGTCTTTCAGGCCGGGGGCGGACTGTTTAAAGGAAACCCCGTCGCCAGTGATTGGCCGACACTGCCGAGACAATCGTTTATGGATTTTTGGAAGACGTGCCTCACGACGTATTATTGCGGGTAAAGACGGCGTGGTATTTTCTCTTCTTTGGCTGCGACAAAGTCGATCATTCGTTCTCATGCACCTGTTTTTTTTCTAGATTCGACGGTTGATGTTTGGGCTGTGGTGTCGGTTTGCATGAAAACGGTCCACTTTTTATGATGCATCCAGAAAATAAAGAAAAAAACAACTAGTCTTTTTTGGATGGTTTGTCTTCTTTTTCTGTTTTTGGCTTTTTGTTGTTTCTAAATTTCTTCATGACTATCATACCTGATCATCATACTTTCCAGGTGAAGATCTTTCAAAATAGAAGTCACAGGAAGTTGCTGGAGTCTTCCAATGCAAGAAGCTCAATGCAGGTTTTCTGCATTTTATATTAAATGTGTTTTATTCTTGGGGCCGGTGACACAGTGGCTAGCACTTCCCTCTCTGACTGGTAGGATTCCTTTCTGTGTGGGGGTCTCCAGGGTCTCCATGTTCTCCAGTGTCTGCCTGGGGCTCCTCCAATTCTGGTTCATTGGAGACTACATTCTCCAGATGTGAATGAGCGGGTGAATAATTGTGTGTTTGAATGATGAATAAATGAGCGAGTAGTTTAATGTTTACATAGATGTGTGAATGCGACGACCATTCACCCTCTCATTTACACGTCTGGACAATGCAGGGGCTGCAATGAACCTCATGCGTGTTTTTTTGGAGTGTGTTTGGAACCTGGAAGAATCTCACGCAGACACGGGGAGAACATGGAGACTCCACACGGAAAGGCCTCCTGTGGGAATCCGGCAAGAGCTTTCTCTTCTCGCTACATTGAGCTAAATGATCGTAACAATGTTGACACATCTTTATTATGAAGTGTACATTTTCTCAATACAATGGAACCAGCTACGCGGGCCGAGTGTATACAACTATAACATTTAAGAACAAACAAAAATATCAAACACTGTCGTAAAAATAAGTTGCCGTACAAAGACACTCCTGAAAACTACTATAGGCCACAGAGAGCTAACAGTTATGCGAATCTACCACGGCTGCAAAACTTCCATATTTCGAGAAATAAATAGCGGCAGCGGCGCAGGGTGTGTGTCGTGGTGGCTGTCAGAGCGACAGCAGCGCCGTGACTACAGTACGGGGTATTTCATGCGTGGGCGGGGCTTCTGGCGGGCTGGAACGAGGAGGGTCATAGTAAAATGTACGTGTGTGTGTGTTCGTGATGCCACCGTCACACCCTCGTCATTGCGATGGCTATTTTGAAAATCAATAAGCAGTGCTATCAAACACTATCATCTGCGTGTGTGTGTTGGGGAGGGGGAGTTGATTACTTTCAATTACAAGCCAAATGCTAATAGATGCTGTTTCTGACGCCAGCGTGCAAATCCTGGCGCCGCAGTCCACGCCGTTCTGGCAGCGACCCATGTGGTTGTGCCCCCGCGTACCCGCGCGTCCAGTTCGGAGATCCAATTATGAAGCATCCGTGAAGGTCGCTTGTGGACCGTCGTGGAATTTTAAGATGGGCTGGGAGGCATCACTCATGGTGGGGGGCGAGATCGTGATAAAGGAGAGGGTTATCAAAGGCCTGCCTGGAGATAAGTAAGGAAAGTCCCACTTCGGTAATTCTTCTTTTACGCTTCACACACTCTCGGTTTCGCTCTTTGCTGGTCCCGAAACAGCAGGGGGCGCCTCCAGCGGAGGAGCGCGAAGGCGGGGTGGAGGTGTCCTCAGACGTACTCCTTGGTGCTGCCCGCGGCGCCGGAGCGGGAGCCCGCCATGGACGGGTACTTGGACACATTCTTTTTTGTTGGACAGGACGCGGCCAGCATGGTGCCCCCCAGGACGTCGAGGAGGGAGCCGCCCCAAGCGATGAAGATGGCGGCGCCAAACTCGAACCTGACGTTCGGGGGGGGGGACATACGCAGGAGCATTGAAGTACGTTCCTCAGGTGATAAAATGAGCATCAGCCAGAAGGACAGGAAAGGCAGAGAAGATGAAGGTGGGAGTAATTGTGTTGTCTTGTTTGGAGACATTGAGAAGACAGGAGGCAGAGCTGGAGGTGAAGATGATCACAAAGGAGTCCATCAGAAGGACAGTGCATGTTAGATGTTCTGGAGATAAAGTCACACTGAGATGGTTTGAGCATGGACAGAGAAGGGATAGTGGAGATTTTGGTTCGAAGGTGGCTGAGGTTGGAGGAAACCAAAAGGAAGAACAGAGAAGAAGGTTTACGGATAGAGTGGAAGAGGACATGAAGTTAGGCGGTGTGAGAGAAGAGGATGCAGAGGAGATGGTTAGATGGAGGCAGAGCAGCCAAAAGATGAAGGAGAAAAAAGAGCAAGTAGTCTGTATGCTTGCAATCAGAACATAATCCATAATGCTCCCATAACCTCCATAACACCCCTAAAGTTACACAAACATGCAAAACCTGAAAAGAAGTTGTTCAGAAAGGCCCCTTACTTGGTGTTGACCGGAGTGTAGGGGTTGTAGAAGGCCCGGATCACGTTGTGAGCAAACCACGAGCAAGCCACGACCGTACACAGCCCTGCGAGGAGGACACACCGGCAGAGAAGATCAGCCGCAGTATCACGGTACACCATCAAAACACACTCTTCTATTGAATACAGCACACATAGCTTTCAGTGTCTCTGACTCGGAGTCAGTGAAGAATGTGTGAAGAGGGCTTTCTGGACTTGTCACACCAAGTCTGGGAGTGATTTGGATTCTTATTTGAATGGTCTGATAGATGGAACACGGGTTGCCGCAACAACGAAGAATTCGACTTCTCACCTTTTTCATATTTCCCCATCATCATAATCACTGTTGTGAGCATTCTAGTTGACTCACGAACTTCGGCGACAACTTTTCAAGGTTGTTTGAATGGCGTGCAGCGCTTTCTCACCGTGTGGCTCCAAAGCGCTTCACATCCTGACTCCGCAAAGTGTGAAACCCATAAACGAGTTCAGGCCATTTTACTATTCACCCCTTCGCACAGCAATGATGGCGGAGCTGCTGTGCACAGTGCCGACCAGAGTCTTGCCGGAGGAAACTTTTGCTTGCAGGCAGGGAGAGCCGGGGAAAGACAGCTCTACGGATGCAGCCGATGAATTCACTGTATCATTATTGTTTTTGTTATTGTTATTAATTCATTAATTCATTACCTACCTAGCTAATCCTGCGCCCAGAGGCCTATCTTTACAACCATTACTCACCCCTTCAGCAGTCATATAAATACATACAGCCAGTCATTCCTACACACACACACACACACTCACCCATATGTCATAAAAAGACATTGAACATTCACCCTTTCATTCACACCTCTGGACAATTACTGTGTTACCATGCTGCAAAGTTACTATGATAAATCTAATGTTGATAATAATGTTAATAATGCTGATAATAGTAATTATGCTAATAGTAATAATAATAATAGCAATAATAATAATTAGTATTATTATTATTAGAAGTAGTATTGTTATTGTCATTATTATCATTATCATAATTATCATTAGCAGTTTTATAACCATCATCATCATTATCACGATTATTATTAGGATGATGATGATGACGATGATGATGATTATTATCATTATAATTATTATTGTTAGTATTATTGTCAGTATTGTTATTGTTATTGTTAATCATTATTATTATCATCATCACCATAATTTTTATTGTTATTATGGTCAGTATTAGTAGCCGTTGTAGTAGTAGTAGTAGAATTGTTATTAGTATCATAATTATCATCAGTATTATTATCACTGTCATCATCATCAGTCACTTTTACGATGATGATAATGACGATGATGGTGATTATTATCATTATTACATTGAACATAAAAAAACACATTCGTTTTAGGCCAAGTATAGGTCAAGTAGCTCCTGCTCCCCACCTCCCACCAGCAGGATGATGCCTCCTGTCATAGCGATGCGGGCCTTGCGTAGTTTGTCGCTGCCTCCACAGGTGGTGCACTTCATGCCTATACAGGCCACACCCAGTCCCGAGATGGACACGATGATACCGACAATCATCAGAGCCCGCGTGGCCTGGAGCGAACCTGGCGGGGAGAGAAAAAAAAAATCCAAACTGTGGCGATAAAGCACATAATGAAGCTAAGCCCTATTGGTGTGATAGGGAGCTGGGATGGACATCCTGGAGGCATCAGGGAGGCTTTGTGTGTCCAGCGAGAAGGTGAAGAACATTCTCATTTGCCTGCTGAGACATTTTAATGTGGCTTTTCCTGGAAGAGAAACCAGGGGATACGCGCAAACATTCTTGTCACTGGCGCAAACATCTGCTTCTGTTTGAGACATTTGGACCTGCTGGAGCACCACGGTCAGGGTCCTCATCCGTCAACCCCACCTCCACCCGCCCCCGCTATCAGAGGGAGAACCGCTCTTTGTCCGTCCACCTCAAACCAGTCCGTGCCAGTTTGGGCCGTCCCCGGGCGAATAAAACTGTCCAGCAGCGAGGGGGTGACGGAGGAGAGGGGGATGAAAAAGAGCGGGGAGGAGGGCGTGCTCCATAAAATAGCGAGGAAAAAAAAAACAGGGGGCTGGACAATGGGGCGGATTATACAGTGAGCACAGTTCCGGAGCAGGATGGAGAACATCCCAGCTGAGAACAGTAACATCAGTCTTCTCCAAGGCTCCAAGGCTTTTAGAGAAATAACAACAAGCCTACCTTTGAATCCTGGCTGGTGCTGAGCTTTCAACCAATAGCAGGCGTTTATCAACAACTCAGCCAATAGTAGCATCGTCTAATGTTGCATCGTCTGCTTTTGTATCCTAGAGGTCGAAGGTCAAAATGTTGGCGGCCAACCTCACCGACAAACCATGAGAAACAACCTTGTCTCCACTTATCGAGAGCTTTCATCACTTTGCAGTTCAGAAGATCGCATCTCTCATCCGAAATGACAGAAAGATACACATAAAATATGCAAATGATGATAATAAAATCAATAATAATACAAATTGTAATAATACTAATATTGACAACACTATGATCATGATAGAATAACCCACAGCGTTTACTGTGTTCTTTAAGAACAACATCTGTGGAATCTATAATCTTGTATAATTCAATGACAAACGTTTTGAATATATATGTATTCTGTTTGCAAATAAATGAATACATAAATAAACTTATAAATCAACAGATAAAAAAATTAATGAAATGTAAGTGTGAGTATGTAATACAGAAAGTAGCTCCTTCTGTCTTATTTATATATATATATATATATATATATATATATATATATATGTATGTATATATCAATATACGTTTAGCTAAGTGAAAGCGGAGAATCTACAGTAGCACGTCACCATGGTGGCGAGGATTGGAGATAGATGGATATTATACATCACGCGCTATTGTTTTGTTGATTTGTTGTTATATATTATGTTATATATATGTTATATATTAAATGATGTGAGTGAACCTGCAGCTTCATGATGGATGCACAAGGGCTGGGAATGCATGGGAAAGGCGCAAATTGTGTGTGCATGTGTGTGTGCGTGTGTGTGTGTGTGTGTGAGACGGGATGTGCGCCAGATGCTTGGGATGCCTCATCGCCGTGGCTACACTTATCACGTCCGCCCATGAAGTTGTGAGAGATGACTCAGTCCAACTTGCTGTGTATTTGGGAACGGCGCCCCAAAGCCCGTCAAGGACGGGGAGGAGTTGGTGCATCACCGCAACATCTGGCAACCCGTGGGAACTCCTGGATTTCGATTACCTGGCAACCCGTGAGAACTCCTGGATTCCACCTGGATGTCCAGGTCTCCGGACAATAAAGTCCCACGCATGAGGATCCAATGGTTCCCAGTTTTATTTCTATTTTCATCCCCTTTTGTTGTGAACTCGTTTCCAAAATATCTACTGATTCGTATGAAAATTTGCGTCGGACCCTAAAATCCTCACTGTTCAATCGGACGAATCATAAAAAATCATAGATAGTAAAAAATGGTTCTGATGTAGCATTATTACATAGTAAAAGGTGCATACATGAGGAATGCCTTGGCATTAAAAAAAAGGAAAACAACTTGCTATCACAATAATAATGAAAATTCAATAATAATAATCATAGTAAAAATAATCATAATAACAATGTTATATAATAGAATAATAATTGCTATTTTTATTATCATTACATTACCTCAAATTTGAATCTCTTTTATTATTATTATTATAATTATCATTATTATTATTTTTACTATTTGTAAGAGGCACAGTTATTTGAGTGGGCCACCCTCTGATCAGGAGGTTGCCGGTTCAATTCCCATCTGTGGCTCTCTGCGTCCATATCCCCAATCTCTATCCCACAGTTGTCTCCAGGTGGAGACTCCGTGAACGTTAATATAATTTAATCACTGCTTAAAAAGCAGAATAAAAGAGGGAAAAAAACTAAGAATTTTTTTTTTCTACTCACTGTCGAGCTGCAGGATAGAGTCGTAGATCTTGCACTGGAGCTGCCCAGTGCTCTGGAGCGCGCAGGACATCCACAGCCCCTGGTACATGGCCACGGCCGTGATGATGTTGTCACCGATGTAGGCGGACATCTTCCATTGCGGCAGCACCGTGCCGATGATAAGGCCCACGATGCCCACCAGGGAGAGGAAGAAGCCCAGCAGCTGGATCCCGGAGTTTGCCATTCTTCTGTGAAAATATGTATATAAAGTAAAAAAAAAAAAAAAAAGAAAAAGAAGAAGAAGAAGGAAAAAAAAACTCTTGGTTGATAGGATTGCTGCTCCTCGTTCCTCGAATAAACTTCAGGAAGTTGTTGTTTTGTTTTTAAAGTCACTTAAGCGTCATGAAGTGATGGAAAAGTCTCCAGGAGGATCCGTGTGTGTTGACGAGCTGCGTGCCGAGGGGACTTCTGATGGGGACGGGCTGGTGAGTGGAGTGTGTGTGTGTGTGTGTGTGTGTGTGTGTGTGTGTGTGTGTGTGTGCAGTCGTCACGCCTGCTGATGCGTGGGGCTGCTGCTGGGAAAGGCCCCCCCCCTCCTCTCCCAACCCACAACCCTGGTCATCTCTCAGTAAATTAACCCCCTCATGAAAGAGACACTTCCCAGAATACCACCGTTTCACTCATTATTTTAACCCTCTCACGCTTTAATTCAATTATTTCCGTTGTCTCCTTGCATGCCTTTTTTATTTCAATTTTTTCGTGTTTTTCCTTAGTTTTTCATTCTAGTTTTAGAAAAAAAAAATTGTAAAAAAATTCCTTTTTTTTATTCATCAATTTCACAATCTATGAAATAAGAAATGGATAAATGATTGTTGTTTGCCCATCTGTCCATCCATCCATCCATTAATTAATTAATTAATTCATTCATTCATTCATTCATTCATTCATCCTGTGATTTATTTTTTTATTCAGCTATGTGTATATTCATTTGTTTGTTTGTCTTTTTATTTATTTAGTCATACATCCAGGCATGCACCACCCATCTATCTATCTATCTATCTATCTATCTGTCTATCTATCTATCTATCTATCTATCTATCTATCTATCTATCTATCTATCTATCTATCTATCATGTTGGTTTCATTTAATGCATAAAAATAAAAATAAAAATAAAAATAAAAATAAAAATAAAAATAAAAATAAAAATAAAAATAAAAATAAAAATGATTGAAGAAGTTGTGTTTTCCGAAAGATCACCCAAAGATTTTCAGATGACAAATAAGTTAAAACAGTTTTCTTACTGTGACGCACATACAGTTCGCTGTGTGTCAAGATATGTGTTTGCAGTATTCCCACTGACCCAGATTAATGCTATAATTCAAGTCCGTCCCCGAACAAAACGATCCGAGCCCGAGCGTTTCCACGGTGGACCATCAATCCCGGGGCTGCAGATCCACCGGGAACAGATTGACGACCCGTCTCCCGCTGCTCGCATGCAAACCAGGGAGTGGGAAAACACCGGCAAACACCCGCCGCCCTTCCACGAAGAAGTAAATATCACAAGACAGCCGTTTTCAACCATCCCCGCACTCCTGTTAGCTGAAGTGTTATTGCCCACTTCCCGACTGTTATTACACCTTAATAACACGCCGCATCCCTAAAGGTTCATGAAGATGTCAGTGGAAACTAGGAGGCGTCAGTAATCGCCGCTCAGCCGAGCAGGAATTCAAACTGTGGCCGGACAATGAGCCCCGCGGCAGCGGGAAGTAATAACCCCAGAGCCGGGGGGGGGGGGAAAGCGCTCACCTGCAGCCCTGCTTCTGCACTCAACGTTCCTGGTCTCACGTTCTTGCCCTTTCCAACCGCCCGCCTTGTCGCCCGTAACTCTTCCCCTCTTTGCTCTCCCAACCGACGGGCCCTCTGGATTTTTTTTTTTTCGTCCAACAAACACCCCCGTTGTTGCCGTGGAGGGGTGACCCCACGCCTCCAGGAATCTGTTTTCGCTTTTAAACGGTGATAGTGTCCTCAGGCAGGACTCCGACCCCTGTCACCACCTCCACCTCCACCCAGTTCCCACTGATGGCCCGGTTAGTCCTTTGCATAGCATCCCTGCTATGCAATCTGGTGTAAAGGTGATGGATGCATTAGTTACATCATAATAACTGTGTAATAACAGAATGAAGGCAAAATAACAAACTGAAGAAGGTGAAAAAAAAGTGCGTTATTTAATACTAATGCTAATGATAATGATGAGGATAGGTAGAGACTGGAAAATATTTGAGGAGCAGCAACAAGGGCAAGTCTTGGAAAAGGATAAAAAAACAAAAACCATCAGGAGCGCAGTGCATGGACAGTCTCAGGGCTGCCGGCACTGTTGCCATTAGCAACCTGATTTATACCATGTCCTCCCGGCCGCAAAGAAAACAAAAAAGAACATCGCTCTTCTCCCCTTTTATTTTATTTTTTTTTTTACTACTTTTCTTTATCGGCTCGGGACGTAAACATGCATTTGTCTCGCAGTTTGCTCTGCGTTCAATGGAAAATAAAAAGGGCCAAATCAGCTAAAAGAGAAGGGCGCCGACAACGTGCGCCCCCCCTCTAGCCCCACCTCCCTCCCAGGCCTCCTCGAGGTCTGGAGTGAGCGAGAGGGGCGCAAATCCAATGATTGAAGTGCTACAAGCACCCTTGGAAGTCACTGAAGCATTAGCAATAAAACCCACGGGGCCCACGGCTTTTCCCCGAAAAGCTCTGTGTGCACAAATGAGGGGGAAGGCGCCCCCTCCTCTTCACCTCCACCCCCGTGTTTTTCACCTCCAGCGTCCTTACGCAACACGACTTGGCTTTTGTCCGGCGGCAGCGGGACGGGGCCGGTGGATTGTGCCGCCGGTCCCTTCCGAGGCCCTTTCTTTTTTTCCCCCCTCTCTAGCGGAGCGATGCATGTCGGGTAGAAACATATTTGCGGGGGTTTTCGCACACAATGAGCACTTTGTCCGACCTCCGTTGGACGAGGCGGGGGCTTCGTTCTGCAAATCAGCGGGCTTGAAAATAGCTAGTGTTACTACGGAATGTGCCGCTCAGGCCAAACTAATCAGCTACGAGGCGCTGCACCGCAAAGCCCCCTCGCGGAGGATATTGTTGACCCCGTGACCTCTGCCTCGATCCTTTGATGGGATTACCGACCGACTCTGCGGGCTAAAGTTAAAAATAAAGGGGAAAGGCAGGAAAGAAGGGTTGTGTCTCCAGGGGTCGCCGTCTACGGGTTGCCGCGGGGTTCGTGCAGACAGAGGTTCCCGAGAACTGTGGAGGTCGAGTGTTTTTAACTCGGAAATTACTTCCCTGGCTCGTCGATGTGGTGGATTATCAGCGGCGGACGGCGCAGCGATCAAGGATATTTCTATTGACGCTTTGCTTCACTTTCAAGGCCAATGTCTAACAGCAACACCGTTATTAACTTAAATGTTTATTTGATGACCCCCTGAAAGGCTAATATTCCATTATTATATGTGAATATCGGCACAATAACCATTTTTTTTTCCAAAACGCATCACAATTCTGCTCCGCGAGACCTCCGAATGTTGGAAATGTGTGTTTGGAGTCCTGGTTTGACTCAGGAGTTGATAACTTCTTGTCAGGACGCTGCAGCAACCTGACCTATCTGGGGGAAACAGCGAGATCCCGTGGAAAGCTGGGGTAATGCATCCAATTACTGTCTCACTGAGGTGCAGGCGTTTTTGCATATTCCAGGTATGTGTGTGTGTGTGTGTGTGTGTGTGTGTGTGTGTGTGTGTGTGTAAGTCTATTCCCGCATGTCATCTTTGACTAATTGGATCATTTAGTGATGGATGGATCCCGGAGGAACCTTCAACTTGAAATGATTCACGGCGCAGAAAAGTCACAGAAAACATCGAAAACAAATCGAAAGTTTATTTTTCAAGGACTCGGGCCCTCCCAGACCCCCGCCTTCAGAAATTCAATTTCTTCAGATCTATAGCACTTAGTTTGTTGCGGACTGCAGGAAGTGACTAACTGCTGATTTTGGATGGATTTACCAACGACATTAGCGTCCTCCCGTGGACAGACAGGAACATTGCATCCCAGATAATACACAGTTGATGGCAAAGCTGGGCCCTTATGAGTTTGATTGATGTAGTTCTCTTATATATTTATTCATTTAATTATTTTTTACATCCATTTATTTTTTCACTTGTTTACTTTTTTAAATTAATCAACTAATTAATTTAGTTAATTAATTTACTTAATTAATTAATTAGTTTACTAATTAACTAGATAAATTAGTAATTTTTTTGACACGTATTATTTATTTACTCACTAAAATTTTTATTTCTGTCTTTAATTTGACATCCATTTATTTATTCACTGTCTCACATTTTTGAGTTCATATATTAATCACATTTTAGCATGTATTCACTCATGTTTTTATTTCCTTCTTCTTTTACATCTGTTTTATTTAGTCACTCTCACATTTTTCTTATTAATCTGTTTTTATGATTTTTACATGTACTCATAAATTCAGTCACTCAGGTTTTTGTTTTTTTAGTGACATGTTTATTCACACACCAATATATTTTCCATTAATTAATTTATTCATTTGTTTCTTTCAAGCCTCATATTTATATTATATGGAAAGAAAAATGTTAGAGGCGCTACTGTACTTACATTATTTATGATCTATTTTGGGGTCTATTTACAGTGCAGAAGAATCCTGGTGCTACTGCAGCATTCAGTACATTTTGTGTTTAAATCCTATTAAGATGTTAATGTCCATGGCACTCCTTAGGTTTCCATCCTGGACCTGAGAAACACAATTTAATCCCTCTGTTTTATTATTTATTTTTATTTTTTAGTATTTTCTGGCTGGAATGATACTGGATTAGCGAACAATCGTTTTGGAATTCACACACACACACACACTTATGAAATATAATGCAGGTGTCGCTGTCATCCTGCAGATCTGCAATATTATCTGGATTCATGCAGGATGATTCAGGAATATGTATTTCTTGAGATATATGGAATAGTGGAACATGGTATATCTCAGGAAGCACCAACAGCACCTGACAACCATCGAATGTTTCGAGCCTCGACCGGTTTCCTTCGTCGTCATGGAAATGGGTTGTCCGGCGTGTAGTTGAAGCTGGCGTCCAAAAACATGGCCAGGGTTCCCAGGGTGGTGATGACGACGAACAACCAGAGGAAGAGACGGTCCACCACCAGGGCGATGAACTGCCAGTCTCCTGTCATCTGGTGGGAACACACACACACACACACACACACACACACACACACACACACACAGGTGTCAGCAGAACATCACGTGTGGAACCGCCTCCCATGCTCGGCGTCTGCAGGCCTCACCGCGTCATCCGTGTCCTGCTTCCGCAGTTGCTCGGCGACGTACGTCACCGCGGCGATGGCCGACTTCAGGTTGGGCGGGAGAATCAGACAGTAGGCGTCGGAGTCCGGGACCCTGCGGAGCTGCACGGGGGTCTCGCACCTGAGAGGAAAAAAATTAATTTAATTTATTCATGGGTGAATGACTAAATGAATGAATGAATGAATGAACTGAGGAGGGAAGAAGTGAATGAATAGGTGGTGTTATGAACGGACAAATGGGTGGATGGAGCATTGGATGAATGGGGGATTGATGAATTCATGAATTACGAATGGATGAATGAATGAGAGAAGAAAAGAATGAAGGGAGGATTGAATTAATGAATGGCTGAAGATATGAATGAATGATGGGAGGAAGGTTTTTTATTCAATTAATTAATGGGTGAGTGAATGACTGAATGGATGAATGAATTGATGAAAGAGGGAAGAAAAGATCAGATGAATGAATACATATATGAAAGTATGAATGAATGGAAGGAGGAATGAAGGACTGAATGGATTGATGGACTTATGAATAAATAGATTGTTTTTAAATGAATACACTAATGAATCAATTTATGGGTGAATGAAGGAATGACAAGATGAATGTACAGAATGAATGAATAAATGAATTTGTGAGTGGATTAATTAATTTAAAATGAATGAATGAAGGGGGGAATTCAGGAGGGAATGACTGGCTGGACAGATGAATGAATTGATAACTTTATGAGCGAATGATTTAATTAATCAATAGATGGGTGAATGAATGACTGATGAAAAAAGATAGAAGGAAGGAAGGGGTGATTGGATTATTGGATGAATGGGTGAATGATGAATGGATCAATGCATTATTTCATAAAGTGTGAATGAATGCGGAGAGGAAGGGATGGATGAATAAATGAACGAATGGGTGAGGATACATATGCATCAAGGAAGAAATGAATTAATAAATGAATGAATGAAGGGATAAATTCAGAGGCAAAAGTATGAATGCATGAAGAAAGGAATAAATCAATACATGAATAGGTTGATGAATGGATGAATAGATAAAAAAAAATTGCTTCTAGTACACACACTCAGCCGCCTGCGTTCAGGATGATCACATGGATACCAAGAATAAAGTAATTGTCTGAATATTTTTGTATTCAATATGAGAATGTCAAATAAAGTAAAAAAGAAAAGAAATACAAGAAATAGAGACAATAAATAAGAGAATTTGGTTCATCATTTGTGCTGAGCAGATCATGTTCCATGGGGCCAAACTTTGGGGGTCTGCACAAATGCTCATTCATGTGAACCTGAAAGGGAAATAGCATTATATAGTTAAATACATGGGAACTCTGTGTGTGTGTATGAGTGTGTCATTTCCACTTGACGCCCCGTGAGAAGTCACGGCCACCTGTGAAATATCGCTGCGTTATGTGAAATCTTGCTGCGCCCCGCGAAAACGCCAACCTGCTGGAAAACACACTCCGGCGTTGCGTTCAAGAAATGATATCCACAACAATAACACAATAATATAGAGGATAGAGTTTTATAGGAATGGGAGTGTGTGAGTTGAGGTGGACACACACACACACACACACACACAAACACACACACTCACATACACACAGATGACCTCAGGGTGTCACCTTGCAAAGGCACCTGTCGGACTGACACCTTTGTTTGCACCTCTACAAACAGCCAGTGTGTGTGTGTCTTAGCGTGGTGTGTTTTTGATAGTATGCAAAACCTCTGACACCGGCGGGGGGAGGCAGGCGTCAACATGCCGCTTGCTAGCCACATTCCACAGCTTGGATTCATTATCACGGTATACATGTAGCCCTTTACACTAGCACACGTGCACGCACACACCTCATGATCATATTGTGGGATTACGCTTGTTGATTGATTCATCGTCTCGCCGTTATTCGCCAGGCGGCGCTGGTGAACACCGAACATCTCGAATGTCCCTATAAATCTACAGAAGTCTCGCCAATAAGCGATATGATATTGCTTCTGTCCCACAAAAAAAAGGAGGAAAAAGCCTTCGGAAGCTAATCACTCAGCATTGACTGACTCGTTCTCGGCTCTCTCTCCACCTCCTCTCCGCGGGATTAGTGACTAATGCCCAGCCTAAACGTAGGCTTAGAGGCTGGCAACTGTGGAAGGCTTATCTGAGGAATAGGACGGAAGATGCCCAGTTTGGGGGGGGGGGGCACGTAACGAGAGCTATCAAAACTGGGATTCACAGCATCTGCTGGGCTGGAAAAGTCGCTAAAGAAGAAATTATTGATTGTTTTTCTATCACCGATGGGTCCTTTGGGTCCTTGGGGCAATGACTTTGAGGGAGCAGATGAAGCTACATGTTGGGTTGGCTCTTGATTGAAAGCCTGCATTTATTTGCCAAAAAGGAATTTCCCAATAGAAGGTTGCTATTGGATTTGAGAGCCTTTTGGTTTATTTACAATTAGCTTAATTATTGGCAATGATGTCACTATTGTGTTGGCCGAATGACTGACGGTTGGGGAAGCTAATGTGAGCATGGTGACAGCCACAGGATTTGTATACAGTAGCTTTGTGATGTTTATGTTTTTGGGGCTCACATCTACTTTAGCGTCCTAAGTTAGCTCATAGGCGGCCTCAGGTGGGAAAATCAGGCATCTATGTAATCGGAAGGTTGTCGGTTTGATTCCCATCTCCACATTTCTGCATGTCTCGGCATCCCTTGGGAAAGACACCGAAATATTTGTTGGGTGATTAGTGCCTTGCATGGCAGCTCAGCCGCCATCGGTGTGTGAGTTTGTGTGTGAAAGGACAATTTTAATCCGTTGGTAAGTGCTTCGGAGCCACAGAGTGCTATATGAGTGGAGACCGTTCCACCTCCTTGTCGACGGATCATTCCTGATCACTGTACGTTTGGCCTTACCTGCCTCTCCAGGGTAGGACTAGGTCTGGGTTGATCTTGCGGAAGAAGTATTCTCCTCCGGCCTGCCGCCCGTTGAAACTCGTCTTTGCTCCGTCGTCGTCAGACTCTTCCTTCAACAGAGGCTCCTCAGGCATCGGTCGCATCATGCCGATGTACTTGGGCAGGAAATGGATGAAGACCTGAAAGTCGGTCAGAGCATGAAATCACTCTGTAACTTCTCACCCGTCTATCATCCATGTAAAATTGGCAAATCCAAGCCTCACCTTCCGAACCCAGTGTGGCATGATGTGCGTGCCAGGTGTTCGATGGTGCAGGTTGAGGACCACCACGCTCAAGATGACGGAGAACGTAACCAGTATCATGGTGAACATCACATAGTTGACAATAATGGGGATGGCAAGGGACGTCTCGGGGACCTTGTCAGCCAGCAGAAGCATGAAGACGGTCAAGGCGATGAGGACAGAAATGGAAAGAGTCATCTTCTCTCCTGAAGATGAAGGAACCCTTCACATATACCATAGTGGTAGACAGTCACTGCAGCAAAATGGTTCAAGTAACGGTGATGCCGACCTGCTCCGGGGGGCAGGTAGAAGACAAATATAGCCAACACGCTGGTGAGAATGCAGGGAACAATGATGTTGATGATGTAGAACAGAGGTTTCCTTTCTATGATCAGATAGAAGGTGATGTCCTCGTACAGGTCGTCCTTGACATTCTTCCTGGAGGGCTTGTGACAGATGGCCCATTCGCCATTCTCTGTCGGGAGGACACGTGAGGAGGGAAAAGGTTTGGGTGGATGCTTGGAGCGAGTCATTTATCGGGGTAAGTCTGGTATACCATGGAATTTTTAAGGGGTTAGTCTACATCTGTGAACTAAAACAAGTGATCTGATTGGAGCAGGAGGCCGACATTGATGGTAAAGCTGTAACTAGCTTGCTCAGTAGCTGGAGGCACAATTCATGTTTGGCCCTGGAGCAATGTGGCACTAAAGTTGTAAACCCACAGGGCTCCTCCAGAGGTTTTCAAAACGCTTTTATGCTAAACAAACGCAACTGTATAAAGCAACATACAACTAGCTTGCATACCAATCGAACAATTGTATTGCGATGGAAGATATCAATATGTTCTTGCTGCAGGGTTGGATGATTATTGAAAAATGTAAAAATGAGCATGGTCTGCTACTTGCGCCGCCACCAATCCTATCTTGGAGGATCTAAAGCAACATACTAACCATACATCCGGCCAGCAGTGCTAAACCAGCTTCAATTACATCTTGAAATGGGATCACAGAGTTCTATCCATGAATTACTGTCTCCTCTATCATGATAATTTGGGCTTAGCACACATGCCTGCAGATCCGTCTGCACCCTGCGACCCAACCAGAGAGGTCAACAAACCAAACCAGACCCAGTGGACTCCAATCCGAGTCTCACCACAAGTCAAATAGTCTATGCAATCTCAGGTGAGTCCCCATGATATGTACCTTTATTCCCCAAACTATGCAAATATTAACACAACAACCCAATTAAACCCAATGGCTGCGCAACAACTCACTCCTCAACACGACCAACCCATTCAGCGTAGATCAGGGGTCAGTAACCTTTACCACTCAAAGATCCAATTCGACCCGTTTCCAGTACAGAAAACACAACGAGCCACACAACTTGAAATTGAAAATGAATTAATGTAGCATATGATGTCTTTTAGCCTTTATGCAATGCATAAACAAAATATGAGCAGCAGTTTTTTTTTTTTTAATGAATGAACAACGGCAGAAAAAAACAAACTACATTTCTGCATGCACCAAAAAATTTTGAACTCCGAAAAAAAGACGTTGGTTAGAAAGTTACTTTGAAGCAAAATACTCAATGTCTATTTGAGTCCTTTATGAACAAAAGCTGAACTTAAATCATATACTGGCAGCAAACCCAAAAAGCCGCCCTTTGTGTGCTGTCATCCTTTTACTGGTGTTTATAGTTGCTTATTAAGAGGGGCAAAAATATTTTAACACATTTTATTTAGATGTAACAAGATTGCCATAATCTTCAAATTTAAAATTACATTTAGAAATGAACGAATTAAAAATAAAATACATTTTACTTAAATACTCATCCGCATCAGAGGGTTGCTGAATCCTGGCTTAGACCAACGCAGAAAACCCATTTACATTTACCAGAAACTTCCCACAGTCTGGTTTAACTCAAAAACTTCTGGGATGAAGAGGAGCAACATCTTCATGGAGAGAAATTAAGTCTTGGTGTCACAACAAGACTTGACAACATTTAAAAAATATTTGAATCCCCTGAACATAAAGTGGTAACAGGTGGCATAATCTTATTTCTATTTTGCAACACAGAACTGTCATCAAATTGTCGTGACATTAAATTAAATGAACATTGTAATGGCGGGGGAAGCACTAACCGGTGAAGGCGTTCTCATCTATGACGATCTCACGTATTTCTTCGCCGTTGTCGTTCAGGTAGTACTGCAGGTCCACCTCGGAGGCGTCGTAGGTGTACGAACGGAAAATCATGCTGCAGTTCTGCCAGTCAAAGGGGAAGTACGCCACCTGCGGGAGGGCAAGGTGGTGTTACGCAACAGGATAGGCGCACTAAAAATATGATCTTGATAGAACTGGAAAACCTCTATGGAGCAGGAGCTGCGGTAGATGGCCGGGGGGAGCCAGTTGACCGTCCCGTCACTGTAAACCAAGACGTTGACATACAGAGCAACGTCAAATTGTCCATCGTTGCTGTAGGGAGGAAAATGACGTGTCAGCCATTCTTCGTTATTTATTTTCACTTTGGATAAAGAATCAAGACCGATTGGGCGCTCACTTGTTTATGAGGTAGATATCTGGACGCCACACCTTGTTGGGAGGAATCCTCAACACCTTAATGTCATCGTACTCCTTCGGGTTCCACGACAACCGATAGTCTGTCCATTCCTGCCGAAAGAGCGGCAGTCAGAAGGTGGTGCTGCCGAGCTCCGTAACTCATTGAGCTCAACTGATCTAAACGTACTTATCACACACACACTCATACCGCTGTCACAAACCCTCTATCTGCCCTGAATTCTTATTAGCCATGGTCTGGAAAACAAATGGAAGGGTGACCCGTGGGAGTTAGCGATATAAAGCAAGGAATAATCTGAGGTTATAAAAAGTGACAGTTCTATTTAAGGTTGGAGTGAATGTCGTGAGCCTCTGTGATGAAGATCAACGGTCTCATCTTTTTTTTTTTTTTTTTTTTTTTACCAGATTCATGAACACGTTGGTTGTCATCTCGCCATTCTTCTCGTTCTGTGGGTGAGACAGACACACACACACACACTCACCGAAAGGAAGCAGGCATCAGTGATGACACAATGACTTGTTGGGTGTGACGGCGCTGCTATTCTCAATCCTAATCTGTGGAAACAAATCCTAGACAGATAAGTAGAGGACCGTAAAGCATAAACCCCTACTGTTCCGATGTGTGTGTGTGTGTGTGTGTGTGTGTGTGTGTGAGGATATCAAACTTCTGGAAAATGTAACTTCAAACTTTATCTGCTCATTTATTTGGGGTACTTTTGGGACTATTTTAGGGGCGGCTCCTCCTGTCTGCAAGGCCAAATGTCCTTTGGCAAGACAGTGAACCCCCAGTGTGTATATATGTGTGTGTGTTTGCGTGCGTGTGTGTATGGGTCATGTTTGCAGCTGCGTTTACCAAGCTGACAAGCTGGGAGAGCGTCATCCCCACGCGCACCATCACCCTGTCCTGCCAGTACCGCGCCGGCCGGACTTTCATGTTGTAGTTCTTGAACAACCTCTGATGGAGCAGCCGCTCCGTTTCCGAGGCTCCTGGGTGACCAATAGCACAGGGAGTAACAAAGACGCTGGTATTTCTAAGAGTCAGCCAACAAAGAATGTTTTGTAGGGAACGTTAGCTTAGGAAAAAGGCTCCTGAAACTTGTCAGCCTGAGCTTATAGCTACCTAAACAAAATGCCAACATTCAACAAGGAGGATTTTTTTTCTCCTTGGACACATTGGACAATCAAAATAGTCACACCCAGCCAAAAACAGTTATTTTTCATAGAATAATACACACATAAAACAATTTTGTATCATAAAATATATCCTGATATGTCGAAATGTTTGGAACATAACTTTTTAATTTGGGCTGGGAAATAGATCATGGAGGCTTATTCACAGGATGTAAAATATGTATGAGTAATTTAACAAGGAAAAGGAAAGCACTTCCTAATGTCTGAAGGAAGGAAGCGGCCCTTACAAGCAATGACAACTCAAAATGCTAATAAAATATCTGCAAGAATGTAGCTGAAAACAATTGACAAGCATTTACCTAAAAATTTTAAATGCTTTAATAATTCACACCTAAAGTTTTAAAAATTGACCCCTAAGCACCAGTTTTTGGAGAACACAGATGAAGGCCAATGAACTCCATTAACATCCTTTTATGAAGATTTGAAGGGTTACAAGTCCAGTCAGATTTTATTTATTTGGTGTCAAATCACAACTGATGAGCCTTTCTGGACTGCACTCTTTAAGGCAGGGGTGTCCAAACTTTTTGCAAAGAGGGCCATATTTGGTGAGGTAAAAATGTGCGAGGGTCGACCACTCAGCCTGCCATTCTTTGAATCATTAACATTAAATGAAAAGAACATTATCATGATTTTTTTTGTAGCAAATGGCATACTTTTAATGTCTTAACAACACAGAACACAAATCTAAAGTTTTTACCAAAATCACCCTTTCGCGGCGAGAATGTAGCCACAGGGCTACTGCCATCTTCTGTGGTCAACAGTGCTGGTGGCTGCATGTTATTGATTTTATGACAGAGGCCGGTGTATATTTGCACACGGGCCACATTCGGCCCGCGGGCCGGACTTTGGACATGCCTGCTGAACCTTCCCGGAGTTAACACTTGGCGGCGGCTGGGAGGAAACACTGCTTTTTATTGGAGCGGAAACCTCAGGCACGTCCCAACTCAATCTTGGGCGGCCTTCTGCCTTGACCAGTTGGTGTAGAAAGACAGAGAGCAGGACAAAGAGGGGGCATGAGGGTTGGAAGGGACAGGCACTAATGATGTACTACTACTAATATCAATAGCGCTGATGGTTACATGCTAATATCGGAATGATACGATAATTGCTTTCATAGTCATAAGAGAAATAACAGTGGCGGACGCTTGGCAAGACAAAGACGATTAAGCCACGCCCCCTGGGAGCCTGGGAAAGACTAGGGAGAAATATAACACCACGGTGCCTGTTAGATTTTAGATTTTACGTCTACGACGTAAAAGTGACTGTTTATGTTCGATTATATTTAGAATTTATATTTTACAATTTTTTTTGACATTTGTCAATGAATAAAATCTACTCATGAACATACATATCCAACCGTAATGTTATGGGGATGAATTGGGGATGTATTCATGGAGTTTAAAAGATATAGTCCATTTGAAAACGGATAATACATAAATTCATGTGTTGTGGAGATCTTGAGTTATCAATTGGAGCTTTTCCCAGCTGGATAGGACCACAGAAAGAGACATACAACCCATACAACTATTATTTATTATTGTTATGTTTTACTTGAAACTCTGGCACAACAATTTCCTTTGGGATAAATAAAGTTGTTCTTATTCTTATTCTTATTCTTATTCTTATTCTTATTCTTATTCTTATTCTTATTCTTATTCTTATTCTTATTCTTATTCTTATTCTTATTCTTATTTGCACGTCTGGAGAATTAAGGGTCTCCAATTAGCCTCCTGCATGTTTGCAGGACAGGGAGAACATGGAGACTCCACACAAAGGCCACATGTTGGAATCCAAACAGAGACCTATTTGTCGTAGATTTGTTCTCTATCTTAGAGTTCTTAAACCTCTGTTTACATTCATTTTGGGTTTGTAATGTTAATAAGTTCACCCCCTGCTGTGTTTCCTGATTGAGACTGATGACGACTTTATTTGCAAGAATCAAAGCTCGAATTCAAAATCAGCTGGATGTGCTCTTACGGTTGATAATACAGGTGATGACCCCAGTTTAAATTGCTTAACAAGAGGCACGGTGACGCAAGGGTCAGCGTTTCCACCTTATAGCAAGAAAGTTGGATTCCGGCAGCAAGCCTCTCTGTGTGGAGTTACCATGGTCTCCCCATGTCTGCCCGGGGTTCCTCTGGGTTCTCCAGTTTCCTCAAACAGTCTGAAAACTTGCTATTGGTTAAGTGGAGACTCAAATTGTTCGGATCTGTGAATGACAGTGAATGATTGTATATTTGAAGTGTGGATGAGAGAGTTAGTAGTTGTATGCCTCTATCTGATGGGTTGATAAGGGGGTCACCCCCCCCCCCCCGTGACCCTGAGTGGCGGGTACAGAAAATGACTGAATGAATGCACAAATATCAGTCAATGTGAAAGCTGTGCTGTTCAATATGTCGCGTGTACTGACTGATGATCAGTTGATCAAGATGCTCTTAAAAGACGTCTGTGACACTGACATCAAGATGCCTCATTCTGACCATTTGATTTATGAGGACAATAAAAGCGAGTTTGAATTGTTGTCATTCAAGCGTTCACGTAGACATCGGTGCGGCTTCCTGATATGGAGCCGGTTTTCAAGAGACTACTCGGCGACACTGGTGAACACAGTGACAGTGTGGCGTTTTGCATGAGTGGATGGGTGCTTGTACCTTTCAGACATTTTCATGACCGCAACTAATATTAAAGAGCGGCAGCCAGTTGTTTTAGAAATCCTTTAAATAATAAAATAAATCAAAAAACAACAACCAGGCTCCGGGTTGTCCAGTTTAGCGTTAAGCACCATTAAGCTCGTGGAATGATGACATGGATCTCCAAAAATGTGCCTCAGTACCTGCCGTTGACAGACGGACTATTATGAGTCAGACCAACATGCGGGAAAGACATAGAAGGACAGGCGGGACTTGTAGTCAACGGGGCAGGTGCTGCCGGGCGGCGATGGGCAGCAAAGGTGACTGAGCTAATGTAATTGATATGCAGCAAGGGAACGGGATCAAAGGGATGCCTGGGATACCAGGGGCATCAGGGACCAAAATAGGTTTTGATTATCAAACGGTGATATGTTAATATGTTTGATTAGATGTTCCATGGGAGAAAAAGTTTCTTTTTGAAAAAAATAAAAATTGAGTCGAAGAGTATATTGGACAAGATCCGAGATCACGATAGGTTTGTGCTTTTAGATGCTGAACTTTCTCTGCGGGAAGGAGGTAAGGGACAACACAATGGAAGCACGTGGAGGTCGGCGTTGCGTTCTTGGACATGCCGTGAGGTTAGGCGGTCAAAATAAAGGAGGAACCAGATGCTTGGGGCTAAAAAAACTTCCGATCAGTTTCTCCTGCGGGCGCCTTTTGCTTGTTTTCAAGCCTGGTATGGGGTCAGAGGTCAAGGTCGGTGAAAAGGAAACACTACTTCCCCTTGGCCTCTTTCCTCAAGAAACAGCACAGTACATGTAACAATGTTTGTTAAACTCTGTAAACATGACTGCGGTGGAATTGTCCTGCCAAAAATACACATGTGTACAATATTGCTTTCTTTAAAATCCGCAGATAAATGTGTCCTTACCGGTCAGCGTGAAGCAAATGCAACTGAACACAATGATAAACGGGTTCATCCACGCGTGAATGTTCATCTTCATCGTCATCTTCGTCATCACGAAGGTCATGGCATCCTCTTACAGTCGTCCTGGGCAAACCAGAGGCCCAAGAGTCGCCTTGACCTCCTTGGGATCTTCGCACGAGCCCCCCGTAGATGAAAGTCTCCAAAATCGATCTTCAAAATCAGGACCAAAGATCTCGGAACTGCACGCACAGCCCGGTCTGGTCCCGCTTGCTCGCCACCGACGCTGACGCAGACGCTGCTCATCTACGTGCCGGATCCCCTTTGTCTTTGTGTCGCTGTAATCACGGCTCCATGGGGGAAACCACAGCCTGATTGGGTGCGCGTGTTGGGAGTGACGAGCGGGTGGAATGTGTTTGTACTGGGAAGCCTGCGGGGCAGGCACCTGTTGGTGCTCACCAATCTGAGGTTAGGGCTGTGGAGACAGTGAAAGGAAGTGGAGGGGGTGCAATGGGGTAAAAGAATAGCCACAAGTTACGAGTTATGACAATGACAATGGGCGGAGCGGGGGGGCGGATTCGATTGGGGGTTGGAAATATTGGCATCTCTTTCACATCTCTCTATCAATTCTCCCGTCATCCTTTATATCCCTTCGCCATTCCTCTTTCCAAGATATATATATTCGTGTAGCTTGTTCACCCTTTCACATATTAACTTCCCTCCCCCTTTGCTCTGGAGCCATGCCCGTGCTTTATGATCTGACAAGGCAGATGGATCCATTTGGGTACATAGAAAGTGTTTGGAGAGGGGCTAGCGATTTTGGATCTCGTTTGGTGAATGATTGGCTGAATCATCTTGGCGTTGCCAGCTAACGCCGCCAGCCGGTAAATCAAACTCCCACTGAAGTCAGTGCTTTTTTTATATATTAGCTATTCTTTCTGTCTATAACTGATACAATTGCAAGCACCACGGACCCCTTTTGCCCTTTTTTGCCATCACAGCCTGGACGTGGACTCTCAAACATAAGCTTGGAAATCCAGCTGCTTTGCAAGAAAGTATGTCTCTTGTCACTAAAGAGACATCACTTCTTTGCAAAGGATTCCCATCAGGACGGTTCCCCCTCAACTGTGAAGGAATAGTGTTGGACAACCGCACATGTATTGGTAGTGATAAAGAATTAGGCAAATTGCACGTATGGACTTCTGAACAGATGCTTCTGCAGAAACGTAATGCGCGATAAGTGCACGCAAAAGTCTTGTTAGTGCCTCATTCACTGATTGTATACTCTTCAGTTTACGGAGCAGATGTACAACTAGTCTTTCGAGACAATGATCCCGTACATGGAATTTCGAGAAGCCTGGCTTTGCAAAGATCGAGAGGGGAATAGAGGGCTAGATAGTGCGGAATAATTGGAGAAGTTTTTCACATTATTGACCCACCTGATGTCTGATTTGATGAAACCGCAAGATTAATGTATGCTTCTCCACGCGTTTGCTGTCTGTACCTTCTCCTCTCTATGACATCCTCATGTCTGAGGGGATGCCGTTCCCTCTTGAATGTTCTAGTTGGTGTTTCCAAGTGAAGAAACATAAACAGGACATAAATCAGTTTCAGAGAGGGAGCGTGCCTTTGGCTTGCCCTCTTGCATGCCACTGTGCGCGGTATACACCAGTCACAGAGGGCCCTCTCTGTTTTTGTGAGGGGCCTCTTTTGCCTGCGCTGCCCGTTATTTTAAGTGTTAGATCATGAACTCGGGATAGAAATGAGTGCGAATCAAATTGGGGGTGACGCGCCGGCGGTGCCGCCAGGCTCGTTTGCCGTTGAGGCGCTAAAAGAAGCGCGTCGCCACGATGGTGCTGCAGACACACGGGCTTTGAATGCTTCAGCTGATGGAGCTCAACGCATGTGAGTATGAGTGTATTAGCACAAATATCAGGGAAGCCCATGCAGCAGTGTCCGGTGACCGGTGCCAGTGAGTGCCGATGTGTGTGTGTGTGTGTGTGTGTGTTCAGGGGTTATTAATAGCCAGCTGGGCAGGTGACAGACTGAGGGTCACAACTCTCATGGCGGCATTCTGACAACAGATGAGGCCTTTGATATTTTCCCGTCGGGTCTTTGTTCGGGATGGCGAAAACCACAATGAAAGCATAGGGTTGAAAGGCAAGCGTGCGTTTGTGCCACATGGGAAATTTGAAAAGGGACACGCTGCTGTTTGTGAGAAAGTGAATTATTGGGAGGCGTCCTATATAATGGGAATTCCACACTCACTGTTGGTGCAGCTGGTCATCTTGGACACAAGAATAGCCCCCGTGCAAACGTCCACACGCGCCAGCGCTGGAAATACAAAGAGGATTACGACAGTTGCACAAAATATATCCATAAAGCATGCGCCGGCACATTCAGACACAGGAAATAAGAAGCACGGCGCTTGCTCATTACGGTGTCTGAATTACCGTGACCTCCTATTTATTAACGACGCATATAAGTATGCAATGCTGGTTGGGTTCGACCTGCTACACCTACTGGAGGAAGCGTCTGTTCGTATGCACATCACTGCTGATAGTGAATCGGCCTCGGTCTAGCGCTCAGATATTTAGGTGTGTATATGTGTTGTCCTGAAATAAAGATACAGCTAAAGGACACAAGCCGGGGAGCGGACAGAACAAGGACCGCCCTCCGCCGTCAGCTTCTCGTGGCCACCTCTGGTGACCCACCGGATGACGCTGGCTGCTCATCTGTGTCTGCAAATAAATCAGCGCAATGATCAGTTGTTTTGCGCTTCCTGGTAAGCCTCAACTGTCATGTCGCCATGTATTTCCGATATGACTGTAAAAGCAGGTAATGCCTCCACCTCACAGCAAGAAGGTCTCTGATTGGACATGCACAGGGGGCCTCTCTGTACGCCATGTTCTCCCAGTGTCTGCGTGGGGTTCCTGCAGGTCGTCCGATTTCCTTCAGCAATCCAAAAACATGTAGGAGGTTCATTGGAGACCTGAATTGTCCATACATGAAGGTGAGTGGGAGGGTGAATAGTTATTTGCCCAAACATGACATATGAATGAATGAGTGAATGGTAGTATGCCTATTATATATGGCCCGATAAACAACTGGCGACCGGTCTAGACCAGGGGTCGGTAACGTTTACAAATCAAAAAGCCATTTGGAACCGATTCCCCACTGTAAAGAAAACACTGCGAGCCACAAAAACCTTTTGAAATGCAAAATGAATTAACATGGCATATAACGTTATTTTTTAGCCTTTATGCTGAGTGTAAACAACATATGTGTTGCATTTTTTTCAATGAAAATCTGTACAGAAAACAAAATTACATTTCTTCATGCAACAACGCATTTTGAACTCGTAGGGTTGAAGGTTACATTTGAGCAAATTACTCAATGTTTATTTGAGTCCGTCTTGTATTTATGAAAAAAAAAAGCCGAACTTAAATTATCCACTGGCCGCAAACCAAAAATGCCGTTCTCTCTGTGTGCTGTCATTCTTTTACTGGCGCGTTCAGTCGCTGATTAAGAGCGACAAAAATATTTTAACACGTTTTATTTAGACGTTACAAGACCGCCATAATCTTCAAATTTTAAAATTACATTTTAAAAATAGAAAAAAGAAAATAAATTTTGATTAAACAATCATCATTTTTTTTCAAAAACCACAGGGAGCTGCATCATAGGGGTCAAAGAGCCGCGGGATCGCCGACCTCTGCTCGCCATCTCTCGACCAATCACAGCCGGGACACTGAACACAGGGAAAGTGGAAATAATATTGAATGAATGAATAAATGGACAAACAGAGAAGAAACAGACAAGAAAGGAATGAGTGGATGAGTATATATATAAAATTCAACAGTGCTCAAAACGCTTTCCAAGTAATGACACAATCCTTGTGACAACAACAGTTTTATTGTGTGGACGAGGTTGCTGGTGCGATTCCGCGGCACCACTCTCGGATTTTGCTCTCAAATCCCAAACCTCAGAACATCGCTGACGAGTTCCCCGAAATGTCTTCAAAGAAGAAGAAAGACATCAGGCTTTCCCTTCATGAAGCCAACCGCCCGACTCTGTTCCCAAAATCCAAAAAGACCGAAAAAGCGAGGAAGTCTGAAGTCCCACCTCTTCCTCAGACATACGCAACATGACCTCCTCTTCTTCCTCCCTTTTAAGGTTTTCTCATAGCATTACGGAGGTGCAGAAAAGACCCGGCGCCGTCAGTTGGACTTGAAGGGGTCGGTGGGCGTGTGGTTGAAGCTGGCATCGGCGAAAATGGCCAGGGTGCCCACGGTGGTGAAGACCACGAAGATCCACAGGAACATGCGGTCCACCACCATGGCCACGTACTGCCAGTCCTCTTTCAGCTGGGTGAGGGATAGTCAAATGGAGGTATGGAGGGAGACCGTGAGAAACAAAACGACAGTGTAGAGAACGAGACGATGGGCGAGTGAGACAACTCACGGCTTCGTAGTCCTTCTCAGCCTGCAGAGCTTCCGCAATGTACGTGATGGCCTCGATGGCTGACTTGAGCTCCTCAGGCAGAGTGAGGTAGCTGCTCGGACCGTCAATGAACTTCCTCAGGTCGGTGCAGAAGCCTTCTGGGTGGAACCTGCACCGCCGCGCACACACACACACACACACACACAGACATACACACACATACACATATGGCCTGGTTACCTAAATGCGAGGCAATAACCTCCCCGCTGTTTATTTAATTTCGTTTTATAAATCTTGAGTAAACAGACTGTGATATCAGGGGTAAGACTTTTCCATGTGTGTGTGTTTTTGTGTGTGTGTACAAGTACACTATCATGAATCAGTTTCACACCATGTTGTACACCATGTTGTATAATTGTTATAAATGTTGACAAATGTTGAGTCACACGACCCTCCTCTCATACACACAAAAACACACATGACGTTTTTAAATGATTCCACACACAGATGGCAATATTTTGGTAAAACAATTTTGTGGACACACAAGATTTGCTGCAGTGCACGTCGTCCACTCATGGACCAAGTTTTGTCCCAAATGAAGAGCTCAGACCTCTACATTGCTCATTTTCTCACCACACCCGTCCATTTTGCCTCGAGAAAACACACATTTAATGTGTCTGAGTGCATTATTATTTTTGCAAAAATTATTATTTTTTGCAGCAAACCCCATCCTTCTCTGGTCTCCAGCTTAACTCGTTCCTCTGCACTGTGGAGGCGAATTGTGGAGACACAGTGGAGAAAGAAAGGGTGGTGATGGAGGCTCTGGAGAGCTGGCTCCAAGGATATGTAAATTCCAAGCATAACACAAAGTTAGTCCGTCGTCATTGGCGCTGGGGTTGAGCGGAGAGCTTCTGCCAGGTTGTGTGTCCTTGATGCTTCCGAGAAGCTCTTGCTGTGACAAGAGGTGTTTGTTCCTGGAAGGAACCCACGCCAAGGTTTCACCTAAAAGCTTTTGTACACTTTGTCATCAAGCTCAAGTACTTAACATTCACTGAGATCCTAGAACGGGAGTCGGCATGTGTTGTGCTTCGACTGATGATGGATCCTTTTTTTTTTTTTTTTTTTGTAAAAATGTCATAGTTTTTTTTAAATTCAATTCATTCATTCAGTATCTACACAGCTTATCCTGCAACCATGGTTGTGAGGGGCCTATCTCAGCTGTCACCAGGCAAGAGGCAGGATTCAAGATGGTCAGGCACATATAGACACATAAAACCATTCATTCATTCATTCATTCATTCATTCATTCATCCATTCATCCATCGTCTGCCGCTGATCCTGCACTCAGGGTCATGGGGGATGCTATCCCCTATCCCAGAAGTCATTGGGTGAGAGGTGGCCACATATACAGACAGATTATTTTTTCCAACTTACCTGCTGCATGTTTTTGGACTGTATGAGGAGACAAACCGGAGAGCCTGAAACCGGCAACCCATTGCAGATACAGGTAGAACATGCAAACCCCACACAGAAAGGTCCCAATCGAACCACGGTCGGTCGTGCTGTGAAGCCAAAGCACGAACCACTGCGCCACCATGCCGCCCCATTCATTCATACATCATCAAGAAAAATACAACCACTCACTCTCTTTCACATGTCAGGTAGAGACATACAACACTTCATCCTCACATTCATGTCAAGAAGAAATATAAGCTGACAATATTTATATTTCCAAAGTTTGGGATTAAAGTTCACGCTATCCTATTCTTTTCTATTCACATTCATACATCTGGGCAATTCAGGGTCTCCAGTGAACTGCTTCCATGTGTTTGGACTCTGGGAGGAACCCAGAGAACCCTGAGGAACCTCAAGCAGACACGTGGAGAACATGGAGTCTCCACACAGGAAACATGACGGTATAATATGAATTTGTGAATTTCATTTGGAACAGTATCGGCGCGGCATATTTGATCAAACCATCAGAACAGATGAAATGAAAAGGAAAGCAAAAAGGATGATGAGTTGTTAGGTGGAATGAGTGATTCTTAGAAGCCGGCGTGAACAAGCATCTCAGTCTTATCTATAAAACAATACGGCGCGGAACGACGGGTGGAGCGACGCCTCGTAAAGTTTTATCGCTGAAGAGCGGAGATTGTCTTTCGAAGGACAAACGCAAGCTGTGGAGAGGAAAAGATTTTAGGTGTGAAGACGTTCTTAGACAATTGTGAACGCTTACAACACAGGAGACGACACATCATTGGGTTTATTTCTTTTTTTTTTTAAGATTTTGCACAGTTTAAGCTTATTTGGCAAGATGGGATGAAGTTCAACAGGCGAGATTAAGATGGACTGAGGAGTTCAAAAAAAGGGCAACCTGAAAGAGTCCGCAGAAGGTCCACCCTATTGATCGATTGTGTTTTTCACCATTTCTCGGACTACAGTAGAATCTTGGCTTATTCATTTAATTCGAGTATAATTCATTATTTGACTCCATGTCGACAAACATTTATCATTGATCTGTTCTCCAGACCCCAAAACATACCGCACTCTTTTGGAACTTTTTTACAGGCTTATTTGTCAGATAACCTAAATTATTACTTTGTTACTAGTGTGTTTTCTCCTCTTGCCAGCACTTGTCGCTTCTTTCACTAAATCTGCAAAATTAAACCCTTTTTGCATCTGAGACACTCGCTATCTTTCATTTATCCAAACTAACCATAATGCTTTGCTAACGTAGTTGCCCTTTTAGCTTTTATTTCCTTCTTCAGATCGACTGTAACTCTTCTTTCTAACATCGCTAGCACTTTTAGCTTTTTTGGGAGCCATACTGAGAGCAAGCTTATTCAAAAAAGGCCCGAAAAACATTATTACAGCTGAACACAATGATGAACGATGCAAATAACTCGGACAATCGCGCACGATTGCCGCTACACAACAAAACCCAAAATGCGGAAAACCTGTGAGTTTGTTTCAGAGTTCAATTTCAGAAAATCTTAAGTTGAGGTTCTGCTGCTGCTCCAATGCTTTTTGTAAAAACCTGGACATGTCACCGGACCATCTCTGCTGAGAATGCCTCAAGCCGCTCCAATGCCACCAGCCAATCCCGTCGCACCTTGTTGACCTGCATCTTACCTGTTGGGCTTCGGGAACAAGATGGAGGAATCCGGCTTGCGGATGAAGTATTCGTCCGCCACTTTGCTAATGGGGACCATCTTTTTCTCCCGGTGGGGGATGGTCTCCAGGGACAACGGGGTCTCCACTTTGGGGCGGAGCATGCAGAGGTAAGGAGGCAGCATGTGGATGAATATCTGAAAGTGCAGGAGTAGCAAAGATCACCCACTTTCAGCCTCTCATCTCTCACTTTAATTCGTTTATAAAATGAAAAGTACTTTTTTCATTTCTACTCCCTCGCTAACCGGCTCCACTCTCATTGTTTTTTTTTTCCATTCATCACGTTTCATGATTTATAGCCGAAACATAATTACCCGGTATTTGCCTATTAGCAATGAGAAATGACTCCGAATGTTGAATTTAGCTGCGAGATAACCTTTTTGAGAACAGTTGCTGCTGAATGATGTGGGTGGGGGGAAAAGGGAAACGGGCGACGCCGTCCAATCCCTCAACGTCTGCACTCAAGGTGTCCTTGAGCACGGCACGTAATCTCTGGATGCTTCAGTGGAGCTTCTCATTAAAGGCGAAGAGTTGTAGGAGGGAAATTATTAAAATGGACATAAAATGTTGGATAAAACATTGGGGAAATCACGTAGCCCCTTTCCTAATATTACCCTTTAAAGAGGGTAATATAGCAGAGGATTCTGACTTGAAGATAAAACAGCAGATCACTGGGCCAAGTGCTCTCCTTGATCAATATCATAAACGGCTTTTGCCTCAGTAAATGGCTCTTTTATCCGCAATTTTAAGTACTTTAATATAGCCGTTTGCTTGTCTCCGCTGACAAATGGATGTTAGTAACAGCCCGTTGGCAGTTGTTAGAGCCCGGCCGCGGTATTCATTGTAATGCAAGGTGATTGGGCTTGTCTTCTGCTGTGATTGCAACGCCCGAAATATGCTTAAAGCTGCTCCGAGCACCGACCGGACGATTATGCTGACGGGCATACAAGTGTTGTATTTCAGGGAAAGTTGGAGCCAGATCATCCCGTTTACTGGCACCTTATCCAGCGCTGCAGTTAGCCATGTTAGCCGCGGAGCTACCTCAAGAGCCCCCTCGGTCCATTATTGTCTCACTCGCAACATTTTTTTGATATAAATACAACATCGGCTGTACGTGATTAACAATGCACATCTTTCTGGAGTAAAGTGAGCAACCGCAAAGACATGCAGATGATGTTGTCAAGATCTTGTTGTCTAGATGTTGTCTAGATCTTTTTCAAGATCAGCTCTGCAGAAAGCCGTCAATCACGTAGACATATCAAATTCGTAAAATGCCCTGATCAGATGGGAAAGATGCATCCGCAGAAATTCAAAGAACTACTTGTTGTTTTTCAACAAAAATCAACAAAAATAACTTTGATTGGCAGTACATTGTGTACAACCGGGGCAGCAGCCGCTGATGAAGGTTAATGGCTTGACATTCAGGGTGCTGAGGACCTCCTGCTCCCAAATTCTGCCTCTAAATTAATACACTAATGAAGTCATTTGAAATGGCTATTTACCGAGGCTAATGAAATGTTATTTTTGGATTCATTTTTTTTTAACTTTTGATCAATTATAGGCAAATTTGGGTTTTAATGTTTGCTAGCGGAGAAGGAGGGGGGGGCTCACCTTGCGTACCCACATGGGCATGAGGTGGGTGTTGGGCGAGCGGTGGTGAAGGTTGAGCACAACCACACTCAGGATGACGGAGAAAGTGACCAGGATCATGGTGAACATGATGTAGTTGACAATGATGGGGACGCCGAGAGAGGTTTCGGGGATTTTGTCGGCCAGCAGCAGCAGGAACACGGTGAGGGTGAGGAGGACGTTGATGGACAGGCCCATTTTCTCTCCTGGTGGAGATAAAATGCTGAACCAGGTTAACTTTTATCTGCTGCCAATACATTTCATAGCCCATATATTATTTATCATTCAAAATCATAAGCACTTCACAGCAAGAAGGCCCCTGGTTCAATTCTGACAGTCTCTATGTTCCGAGGTTGGGTTCCCCAGGGTTCTCAGAGTCCAAAACCGTGCAGGAGCTTCATTGGAGACCCTTAATTATCCGGGGTGGACCTCTTGCCCCATCAGCACTGACAGTGGGATCAGTGGCGTAGATAATAAATGGATGAATGAACGTTAAATACAAACTTTAGACGCCTCTTATGTTATATAACGGTGAATCATTTCACAGCTACATGTCTCTCTTTCATTGACCCCTCGTGGACACCGTTATGTCTCACCGTGCACCAACGAGACGTGTGATAATTCATTATTCTCTAAAAGCCGGAGCTGCGAAACCTGCAATGCATCATCGCTTTGTTATATAACAACATTGCGCGTTTCGTAAGCAGACACCATATTTCATCGTGTGTCCAGCGGCCTAACAGCGCGACTGATTAATTCCTCGCCATTTCCTTATTATTAATGCATTATTGTATTATTGGATTGCCAGTGTGTAATGATATTCTTAAATAACGGGTTCCATGTGCATGTCAGAGGTTAGAGATTAAACCAGTGTTATAGATGACTCTATTAGCTGCCATTGGGGCAATTGCAGGGGGAAAAAATTCCAATGATTAATAATTATAATTATTATTACAGTAATTTTCCAATATAAAATGACTATGTGAAAAATGTATTTCAAGTATATTTAGAGCTATAATTAAAATATTAAATTAAATTAAATTAAATTAAATTAAATTAAATTAAATTAAATTAAATTAAATTAAATTAAATTAAATTAAATTAAAGGGAATGCTTACTACCATGTTAATGCATGACCTCATATAATCTTTATTTCTTTTGTCTCAAATCAGAGCCTGTACTGGCAGGAAGTACCTCATTCCTGGGAATTTTAATTGCTGCCTTCTCATCCTAAAGCTAACTTGAGATGAAAACACACTCACGATGTGTAATTTCATTTTTTTTTTTTTTTTGCTCAACTCCTCTCTATTTGCGATAATGTGCTTGGCCCAGTTTTGCTGCGTTGTAATCTTTCCTAAAACCAAATACAATACTACACCTTCGACACATCACCTGTTCCTGATACTGTCCTGTGCAACCGTGCCAACACTCATTCACATGTTTGGACAATGTAGGGTCTCCAATGAAATTCCTGCATGTTTTTGACCTTTGGGAGGAACCAGGAGGAACCCCACGCAGACAAGAGGGGGAACATGGAGACTCCACACAGAAAGGAACACAACCAGGGACCTTCTTGCTGTGAGGTAGAGACTACTAACCAATGCAACATCATGCCACCCTGGTTTTGCATACAAGATACACTGACACCAATGCCAATTAAATTTAATTTAATTTAATTTAATTTAATTTAATTTAATTTAATTTAATTTTGCAAAAGAGTGTGTCCCGTCCCACAGATCTGATGACTGGGTGACGTCTGTATGCTGTGTTGTTGGTCAGGGTACCTGCATCAGGAGGCAGGTAGAAGTTAAAAATGGCGATAACGGTGATGAGGATGCAGGGGAGGATGATGTTCAGGACGTAGTACAGAGGTTTCCTCTCAATGATCAGGTAGAAAGTCATGTCCTCGTAGAGGTCATCGTTCATGTTCTTCCTGCTTGGCTTGTGTCTGATGTGCCACTCGCCGCTCTCTGGAAGAAACAGTTCTTTTATTTGAAGAGACACATCCATCTCAACGCCACGATTAGATCTTTCATAGTTCTGCCGTCCAACTGTTTATTTCCCTCTTACTGTCTCAAAGATGAGTTCAATGATTCTGCTATTTTAGCCCTCGTGCGATCTTAACATTGTGTTTACTCCCCTTGTCCTACAGGTCAAAAAGGACACATAAGACATCTTTGTACCCTAATGGTGTACAGCCCACATGGAAACATAAACAAAAAAGAAGTATCACTTTTTCTAATTATGGGGTCTCTTTAGGAAAAGTCATTAAATTTCAAGTTGGAAAAAAATAGGTTAAGGTGTTTTTTCTACAGCAAAAATGGTAGTGGGTCACTTTTGCCCAGCAAGACAACACAAGGGTTAAGCTACATTGATACAGACACCCAATAGCTATTTGCAATTTTACCTAAACTCTTTATCACCCACTTTATCAGTGTGTTGGCATACACTCACCGCTGAAGGCCTCATCCAGGATGATCTCCCGGATCTCATTTCCTCGTGCGTCCAATGCGTACTGCAGGTCAATCTCAGTAGAGTCATACGTGTAGGAGCGGAACTGCATGGTGCAATTCTGCCAGTCAAATGGGAAATAGGTTACCTGGACAGGGAGACAGAGATGGGCAGAGATTAGAAAAAATGCAAATAAGACAAAAAGATAGGGAGGTGTGTTGGAATGAAAGTGGTTACCTTCACTCCACAGGAGCTCAGGTAAAGCGCTGGAGGAGTCCAGGTGACTCGGCCGCTGCTGTAAGCCTGGACGTGAACATGCAGGGCCACGTCGAACACCCCATCATTGCTGCGTACAGGAGAGTGTATAGCATATTATTAACATTGGTGCATGGGTGGGCGCTTCATTTTCACAGCAAGAAGGTCCCTGGCTGGTTCCTCCCACAGTACAAAACCATGCAGGAGGTTCATTGGAGACCCTACATTGTTGAGACATATGAGTTAGAGGCAGGAATGGTTGCACGTCTATAGATGACATGTGAATGAGAAGGGCAATAGTTGTACGTCTCTATATTTGGCCTTGTGATCCACTGGCGACCAGTCCAGGATGTACCGGCCCCTTCAGTGACCCCGAGGGAATCCAACCTTCTTGCTCTGATGCTCACCGCTGTGCCCAGAACCAAAAAGTTGGCGGCGGTCCACTCGCAAACGCAGGCTTCCGATATGTTCAAGGTAGTACCTTGAAGGTGCAGATCTGGACGAGAAGACCGTCTTACTTGTTGATGAGGACAATGTCTGGAAGCCAGACCTTCCCCGCCGGGATCCGCAAGACCTCAATCCCATCATGCTCCTTCGGGTCCCAAGACAACCGGTGATCCGTCCACTCCTGCGTCAAAATGAGTGGATTACTTTGTCCGCTTTTCTGTTCCTATATGCGATATCTCTAACACATGCATGTATCTATTCGGGTTGGGACAATTTGTTCTTGTGTTTGTAACGGTGAATGTAGTTGCGCAACTGTATGCACAGTTGCTGGAATCTAGATGGGGTGGATAAAAATGATGAGATGACACGACAGAGGGAAGCTTTTCTGTAACAACAAGCTGTTTGTGCAGAAATGTGGTGTATCAGGATTCTCCGTCACACAACACTTCACATGTGTGTGATGGACTGCAGCAGATGTTGCGCGCGCACATGCACACACACACACGCACACACACTCACACGCTCTTACCAGGTTCATGACAACAGTTGTGCTCATTTCCTCATTCTTCATATTCTGGAAGGAAGGGAAAAAAAAAGCAAGAGACAGTCAGCTGTTCCTTTGGTGATGATGTAAACGTTATTTTCCTGAAGTTGGAGTGGATCCTGCTGAGGGTCAGTGCACCTCCTAGCGGCCAGTGTGGGAAGTGCATGTAGGGATACGTGGCCCTCACTGTTGTGGAGCCATACATTCATTATCTACACTTCTTATCCTGCACTCAGGGGTGGAGCTCGTCTCAATCCAGGGTTCACAGGGCAACATAAGAGATATACAAACATTTGCTCATTCATTCATAAGTCATATAGAGAGCCTCAACAACTCAACCTCTCATTTACAGATAGTATAGACATACAGTGATTCAAGCTGTCATTCATGTCACAGAGACACAAATATTCACTTATTCATTCAAGTGTCATGTAGAGACACACAAACATTCATTCAGTCATTCATATAGAAAACACATTTATATACATATACAGCAACCCCTTAAGATACAAATGACTACATATATGTGTTTTTTAAGATACGGAGTGCAATTCAAGTGTTTTCCTTGAAATAGCAAAAAAAATGTAATGGTACGAATACGAGATTGAGAAAATCAAAATTTGAAATTTGCACGGAACGCGCCAACTGAGCTCCTACAACTAAAATATGCATCCTGACGCCACCGCATCTTCTGAATTAGCTGCTCCCTGTTCTCACCTTAGAGAACGCCTCTCAGCTTCCAGCATCCTTTTGCCACTTTGCCCGGGTAGTCACACATATCTCGTATCATGTTCCTATCTCTTTTGTGGCATCATTTTATATCTTTGTGCTTATTCTGTGTAATTTTTTAATAATCATTTTGTTCCCAAGAAAGCAAGTGGTAAGGCAAGCGGTGACACCGGAAAGATGATGTTTTCTGTGGAAATTAAGTACAAAAAAATAGCAAAGCACGAGACTGGTTAATGTGAGACAGATATCGCATGTGGATATAATTGTGATGGATCCACGATTTTGTAAGTGTTGGGGGGTTGGAACAAATTAATTTGTTTACTGATATTATATATGGGGAAAATTCATTTAAGGTACAAGAAAATGAAAAATCAGCATACGAAGCCACTTCTGGAACAAATTAAATTCATATCTAAAAGGACCACAATATTTATAATGTGTGTGTGTGTGTGTGCGTGCATGCGTGTGTGTGTATGTGTGAATATACATGTATAATTTTCTGTATCCGTTGGAAACCTTGCATTTTTATTATCTCGAATAAAAGACAATAATGCATGTGATATGACAAATATAAACTTATAAAACTTGCATTTTTTACCATGCATCTCACACTCTCTCTCTCACACACACACACACACACACACACACACACACACACAAACACACAATGGGTCGATCACCTCACAGGTGAACCCAGGGTCATATGTTGTCAGAACTTCCTGGGTGTCCAGATGCAGACCAACAACATTGACTTCCTGTGGTGCCTGTTGATATTTAACTGCAGGTTGTGAATATTAATTAAAACACTGATGAAAATGAGTCCACCAGCAAATTTTGAAGCTGCTATTTAATATCATTTATTTTGTTTTAAACGCATACATTTTATCAAATCCCACATATTTTAACGACCTCCCTGCTCGGGTACGTCGGTGTCACTCCGACAAGATGGCAGGTGATAAAAACAACGTATTAGAGAGTCATTTAAGTCACAGTCAAGGTTTTACCGATTCTTGGCACAGAGCGTCAGTGTGCACTATCTTATATGCAAAACCGGGATGCAGCTGGTTTCCTGGCAACGGGGCAGCGGAGACACGGCCTGGTCAGGATGAAGTGTAGACTGTATAGATAATGAATGAATGAGCAAATGAATGAATGGAGTTACTGGCCCCTGCACACACCAGACCTGCCTTACATTGGCCTGAGTTATCAACCTTCTCCATCCTCAGTTTGACGTCTCTTCCACTTTGACTCAACATACATACCGTAATTTTCAGACTATAAGCCGCTACATTTTCACACGCTTTAAACACTCCTGCTTAAACAACGATGGGGGTAATTGATGGATTTTTTTTTTTTTGGCTAATGAGCTTCATGTCGCAAAAACATTTAGCCTTGTTGCGCAGGAGGAAGACTAAGATAGCAATCAGAAGGGGTAGGACAAAGCGGGGATGGAAAATAAACAGATGGATGGACTTTTCCTTGTGGTATTTGTCAATAATCTTTTTCCACCACCCATGTTACAGGCACTTTTTGGAAAAAAAAAAAAATGTCAGTACATATTTGTGGATGTTACTGACATCCACCCATCCATCTTCTTCCGCTTTTCCTGAACCCAGGGTCGCGGTAGATGCTCAAGCCTATCCCAGCTGTCATTGGGTGAGAGGTGAGGCACACCTTGGACTGGTCGCCAGTCAATCACAGGGCCACATATATAGACAAACAACCGTTCACTCATTCATTCATTTGGGGCAATTTTTCCCAATTTTTTCCAATTAACCTTCATGTTTTTGGACTGTGGGAGGTAACCCAAGAAGACATGGGGAGAACATGCAAACTCCACACAGAAAGGGCCACTTGTCAGAATCGAACCAGTGTCCTTTGTGCTGTGAGGCTGAAGCGCTAACCACTGTATACATATATATATATACATATATATATATATATATGTATATATATATATGCATATATGTACAGTCACTGGTATCAGTTTCATGTACAGCAGTTAGCTTGCCTACTGTTGCTCCTCCTTGATCCCAGAGATGGATACAGGAAGAGTGCAGGGCAGAAACTAGGTCTAAGGGGATTATTTGTTATCCACCAGAACCAGTTCACGGTAACTTCCACATGAGCCTCGGGTCATGTGATCCCACAAAAGTTGCACTTTTGTCCCAACGAACAGCACCCCTTATAGCATAAAAACCCCCTTAGACATAGTTTCTGTTGATTAACTTCTACATTTACGTGACAAGCCACCCAAAACCCTTACACTTATATCAAGAAACTCCCTACAGGTCATCAGAACTGAAGAAGCCTCTCAGCTGAGGGGTGAAACGTCTTCAAAAAAAAATTCGAGCCCATTTGCCATGACAAGAAGACATAAATTCAAAAAGAATTCCCCATGACCTGAATGACTAAGAACCTGCAAACACAACTACAGGGTCTCTATTCTATAGCGCCCTCCTAGTGGCCAAAACATGGAGGTGCAGGTATGGCGTCCAAACGGTTGATGACTCTCCCTCAACTGAGGCATGAATTATGTTTGCTCCTAATTTATCTGATTCCCTCTGAAATCTGGAATCCAAACCTCCAAATTCACAGGAATTTCAGATCCAAGGCGCAATTGTTTATTGTGTGTGTGTGTCTTTGTGCGTGTGTGTGTGCACGCTTGTGATTGTCTCCCGCAGGATAGCGGCCCTGTTCCCGGAGCCTGCTATTTAAAACACCAGATGGAATGTGAGGGAGACAGCTGGGTCAAAACAGAGTCGGGGGGGTGGATTTGAACCATCTCCTGCGCAAACATGCAAAGTCCTGAGGCTGGAAGGGGGCGTCAGTTTACAAGATCAGAGTGAGACTGACCTTGGGAGGAGGCGTGAGGAGCATGTTCGAGTTCGAGAGAATCACTGACCCTTGTTCATGTTAAATGAACGTGGCCGCCTGCTGAATTCAGCCCTGGTGTGTGTTAGCCGTACGGCAGATACCACCGAATAAAAACATGGCGTCTTTTCTTACCAGTCCGACGAAGGAGGAGAGGGTCATCCCCACGCGGACCACCACCCGCTGCTCCGGGCTCCGCGCTGGTCGAACCTTTAGGTTGTAGTTCCTGAAGACCTTCTTCATCAGTGCCTGCTCGATGTCCGAAGCCCCTGGGCAGCAAGAGGAGATGTTTCTGAATTCTGGAGACCGTCGACCATTGGTTTCGTTGGATGTAAACATGAGAAACCCTACACTTGGTAAACCTCCTTGGAAACTTAAGTCCCCGTGTGAGGATGTCACATTTTGGGTTCAGTTTCCTGGGCTTTTACTTGTTCTCCTTATATACTTAGGGGACGGCGTGGTGCAGGGGGTAGAGCAATCATCTTTGTTGTTGAGCAAGAGACTGAACCCCTAACTGCTCCCCTGGCGCTGGTTGATTGCAGCCTACTGCTCATGGTTCATCCATGGTGGGTTCATTGCAGAGAACGAATTTCCCCACAGGGATTAATAAAGGATAAATTATTATTATTCATCATTCATTACCTATCCTACTTATCAAACAGTCAGGGTTGGAGTCTATCTGTCACTGCGCAATTTGAGGGGTTCACCCTGGAGTGGTCCATCACAGGGCCACAAATAGAGACATACAACCATTCACCTTCTCATTCACAGTCTGGACAATATAGGTTCTCCAATGGACCTCCTACGGGTTTTTGGGCTGTTGGAGGAGCCCAAGAACCTAGGAGAACACGTAGAGTCCCCAGAAGTGACTCAGTGACACAGAAGTACATACAAGTACCTTCATGTATGTTTGATGGTAAAACTTGGTTCCAGTTCTTTTACAGACATGCTCAGATAGACGCCCATGACCAACAGTTTAAGAAGATTTCTCATTAGAGCTGCTACTCGGGCCTACATGTTAGCGTCCAAAATGGCCACTTTCGACACAAAATGCCGATCTTTTAGATGGCCTCGATCACGGAGTCTCAGGCTACTCAGTATGGGGCCGCAAAGAAAGAATAAAGTTGTTTAAAATTATAATAATTTTATTGTCATACTGGTTTTACTTTTTAAACGTGTCACATCAGCCAGCGCTTCACTAGTGCATTTGACCCAGTCGTCGGGTTTTTAAATGCCTCAGTAAGTCAGCCAGCTAACCCTCGGATGGGCCGCAAACAAATCTCACAAGGGCCAAATTATAAGACACCAGAAGGCAGCATAAAGACCTGCATTTAAAAGAAAATACCAAGAGTCCCACTTAAGTTATGGCTTCGTTGCAACAGGGGACTCATAATATACAGCGAACATCTAATAGCTAGATAATGAAGCTATGGAAACCTCAAGCAGCCTCCAATATCATACCTTTGTGAGGTGGGGTGATGGAGTAGACTGGACATAAGGAATACACCTGAATTCCCTTTTAATTGCAAGAAAACAAGCTAACGGGATGATTGTTTAATCATTATTCACAGTGCATCATATAAGGTGTTGAGATTACATTTACTTTACTCTTCCGTTCTTTTATTAATTCGGCATGAAAGTGGTTCATGGCACAAAAAAGGTTATCTCAGTCCACTGTTGAGGCGTTTACGGGAATAAATGCTAACACCTGTGCAAAAGAGACCCTGTTATTAGCTAACAACATGGATGCTGAAGAGCAGGCAGGTATGAGAGGCTTAGAATGCCTCATCACAGTTTAGAAAAGAATAATCACATACAAATCTGGACAAAACTATGCAATTATACAACATCCTGCAGCATCCATGTTGCTAAAGAAGACCGTGATCTTGGTTGAGATGGTCAGATTGTGGTTTGTGAATATGCTCGGGCGACCAAAGGGAGAATGGACCGCCCCAATCCAATTTTCAACATCTTTTTCACCCGCGGACGTCTTCGAAAGAATGGCGGAAGTGGGGGGTAGATGTGAGAAGTGGTCCCATCTCATCCAAGGGCTGACCATTGACCGTCATCTCCATGTAGATGTTGTCGATCAATTGATCGATGGACATGCGCTGAGCTTGTGGCAGCCATGCAATGTCTATTTGTGTAGCATGCAGTATGTTTCCTGTGACACAAATTACCGCTCTTCCTCTAATCCCCAATGACGCTATCAGGACCCGCGTCCAGGAGCATACCGATACCAGTCCCCCCAAAACGTGGCATGGAGAAGATAATCCAACCTGATTGCCATTGGTCGGATTAAGGGTTAGAATAGCGGCAAAATGTAATGGAAATACAGGGCCTTGTGTCTTACCTCCCAGGCTGCAGAAGCACAACGCTAGCAGGAGAAGACTTTTCATGGCGCCCCCGCCCTCCAAAAGCCCACCCCCCCCAAAAAAAAACAAAAAAACAACCTGGCCGGCCTGCGTTCCACAAAATCGCCGTGGCACTTAATCCAGCTTCTTCTGTCTTTCTTTCCCAGCAGCGACAACAGAAATCCTCGGCGTGAGATTCGGACTGTTGTTGTCTGTCAGTCAGGGCCGGCCCTGGACAACTGCTGTCTGCTCTGGTTACGCCCGGAGGGGCCGGGGAAGGGGAAGGGGAAGGGGTGGGGGCCGACTGCTGACTCCTTGCTGGCTTGACTGAATGAACGTCGGGGTCGCGGTTCAGGACACCCGAGCAAAATCTCCCATCATACATCCACGGGGGATTCCCGTTCAAGTGCCAGGTGATTTTCCTGGTATGCGTTGACAACATCAAAAAGGATGAGCGTTGGCGCGTGAGCTACTTCTCTTGTAGGCATTGTGTTTAATCCGGTTTGGCTCTCTTTTTAATCGTTCTAAAACGCTGTGAAACATGGCGGCCCGCCATCACTTTCCTCTGAGTTAAATCTACGGCCTGGAACGACTGAGGCGAGTTGCTATGTCTCAATAAAAACCCAAGTAATGAGGCCATGTCCTGGATTATGATAAATCGGACTGATGTGTTTGATCGCGTCTCCATGTTCCCCATGTCTGCGTGGTGCTCCTACAGTCCAAAATAATGGTGAAGGTTCATCGGTGGGATAGGTGAATGAGAGGGTGAATGGTTGTATGTTTCTACATGTGGCCCTGTGATTGGTCCAGGTTGAACCCCACCTTTCATCCAATCACAGCAGGCACCCCCATGAACCCTGAGTGCACGGTAAGTGGTATAGAAAATGAGTGAATGAATGAGAGAGGAACAAATGCATGAAGGTGGATGAAGGGTCACTGTATTCACCTATCGAAGTAAGCTGAGGCAGATTCTCAGGCAGGTCGATAGTGAAAAGCAGTGTTTTCTCGGGAATGCAACCGGCAACAGTACGGCGTCCCACTTCTCTCTGCACCCTTCGGCTCATCTCTTACCGCTCCGCTCCGTAACACATTCATCAGCAGCTCGCCGCTCACCGACCGCCTGATTTACAAACTGCTGTCACCGCCATTTGGTCTGCTGCCAATTTAATTACCATAGAAGCCAACTATTAACTGCTGGCCGCCTGTGTCAAGTCACACATCAGGGTGGGGTTGGGGGGGGGAGATCATTTCTGTTGTGACTGGAATCCAGGATCTCAATGTGAAAGGTGCTTCGTCCTGATGATGAGAAAAAAACATTTGATTGGAAATTCACCGGCATGATCCGTTTCATTAGCATTCATTTCTGTGGTTACCCCAAAGAAGTGAACATTAGCTTATCTGACTTTTCAAATAGCTGTTTTCAATGTTTTTCCTGACACTGAAGGTCACTCTGTGGCCAAGAAGAAACCCGTACGTGAATGATTTTTAAATCTGTTATGTTTCATTTCTGCTATGAGAGCGGAAAGTGGTGCCGCTTATTGGGGGGATCGCTAATTTTCTAACCTTTATTTTAGCATAAATTTGTCCTTCATAAACCCTGCCGGAGCCTCTCACTTATAGAGCAATTTATATATGTGATAATAATAATAATGATCCTATTATTTATAATAAGAATAATATAATTGTTATTGCTTATTTATTTAATCTATTTTATCACTATCAAAGTGCTGCCCAAATGATTCATTAATTCAGTGTCTGCTTTTCTTGCTTATCAGGGTTACAGAGGAGGCGGAGCCTATTCCAGCTGTTGTCGAACAAGAGGCGGCGTTCACCCTGGACCAGCTGTGAGTCGATATATATAAAGACCTTCAACCATTAACTCTCCAACTCACTCGTCTTGGCTACTGGACGTCTCCAATGAACCTAATCCATGTTTTTGGACAGTGAGAGGAACCCTGAGAACCCAAAGAAACCCCGTGCAAACAGTGGGGAGAACATGGAGACTCCACACAGAAATACCCCAAGTGGGAATTCAACCAGGGACATGAAAAAAGGGCTAACCACTTATAAGTAGGACTCACAAGCAGTGGTAAACAAATGAGTCTTTAGTTTCTCATCTCACCCAAAGGCCTTGGAACCCTGGTAGCGCAGCAAGGCTAGCAGGTCAAGACTCTCCACGTCGGATGAACAAGATGAAGCAGGCCCTAATGTCGGGGGACTCCAGTTCAGGGAGAAGGTCCTTTTGTCCCAGCCGGACCTCAGGCTCCTTCTTCAAACTTCAAGCTATTAAACCTGCTGTGGAATATAGGTGTTAGAGGTTGTATTTAGTAGTGACAGGAACGGCTAAGTAGCACTACCTTTTTGATACGCTATCCCAAATCCTTGAAGGTCCTTGTATCTACATGGGTTTGTGGGACCAGAAGGCACATCCTAGTCTGAACGAGCAGTCATCTGGTGAGTGCAACTAGAAACCAGTGATTCTCAACTAGAAACCAAGGACTTCTTTGCTAGTGGTGATGCTAGGTGCCAGATCTTTCAACGTCTGCAAGACCATGCTGCAGATGTTTTACCACTCGGTGGTGTCCAGCGCCATCTTCTACGCTGTTGTGTGCTGGGGCAGCAGGCTCAAGACAGCTGACACCAACAGACTCAACAAGCCCATCAGGAGAGCTGAGTCTGTCCTGGGAGTAGAGCTGGAGTCTGCTGTGCAGGTTTCAGAGAGGAGGATGATGAGGAAGCTCCTCAGCATCATGGAAAACATCCATCACCCCCTGCATGCCACGTTGATGTCCTGTCGGAGCTCTTTCAGTCGTAGACTGATACCACCAAGGAGCTCCACTGAGCGCCACAGGAGGTCTTTCCTACCTGAGGCTATCAGACTTTTTAATTCCTCTTCCCTCAGCCACAGATCAATCTTTGTAGTTACAGTGAACAGTTAAGACAATTCATATTTCATTGTATTTCTTATTCTTCCTCCTTTCTACTATTATCTATTACTGTTATGTTTTTTACTTGAAACTCTGGCACAACAATTTCCTTCGGGATAAATAAAGTTGTTCTTATCTCTCATCTCATGTCTCATTCCTTGTCCTTGGACAGGTGTCTCCGTTAAACTGCTCCCAATGACCTCAATCGATCATCTTGAGCTTCTAGGCCAGGGGAGGGCAAACAAGCATAGTTAGCATGCTTCATGGCAAAATGAACTTGTATTCTTTGGAAACGGCAACTATTTTAGGGAAAAGTTAAAATAAATGAGGCTTAATTTAAAAAAGTTATCAGATTCAGCAGGCCTTATTAAAACACCCAACGCGCCATATGTGGCCCACAGGCCTTAGTTTGCCAATGCCTGTTCTAGACTATCACTATGGTGGAACCTATTGGCCAATCTTTCGTCTCTGAGCTCAAATATTTGAGACTCCGACCCGGGAAAAGATGAAGAAAACACCCGTGAGACAAAAGTTACAATCATACAAATATATTAGTTTGTTTAATTCAATCATATCCAATAATAATATGTCTCCTCCCCGTCCACTTTGTGTGAGTTATCATAGAAATAAATACAGATCATATTGCAAATGCAGAGACAGGGTTCGGGGGGTTACAGCGTATCCCGGAGGGGGGAGTAAATATTGGGTAAAGGCTGTTTTCTTCGAGGGGGGTGGGGGGTTGTACGGTAAATGATTGGCACATGCATGCTCGTAGTCCCGCCTTTCAGCAATTCGCCAATCGACCCCCCGAGGAGTGTGAAGTCCCGCGTCCCTGCAAGTCCACCTCCAAGAGAACATCCATATTTGCGTCAATATATTTGTATATTTATATCTATATATGTATATATAGATATAAAAACATATATACATATATATGTATTATGTATAGTTATATATTCTTCTTGCCCCTGTTTGAGTACAAAAATAGTGTCATTGTGGCTTTTGATAACTGGAAGACTAAAGCGCCATTTTTGCGTTTGGAAGACGAGGAGGAAAGACAGATTGGGGCAGAATCCTTCAAATCTTTTTTTTTTTTTTTGTTTTTTAAATCTGGAAGACAATGAGTCCGATCGTCCATGCAGTATATAAATGAAATTAAAAAAAATCCCTCGATGCGAAGCAGTCGAGGGTGTGTGTGTATGTGTGTGTGTGTGTGTGGTGCAGTCCGCACACTGCACGTGAAGACAATTAAAATCATGGGAAGAGGTCAAAGGTAGTTGTGTGTTTGTGTGTGCGTATGTGTGTGTGTGTGTGGGCGTGTGTGACCGGCAGAAGATACACACACCCACACACACACACAAACACACACAAATACATATGCATTTTTAGCTGAAACACACACACACACACGTCAAACAGAGAGCTTTACAACGTTCTCCTCATCACAAACCACAGCAAATCCACCGAGACACACCCACGACACGATCCACGGTATATATAAATTTTTTTTTTTCTTTTCAAGAGAACACACTCGGGGTTCGGTAAAACACTCAGTGCACGGAAAATGTAATAAAATAAATAAATGAACAAATGAATGAATGAAATACAAGCGGGGTAGCATTTGCACGTGAGATGCAAAGCCTCTGTTTTGCAAAGGTCACCCCTGTGTAGCCACATCTGCACCAGCTTGGTGCAGTATGTGTGTGTGTGTGTGTGTGTGTGTGTGTGTGTGTATGTGTGTGTGTGTGTGTGTGTGTGTATGTGTATGTGTGTGCATGTGTGTGTGTGTTTGAGAGTGTGTACTGCTTGTACTTTCAAAGACTAACCCGGACTTGTTTGACCAAACGTTGGGAGGAAAAAAAAGAATAAATAAATAAATAAACATTGTCCGAAGACAGCATCACTCTTTTGTCCTCCCTCTTTTCCTTTCCCTTCTTCTTCTTCTTCTTCTTCTTCTTCTTCATCTTCTTTTTTTTTTGTATTTTCTGCTGCATTGCAGATGTGGCAAAGGTACTCTCTCTCTCTCTCTCTCTCTCTCTCTCTCTCTCTCTCTCTCTATCAAACACTCACACACACACACACACACACAGAAAAACTTAAACAGCAACCCCACCTCACAGAAAAAAAAATGAAAGTCTGATATACACACGCACATACACACACGCTCACAAACATACACTTGCTTTCTATATCAATATTAATCTTATTTTCAACCCCTACCAGATAATGTGGCAGCACCTTGTTAATGGAGTTTATTGCTTTCTCTCCAAGGACTCATTGATCCGAACCCTTGATTTATCCTCTGTTTCCCTCTCCTTCCTCTCTCCTTCCCCTTCTCTTCCAGCGTGTGCGAATAAACGCACGTGCCCGAAAGCCATGAGTCAAACACACACACAGACACACACACACACACGTACACACAATCACATAAGCTGTGAGTATCTGCCTCACAAGAGGAGAGCAAAGACTTGGAGAAAAAAATGAATGAATGAGGAAGGGATTCCCAAGAGGGGAGGAGTGTATGTGTGTGTGTGTGAATGTGTGTGTGCGTGTGTGTGTGTGCCTGCGTGCGCACGCTTGCGTCGACGTACAGTATAAGCCCCTGTAATATCTGCACACACACACATATATCCGCTCTCGCTAGAAATGGCAAAGGGTCATATTAAACTGGTATTTCCGTGCCCGTTCATTGAGCTGGAAGCATTAAATTCAACCACTCACACTCACACACACACACACACACACACACACACACACACACACACACACACACACACATTTGTGCAAACGTGCCACAACGCTTAGTCTCGCTGAAAGTGCAAAGCAAGTTTAAAACAAGAGTCATGCATTTACTGTGACTTTCACTTTTCATTTTTTTAATCCTTTCCTCTACTTGCTAGACATGTACGGATGAGGGAAGCAACAGCGATCGGCATAATATGATATTGTGGATTTAAGATAAAAAGATAAAAAGTTGATAGATAATTTATAGTTGATAGCAGGTTAGGATGAAGAGTCAAAGGAAGCGACAATGCCATTCAGAGGTTCATTTATGCTAACTCTATATAGTAAACAGTCCACATACTTTACATCTACACAGTTGCTAAGCATCCACTAGAGGGCAATGCGGAGTTCATTTCCTGATTCTGGGCAACAACAAACATGGTGGCGGCGGAGGGGCTGGTGATGATATATTTTCTAAAAAAGAGGCACCATGTCATCTCTTTTTTTCTGCTCCCTCCGCTGACCACACTAGAGCATACAACTCTGGCCCCACATGACTTCCAGTTTTCCTGCTCCATTTATGAGGTTTGGCTAGGAGTTCCCTTAACAGGATTTAACTGATTTAATGGCTTAAGCGTTAATCTTAAACAAGCCCTTTAGCGTCCCAATCGCAGAGTCAAAACAACATTTTCCGGACGTAAACTGAGATATGATGGCATCACTCACTTCATGCTAATGTGGACTGATGGCAGTGGCGCGCTACAGCTAATCTATGATGCTAATGGAGGCAGGAAATGATCAATTTCTTGCAGCTGGTGCAGGATCATGGAGTAGATGTACCGGCTTTGCAGACAGGGGATCAGGATTTACTTTGCTGGTACTGTGTTGAGCTTTGAACTGTTGTAATTTTCCTGTATCTGCCGTACAGAGTGGTATTCACGTGTCAATAGATAGAATTAGCTTCAGCTAAATCTGATATGAAGCATCTCTACCAGCAGGCGGTCTCCAACAGAATGGCTTGGTCTGAGTCACCAGGATTGGACTAAACCAGTGGCCATTTCCTGAACCAAAGGATACTAAAAAGACAATCTTGGTCTTCAAACCAAGTGCAGGTGAATTAAGATATGTAGATCAGCATCCTCTCATAAAAATTTGGATGCCCGCTTTACTTTCTTTAGCAGATGTGATACCTTAGCAATGTGATATGAAAACAGGGCTATTTGTTATCTTCATTCATTTATTCATTCATTATCTGAAAAGCTTATCTTCCACTTCGTGGGGAGGGCTATCCCAGCTGTCATTGGACAAAAGGTTCACCCTAGACACTCTTAGATCGCAGGGGTACATATTTAGACATTTAACCATTCACCCTCTCATTCACACAGCTGGACAACGTACGGTCTCCAATGAACCTCCCCCATGTGTTTGGAATGTGGGAGGAACCTGAAAGAACCTGGAGGAACCCCATGCAGACATGGGAAGAACATGGAGGCCCCACACAGAGAGGCTCCTATGCGGATATCCAACCAGGGACCTTCAGTCTCTAAGGAGGAAGCGCTAAATTTTGATGGTTCTATTGCAACATAGCAGTTATCGCTCAAGCTGAAGGTTATAATGAATATCATCCTTGGAAGCACCTACATTTTCCACAATGCACTGCAACTGCAACTTCCATCCTGCTCTAGTGAACAGATCAGATCCGCTGCCACCGGTTGAGTGAACCAAACATTACGAATCACATCTACCTCCAGTCCTCTTGGAGCCCCTGGTACTCCTATTCACCTTCTAGAAGCATCAAATACAAAAATAAAAGACAATATTCCCCAGCCCTTAGAATATAGGTGTCAAACTCTGGCCCACTGGCCAAATTTGGCCCACAGTGTAATTATATTTGCCCTGCGAAGTCATACCAAATGACTGATAGAGCTGGGCTGCCAGTATTATAGTCTACAGATTATGTACCGCTCATACTACAAATCCAAGAATGCTATGCTGGTGTTTTGCCGCAAAAATCATGGCAGGACCCATAAAAGCCTTCTCCTCTATTGACAAGTAGTCATAGGGACCTTATGCTAATTCTGGCACCGTGCTACCCTGCCGAAATATGGCAAAAAGAAAGGAAGAAGACCAAAGTAGAGCAGCATGTGGCAAAATGAGCCATAATTAACATTTACCTTATGCATTTTTTCTTGCTACTCCAAGATGTGGGCTTGAATGGTTTCAGGTTCATTGAAGGATATAATTATTAGTTAATTGGTTTATTATTGTCATTTTATTTTTACATTTATCATTAGCCTGTGAAATTTAATTCAGAAGGCTGGAAATAAAAAGAGGCATATAATTTCTATTTCATTTTCGTTTAAGAAATGATTGCCGTTGATGTGTTTTTTTAATTTGAATTTCAATTTTGCATGTGTGCAATATTAAATTATATATTGTAAAATATTCAGCTTTGCTTGTTCCATTTTTAGTGTTTAAGTATGGGTCCATATGAAAAGGTTCATCGTTATATCCGGAGGAAGTTTTTTTTCAATAAATATCAACGTTGGCTGGTGGCTTTGTCCCAGTTTTGAATTTTGTCCCACTGTGTACGCTTTTCGATAAACCTGTCCTCTTCCTTTCATCATCTTCTCCCGCAGTCACAACTCTGCTGCGGAAGCGGCCGTGTTTAATTAAACATTGGTGTAATTACCCTGCGAGTAATAGTGGTGGCCTGGATTTAGCGACCCGACGGCAGGGGTGTGGGGGGGGAACTGGTCAAACACGCCAACTAGAAGGTCTATTTAATGACTTAATTAAGGCCTTTAGTTCTTGGTGGGCTGTGAAAGTGGTGTTTTAGCGTGCAGTAATTCTAACAATAATGGGAATAAGCCTCTAATGGTCCCAGACGCTCCCCTGCCCATTACTCACCGGCTGCTCATTTGGTTTATTTGTTTACCCTCGCTTTTACGGGTTTTCACATTTGCGCCGCCACTGCCGCCTCTTTCAGGGAAATCTAAGGTAGGCTAGCCCTCAGGTAGCCCAGTAAGTTTTGTTGCTATTCTCCATGGCTTATCAACTTTTATCGCTTCACCACAGGCATAGAGGATAATGCATAGACAGTGTGTGTGTGTGTGTGTGTGTGTGTGTGTGATATGAAGAGAACACTCCACAAAGCCTCGCATTTTTTTCCAATTGTAGCTTCCTCCGCTCTTGTCCGACTTGATTGTCAGGATTCACAGGACTTGCCGGCATCATGAAACCGCAACACACACACACACACACACACACACACACACACACATTAGATAGCAGCAGCTAGCCCGGCAAGTGTCCTGAACAGAAAGAGTGACTTTTTCACAATGGGCTCTGAAATTGAAAGTGTAAAGGTGACTAGCGCATCACAATGAGCCCACGGGTGCAAGACGGATCACCAAATATGTTCCGAGGACCATCTGCAATCGGAGACGGGTCCTCGTAAGAAGTGAGGATGGGTGAAGATGGCGAGCAGCTCAAAAGCCCTGCAGATGTTCTGCTGTTTGTGTTCAAAAACAGCAGGTTGGATAGCAGTGTGTCAAAAGACATGGCTTTAAGGACATCCTATCATTGATTTTGGTTAGTGTACCCCCATCCCATAGTTACATTGGTTCTGCAAATTCCTGGCATGTCCAAAAAAAATCACTCCTCCCGGATCACTTTTGGGTGGACAAGAAGTTTTCTCAAGTGAACAAGAAATTAATTCCAGGTTTTACTGCTTAAAACAAATGACGTTGCAAAGAAATCAACAGACGTCATGGGCAGTCGGAGCTGCCGGCTCCGTCTCTATAGCAACAATATGTCTTCCCGTGGAGGTTCTCAGACATTCAGGTCATGGCAACTGGACTTGGTCTCTCTCCTTGAAGAGGTTTCCTCATCTGCATCCCCGAGGTTCTTCAGTGCTCACAGACTTTTAGAGGAGTTCCCGGTATGAGACTTCTGGGGTTGGGTTTTCAACTTTAGCTCCCTTTTCCAAAGAAATCCCAGGAACTTTTATTGCCAGGAACTTATCGAAGAATTCCTGGTGATCTCTGGGTTCTGCGTTTCCACTGTACCTCCGATTACAGGGTGATCTACTGAAAATCAGGCTGATTACATTTAGGGAAGTGGTAAAAGTACCTGCACTCCACCTCTACTGTACATGCTAACTCAAACATCTTCCTCCGCAATCCTCCGCCTTGACCTCGTCAAGCATCCACTTTTCGTATGTTCTCTGCTTCTGGTCTGTTTCTACCACGACAAAAACAAATGAAATGAGATGAATCAAGGCAGAGATGCTGAGGAAGTTTCCTTCTAAGATATTCCAGGTACCTTTCCCGGGTCAAGGGCACGTTTTTTTTTACCCTTGTGATATCAGGGGAAGGCAGCTCGGCTTTCCAGCAATAGTTCCCGAACTTTTGGGCGAAAGAAGCCTCCGGAATGAGAGGTGAAACACCTTCAGGAGGAAAATCCAAGTCCAGTTGCTACGGCAATACTTGAAAAGAGATTTGTCTGGTTGTGTCACAGGATATGGAGTATCACATGGAGGTAGTGCATTTCGGATGTCGGAGAAATGTCGTCATATAAAGAGTGAGTTGCATACACACACAAACACACACACGTGTTTCCAAATGCGTCGATGCTCACCATCGTGTCAAGTGTGTTAAGTCGAGAGTTGATGCCGGCGGTTGTCAGGGAAGCAGAAGTGGGTGCACACGGTACACACACACCCTTGCCTGTTTGTGTGTGTAAATGTCAATGTAGTAATGATTGTATGCATGTGTGATTGTGTGTGTGTGTGTGTGTGTGTGTGTGAGTGTGGCCATGGGATGCATTGTTTAAGGGCTAAAAGATTAACAGAGCCCGTGAACAGAGAAGGGGTTTCTCCTGTGCCGCCGAGTGTAAAATTGAGTCCGTGTCACAAACTAATCAAGTTGCACTAAAGGTGAATGAAGAAGAGGGGATAGTACACACAAACACACACACACACACACACACACACACACACACACACACACACACACATTTGCACGCGCACACACGCGCACGGGCATCACAGCCGCCTCGGAAAGTTGCTGACACGCGCAGAAGACGCGGACTGAGCAGATGGCTGCGGAGAAGAAAAGAAATGTCTGCAAAGATCGGCGGGCTAACATTAGCATAGCATTGTCTTGTTTAGCGTTCTGTGCACGCGTGCAGGAAGACCGCATCACCACTCTACCGGGCACAACGGCGCCGCCGATAGGGGCGCGAGTCTTTTTCTTTTGCCGATACGTGATCCTGGGTTGCCTCTTCGAAGGGTTATTGCTTTTGAATCCCAGGGTCTAATAACCATCACGGGCAAATAATAAAAAAAAAGGGACGTCCACGGAGTTAGAAAAATTTTGCTGGAACCGAGGACAGGGTGACGCGGAGTCCCTCTGAAGCGGTTGCAAAGAAAATGCCGCTCGGTTCTCCACCAGTGCATTGTGGTCCTCCGGGAAGGATCCATGTTGAAGGTGTGGAGGGGAGGGAAGCCCTAACAACCCTGTTCAGCCCTGTTTTGGTGCCATCCAGCGCCCATGGTATCCGGACCTCCTCCGCCCACATCTCCGAACGCTAGGAGGAGGTTTTGGTTTTGGACTGAGGGTCTTTCTTGCCATTCTGGTGGACGGGCGAGTCACTGGAGGTCTTGGGCGTTTTCCTGGGAGGACTCTGCTCGGCAACGTCGTGCAGGGAGGGCTCTCTGTACATGGCCACTAGAGGGGAGGGAAGACAGAAGGATGTGAAAGGGTTTCTTCATATTTTCACCACTAGAGGCACCAAAGAATCTCACCCACCCCAGAAAAGGTGGCTTGGAGTCCAAGTGAAACTTTACTTTCTGTGAAAGGTTCAAAAATGTCCAACTCCTGCAACTTTCAGGCAGTTCGTTTAGTTTTATGACGTGTCACATTAATTCATTCATTCATTATCTATGTCACCTGGGTGCTGGAGCCTATCCCTGCCGTCATTGGACGTGAGGTGAGGTTCACCCCAGTCCGGTGAATCACAAAGCCACATATAGACGCATACAACCATTCACAAGTTTGTCACATCTGGACAATTTTGTGGACACACACTTTTATTTACATCTCCATCAGCTCTCCTGTACCTTCTCTGCAAATAGCCGTCCGTACCCAAGAGAAACGGAATAGCATTGTTTTTATCGTCAGATTTAATATATAAGTCACCCGTTTTGCACGCTTAAAAAAAATTACAAATACATGCAAAAAGAAAAATCTGATATACGATATAAGGACCCTTAACGCAAAGCAAAAATTGTGCAAATGAGTGAATAAATAATAATGATAGATGTACAGGATTTATTTGGAGTGATCATTTGTTGTGATATTAATTTGGCATTGCTTTCCATTTGAATCAATGACAGCTTTTCTTATTCAAGAGTTTAAAATAAGAACTAGTTTTAATAGGAATATATTGATGGTTTTTTTTGGGGACACCCTATACAGCGGAACCTTGACATCCGAGTACATCATCTTACGAGTTTTCTGAGATCGGAGCCATCGCTCAGTGGAATTTTTTGCCCCATTATACAAGCCGAGATCTAAGATAGGATCAGGATGAGCATATGACACTGACGCGATGTGAAGTGGAGTTTAATAACAGTTGGACGCTCCGCCCGCCACTAGCAAGCCCAGATAAAATCATGGAAAAGGTGTTCGTGTTGTGGACTCAACCATGAAGAAATGGAAAAGTTCTTGAAGTGACGTCCATTCGGAGCAGGAGACGGTGGGAACGTCAACAGAGGAGGCATCAGAGGAGCCGGTTTGATCATTTTAAAAAGAGGAGCGGTATTCACTGCGTCGCTAAATCATATTGTTCAGCCATAAAATGTGTAAGTTACATTGAGCAAAAGATTGTAGCATTAACTGTAAGTTAAAGGGGATAGAGCACTAAATGACCTCCTCTGCTTCAGCATCTTCATCCACCTCCCTGATACATTTACTTATCTTATTATGTAGTATTACTTTTCCATACTGTATTTGTTACTTATAACAAACATTTTTCTAATTAAAAAAAACACGTCGCAAAACCAGAGGGCTGGAACGGATTAATAGCATTTCAATTAATTTTAATGGGGAAATTGAGTTATGAGTTTGGTTACCTAACCCATTAACCCCTAAGTTGTTCGGAGAACATGAAAAATCTAACCTTCAATGAGTTTGGGCAGGAAGTGCGCCGCTCCCTTGGTCTTCTTCACGCGGTTCCCCTTCATGACCTGGCCGTCACGGTTGATACCGAGGTACCAGGCCCGGCCTGACTGGGTCTGTCGGTACAGGATGGACGAGTAGGTGACGTAGTAGTTCTCAAAAACGCACTCTTTAAACTTACACTCCGGCGTGAAGTGTTCCTGGAAGACACACACACACACACACACACACACACACACACACACACAGGAAAACCACCAGGTCAGTGTATGCGTGTATGACTGTGTGTGTGTGTGTGTGTGTGTGTGTGTGTGTGTGTGTGTGTGTGTCAGGGTGAACCTTTTCTTATAAATGTACTGGCTCAGCCTGCGATTTGAGATTCACACCCCACGTATCATCACAACAGGAGATACCCCATGTGCACACATCAGCACACACACACACACACACACACACACACACACACACACACACACACACACACACTGACCCGAGTGCCATCACTCAGTCTGTTCTGTTTATCTGTAACAAACAACAACCGTCCGGATCCTTCACCCTCTCCATAGCATCGTGACCCCGCCACTGGCCTTCAGCTCACCGCACACACACGCACACACACACACACACACACGGAGCTCTGCATTAAACAATACGTCAACGCTGGGACATCCTCCTCCTTCTCCTCTATCACCCTCTCGTTACAGCGCTAGCATTTTCACTCTCTATCTCATATTCTCCCCCCTCGTCATTTGGTAACCTTGTCGAGGAACAAACCAATTTGCAGGATTGATTTGGATCCTTGATGTGACGGCTGAGCCCGAAAGGCCTGAATAAGGACTTTGCTCTCACTCGTTCTCAGCCGTCCCACCCCCTTCCTTCTCTTTCCGTCTTCCTCCAACGGCTCCATCTTCCATCTTTTTGCCTTGGCGGCACCCGATATCCACCCGCACAAACAAGCTAATTACAAATTCATATCATCTATTCCTTAATTAGCCATCCGTTAGTTGCCGCACCCACACTCCCATGGCGCCGAACGAAACCCAAAAGTCTAGAAGGTGTAATCTGATTACTCTCATGAACCGTGTTTGCATTGCAGCGTGTGTCTGATTCTCTATTTGTGTATAAGTACTAACCTGGTGAAAGAAGGCTTTGCAAAGCACCAATCTCTGCCTACTGCTCAGCATCAAGCGGTTAGTTGTATAAATGACATAAAACTGCCTTTATGCAAATGATGTACTGTGTGTGTCCAGTGTGTCGAGACCATATCATCTCCAACCCATTAGCAACCCCAATGCAAAGGAGGTCTTCTCGAGTAACTGCCACCCTCCTGGAAGCCCCACTGCAATCTAGCAGTGACATACGACAAAGATCAACATGTCAGTTTATCGTGTTTATTGTATTCATTCATTCACAGTTCATTCACTTATTGATTATCTTCACCGCCTACCCTGCGCTTAGGGATGGAGGGGGGTGGAGAATTATAACTTTTGATTGATATTTGAGAGCACCGTCAAAATGACAAAATAAAATAGTGATGATGTTTTAATGTGTCTTCACTCTGCCGACAAATGCAAAGTCATTCATTATCTGTATTGCATATAGTGCAGTCGGGGCTGCAGGAGAAGTGGGTCTATACTAGCTATCATTGGAGGAGAAGAGGGTTCAACCTGAACCGCCCACTAGTTGATCAAAGAGCCACATTTGGAGGCATATAACTAGTTACTCACTTAAACATCATATAGAGACTTCACTCATTCACCGTCTCAATCACAAATCTGGACAATCCAGGGTCTCCAATGAACCTCCTGCCTGTTTTTGGACTGTGGGAGGAACCTCGAGAACCCCCAAGCAGACAGTTGGAGAACATGGATGTGAGAATCCAACCAGGAACCTTCTTGCAATGAGGGTAGGAGAGCTATCCACGGCATAATTTATTGACAAAATATCAATAATTTTGCCCCCAGTTAGAGGCACTGGGCAAGGGTGGGCATACTGATTGGATGTGAGGGTAGCCTCTATCCATCTGTGCTTCTGCACCTGACAGCAGATCAGCCTACCCACCCTTTTTGGAGTAGCCATTAGAGATAGTCTCGACTTCTTACATGGGGACTTAAATCTCATGTGGGCCTTGACAGTGGGATCCAAAAAGGAGTGACTGGTAGGAATGGTTGCCCCGATCTGAACCAGAATAGCGTTTTCCTACTGGGTATGTTGGGAACATCTGGCAGAGTCCCTTGTCAGAAAGAGTTTCAACTCCTACCTCTGGCAGAGCTTCAACCATGTCCCGAGGCACATGTCTGAATGAACCATGTCCCATGCCTTGATTGTCAAAGTGGCAGACCTGAGCTGCAGTCGTAAAATAGTCGATGCCTGTTGAGGCGGTAAACCCCACAAACCCGCTGGAGGACCATTGTGGTGAGGGATGCCGTCAAGCCAAATAAGGAGTCCTACTGAGCCTTTCTGGCCTGCAGACAGGTACCTGCAGGCCAAGCGGCACACAGTTTTGGTGGTTACCGATGCAAAAATTTGGCCATGGGAGGAATTCAGTGAGGTAGCAACTTCTGGAGGGGGGAGCAGCGCACCGTTATCACCATGTTCAGCGGGGATGGCAGGCTGCTGACTTTAGCCTCCTCAACAACCGAACAACACCTTGGAATAAGGAAGCGGAGTCGGGAGACTTTGGGGTGAACTATTTCCTTGGCCGAAGTTGCTGAGGGAGCCAGAAAGCCCCTCTGTGCCAGGGCCCAAGGGGTGACTGAGATCCGCCCTAAGTTCCTTAAGGCTGTGGATGCTGCAGGTCTTCAAACTTCTGCAACATTGCTTAGAAGGCGGGGCAGTGCCTCTGGAGTATTGGCAATACTCTTAAAAAGGTAGAACCGGAGGGTGTGCGCTCCAACCACAGGGGGAAATCACACTTCTCAACCATGGTTGAGGTAAGACCATGGTTCTCAGCCGGAAACGTGTGGAGTGCCCACTTTGGGTCCAGGAGTAGGTTGTGCCTTTGGTGGAGGGGTTCAGGTATCTCTGCGTCTTGTTCATAAGTGAGGGAAGGCTGAAAATGCTCGGAGATCGACCGATCGATACGGCATCCACAATGATGCAGATTCTCCTTGGTGAAGAAGGAGCTGAGCCAAGAGGTGAATCTCTCACTTTACTGATCGATCTGCATTCCTACAAACTGTGGACTGTGACTGAAAGAACAAGGTTGTGGATCCAAGCGTCTGAAATTAGTTTTCTCCGCAGATTCTCCAGGCTCTCCCTTAGAGATAGGGTGAGGAGCTCGGCCATGTGGGAGGGGCTGAGAGTAGAGTAGCTGCTCAGTCAGGTGGAGAAGAGCATCCAGGCATCTGGACACCTCCCTGGTGAGGTGTTCTGGCCATGTCCAACTGAGAAGGACTATGTCTCTGGCCTGGGACCAACTTGGGATCCTAGCTGGGAGGGAAGTAGCTGGGAAGAGGCAAGTCTGAGCCTCGGCTCCCCCACGACTTGACCCCGGATAAGCGGTAGGAGATGGATGGATGGATGGATGGATGGATGGATGGATGGATGGATGGATGGATGGATGGATGGATGGATGGATGGATGGATGGAATCATTTTCCCCGATTGTCCAAACGGGGATCAACAATTCCATTTTGACCATCTTGTCCACCTTCTTTGTCACTGCTCTGATTTCAATGAGTACTGAATGCGAAGTTTAGTGAAACGGAAGAATTTTACCTGTAGGCACCTCTCTAAACCCAAGGTCACCTCACCAAAGGGATAGAAAAGCTCATTTGAATTTATTATACTTTATATATATATTTAAAAAGATTAAATAGATTAAAAAAAGATTGGCAGCAGTTGCAATCTAGGGTACAGAGTTGCGAAGTTTGAACAGATGGCTTTTGAGTTTGGACTCAAACTGAAGGAGGGAGTCAGCATCACATAATATTATCGCATAATACTAAGGTGGGCAGAGGTAACAAGTTTAGCGTGGAAGACCTTAGAGGGCATAAGAGGCTGGCAGTATGAAGACTGGATGCATTTTTAGGTAAGGAGCAATGTTTGGAAGTGGATACTGGATTCTATGGACAACCAGTGGAGCTGCTGAAGGACCAGGGTGAATTCTCCAATGTGGGGGGGGGAGTCCAGAGTTGGACAGAGTAACTATGTATTGTGAACATGAGCTTCAGAACAACTATGACTCAATCTCCTTGAGGCGTACTATCATTTACCCCTGCCAGGTTGTAGCTTCATCACTCGCTCAAACTTCTTCTCTTAGCAGGATGAAAGGGAGGACTTTGAATGGAAATCAGCTCGGCCCAGTCTCATTCCGTCCGCAAGTGCCCTTGAAATCTTATTTTGTTTTAAAGAGGTATAGGTGCCTTGAAAACAACATTCTAAATGATGATTGTAATAATAATCATGTCAGGCAGACCTGGATCAGCTTTTGATACTAACTCTACTCTCCTCCACTCCTGTGAGTGTACATGAACATTCACCATTGCTCTCACCACAGTCCAGGGTCAGCATCCATAGTATACCCAGAGCCTCTTGTCCATGGAACAGGCATTTGACACAAGTATGCCAGATCCTGACTTCTGTTTTTCAGCCATCAACTTCACCATGGAGGCCTCAGTGGACCAGCAGGAGTTTGGAATGAGTTTGACTCCGCCAGTGACATTACCTTATACCTCAACTCATTTCCAGATCAAGAGAGGAAGGCTGGATGAAGGGGCAACAGAGGTCGGTCATATCATCAGTGTCAGAAAAGAAATACATAGTTAAAGAGCTTTATTGATTGCTAAACGACTAGAACGGGCCTCCTATTGCAAATATAATGGGAAGCTGACTGGAATCAAGGAGAAGAAAACGCTGACTTCTACCCTGAACCTGACCTGATGATCATAAGAACCAAAGAATGTGCTCCTTTGAACATTCTGTAATACCTGCTCCTTCTGCTGCTGGCCGAAGAAGGACCTGCTCTTGACCAGAACAGGATTATGAGCCTGGTCTCAGGTCCTCAACCACCTGTGAGCCTGTGAGCTGCACTTGCCTCCCAACAAGTATGGACACCCAAGTCCATCCGGTCAAAAGTAAGCTCGACCCCTCTGGAGCATACATGTAAGGGAGACATAAGCAGATGGTGAAAATTGGGTACAGACTAAATGTGTCCCACAAGAGGATTCACCAAGTGTCTTACAGGGGCCTGGTCACCAATGAGGATATCCTGAGAAGAGTCGACTCCAGGGGACCGAGTGTACAAAAGGAGAACGCATCTAGCTGGACTCATTCGGTGGATACCAGACTCTTGTCAGTCAAGGACCCAAAACGTGGAAGGCCAATATGGACCCGGTGAAAAAGATAGCAGACTGGTGCTGGTGCTACCAACAAGTCCCAGGGTAACATTGTGGCCTGATGTGCCCAGACTAAGAGGAGGTCACTTATCAGCCGATCTGCATCTCATCTTGACATAACACCTGAAATAAGCCTCACATAATTTGGCATCCTCTTTGTTTACTGACCTTTAAAGTAAAGACAGGTTTCAGAGAAAATTGTTTAGATCTGTGTGCGAGTCATTTTTGTCTTAAAAGTCCGAGCCTGCACTTCCTTAGATCCCAAGCTGCTCTACATCTCTGTGCACTGCACACACAGATTGCTTCCTATATCAGAGTATCAGTGATAAGGCTTTTGTCACATGTGTCTTGACCAGAAGTAGGCAACATATCAGACACACTCAGGACGCCATTAGCGGTGTTTCTTTATGGGATAACACACTATCAAGTCCTCATTTTTAGGAGGCGCGTATTTCTCTGTGAGACATCAACCGCGGCTCAGCTTCAGGCCGATTCCATTTTTTTTTATTCCCTCGAACATCTGACAAGACACTCGAGCGGAGCCTCTGTAAAAAGGCTTCATTTCAGAGGATCTAGGCTGCAGTGCCTCTCCCATCCAGCGGGGGGTGTTGCAAACTCACAGTCACTCTAACTCCTGATGTGGATTCTGCAAAAAGCAAACTTACCAACCCCCCCCCCCCAAACCTCCCGCGCTCTGGAGCATGACATATCCACCCTTCTCCGCAGTGCCGGCGCAGACCTCAAATGAGCGCAACGTCAAAATATCCTCCTGTTTCGGTGAGAAGCGAGGGGAGGACCAGAGGATATTGACAGAGTGAGAGATTAGCATTTTGTCCTTGAATGGTTAACCTGTCGACAGTGTCACGCCGGCGCCGTAAGCTCCCGCCCAGAATAAACCACCCCGAAATCTCAGTGGCATCACAGAAGCTAATAAGATCAGGTTGATTGAAATGCACCCGCAGATACACACTCAGAGGGTGTATTGTGTGTCTTTGTGTGTGTACATCCACTCAGGCGTGCCTGATGTTGTGACAGCGAGACATGACGGATCCCTCTTACATCAGTAGGAGGCCGCCCAGCGCCAGATGTCATGTGCGCGAGCGTTGGGAGTGACGGATGGACCGGCAGCCGCTGTCATCCCTCACTCCCGCCGCCGGGGGAGGAAGAGACGGCTCGAAAAAGGAGAAGGGGGTAGAGTGATAGATGACACAGGAGATGAAGGGGATGCGGTGAAAGTATTATTTTCTCGTACTAACACACACACACACACACACATGCGGTGCACGTCTCATTTCCATTGGCTGACAGCTAAAGACATCGCCCGGCCCTGTTCCCCGGCCGACGCCACCGACGCCGACATTAAACCCCTGGCGCGTTCAGCTGGGGAATTGATTCCATGTAAGACCTCTGTGAGAAGTCAATAGGCATTAGGGGGCAGAGAGAAGAAAAAAAAAATGGATTAGGCTTTGATTGGATGTGCGACCAAACCGAGCGTGAAGAACTTTTAAAAAAAACTCAGCGCCGGGTCGTGACCAGGCAACTTAGGGTTAATTTCAAGGGCCCTAAGTCGCAGACGGCTATCGACCGACCGTCCGACCGGCCCAGAGGACATTCAGCAGCGTCAATAGGACACGTGTGTCATGTGCCGCATGTTTGTAATTTACACAAGCATAAAACGCATCGCGATGCTTTCGCTGTCAGCGTCGTGCTTCAGTGAAAATCAGTTTGTATACGGAATACAGATAATGCTGCAATGACAATTGGCATATCGCAATGCTGAGAAAGATGCCGTCGTTGGATAAAGAGGTTGGATTTAATTGATGTGGCGGCCTTCTGCCTCAACCAGGACAGAGGGGGACAGAAAGCAAGAGAGTGATAGAAATGGAGAGAGTTGGTCTGTATGAAATGTGGATGAGTGACTGAATAGGGGTATATTATATGTGAATGAATGAGTGAATGGTTGTATGTTTATAATTTACATGTGAATGATTGAATTAATGTTTCATGTCTTTATGACAGGATGGGCGAGCGGACACCGCTGGGTTGATGGATCTGTGAAATGATTTATTCCCAGAAAACCTAGATCAAGCTGTCACTGTATCCCAAAAGCAAGACTTGCTAAGTCTCTGATATGAACGTAGAACAACTAGGCAGCAAGGGTAAACGCACCAGGCAAAATCAAATACCCAACTCAAAAATAACTTGCTAAGTCTTTAATGAAAGCAGAGCAAATAGCTAAGACAAGATCAACAAGATCTCTCTCGACATACAACTGGCCAACGGGTCGGAAACCTTTACCTCTCCATTTCGACCCATTTCCCCACAGTTAAGAAAGCACCAGGGGCCACACAATGGAATTTAAAATGAATTAACACACCATATAATGTTTTTTTTTTTTTTTTTGCCTTCATGCTATGCATAAACAAAATACGTGTTGCATTTCTTTAAATCAGCTGCAGAAAAAAAAAAAACTACATTTCTGCATGCAACAAAACATTTTGAACTCCAAAATAAAAAGCGTTGGGTTGAAGGTTACTTTAAAGCAAAATGTTCAATGTATACTTGACTTCTTCTTGTATTTATGAACAAAAGCTGAACTTAAATTATCCACGTCAACAAACCAAAAATTACGCCCTCTGTGTGCTGTCATCCTTTTACTGGAGCGTGCAGTCGCTGATTAATAGCTACAAAAATATTTTAACACGTTTTTTTGTGACGTTACAATATCGCCATAATCTTCAAAGTTAAAATTGCATTTTAAAAATGAACGAACTATAATAAAACACATTTTAATGAAATACTCAAAAGCCACACAGAGCTGCATCAGAGGCATCAAAGAGCCGCCAAAGAGACCGGACAGACCTATATATAGGAAGCAGTCACCACATGAGAGGGGGGCACATAATCAACAAACACAAATAATGACATAAAAGACTATGACATATTAGATGGACATTTCAATAATCCTTAAACAACAGACTGCCACCAAGGATATTAAACACATTTCAATGATATATAAAGAAATCGAACGGGGCCGTCATCATGACACGCAACACGTTAGACCGGCCCAGTTAAGGCCGGAACGCAACAAATTCTCACTTTTTCCTTGATGGCACCTCTTTTTTGCAACCGAGAGGGACTGTCGACGGCAAGGAGCAATACGAAAAGCTAAGCACCTCCATCCCATCTGCCCAAATCTGCTGGCGGCATGTAAAACAAATTGTCCCGTAGCCACAGGGTATGGAATATGTGCAGTTTGCACACGACCGTCGCTAGCTATTATGTGAATGAGTGTGTGAATGCTTGTATGTTTCATTTTACATGTCAATGAGGGAATAAACGTTTTTTTTTGTCACTACATTGGTCCAGTGATTGGTGCGGGGTGAGCCCAGCCCCTTGGCTAATGATAGCTGGGCCAGGATCCAGCACCTGTGACCCCGACTGCTGGATAAGTGTTGTAGATAATGAATGAATGAATTGAATGAATGCATGGGTGGGTGGAATTTTTAGTAAATGGCAACGTGAGATGAACCTGAACCATGAAGTCTACAGCGCTGACGTCCAGCCGGAACATCCCAGAGGACATTCACAAATCTCATTCACACATCAGGACAACTCAAGGGTCTCCAAAGAACCTCGTGAATGTCTTTGGACTGTGGGAGGAACTGTAGCGCCCATCCATCCGGTGAATAACAAAATACCAGCCGATGCAAATTTGGTAAAACGGATGTGAATCAGCAGGAAAAGAAAAAAAAAGCACTGTGAGCAAGGGCAGCATCACACAAACTTGTTTACCGGCGGAGACGATTATTATCTGAGCAAATTAGCAGGAAAACAAATTTAATTGAGGACAAACAGCTGAGGAAGCATCTTGCCAGCATGAAAAGTAATTGTCTGAAGATAAGACTAATTATCATTTATTAGTTTATGCATGAATAACACACGGATCCGTTCGCTTTTTTTTTCCTGTAATATCATCAGTAACGCTCTTCAAAAGTTCACCGCTTGAGGAGGAACAAAGCTAGCGAAACAAAAACATGAAAAAAAGGAACTTTGTGAAGTCCCGAAGCATCAATAAGCAATGGATCTGGCCAGCAGATCTCACATTCATCCCTCCACACAGCGATGGTGGCGGAACTGCCATGCTAGGCTAACTAGCATGGGGCGGATCAGCGTCACATCGGCATGAAGACAGTAGAAGTTAGGAATAGAACCGCCAGCCTCTTTACTGCTTTATCAACTGTTGTATTTTATCTATTTATGTGAGCTACTTTTTAAAATGACCAGGTCGAAATTATCTACCGACACTAAAAATGCTAAACATCTACAGCAGAACCTTGACTTACAAGTGTTTAGGAGTTTTCCGAGTTACTAGTTGGCACTAGTAGTGTCATACAAGCCAAGATCTGAATAAGGGTGCGAGCCAGATGAGTGTCGACACCAATGTGGCCGCCATGGTTCGTGGTGTTCAAAACAAGTGGGATGTGTCTCTAACACGAGCTAGCCAAGAAAAAAATCATGGGAAAACATGAGTGAGGTGTGCTTGTTGTCAACTCGTCCATACAGAGATGGAGAAGTTGTTGTCGTTGAGATACCGTGATGGAGAGCATCACAGTAAAGGGTACTTTTTACAAATACACAGTTTTGGTGCAACAGACGGCGGGAACATCAACAGACAAGGCATTGGAAGACTCATTCAAAGCCGGGGACAATGTGTTCGTTTTAAAAAGAGGAGCAGTATTCACTGTCTGTAAATGAAATTTGACCATAAAGTGTAGCAAAGTGTGCACGTTACGTTTAGCAGCACTTTGTAGAATTAAGTGTAACTTAAGTTAAGGAATAGAGCACCAAATGAAAAATTCTCCCAACCTCATCCGTCTCTTCGCTCCATTTTCATTTTAATAAAACCACTGTATTTCTTTACATTCTCTTATATCATGTATTATTATTTTCATATATAATAAGTGATCTAAAAAGTAAATATTTCTTATTTAAAAACACCAGAATGGAATAATAGCATTTAAATTCATTCCAATAGCCAATTGAGTTATGAGCTAGTCATAGAAATATTACCGTATTTAATGATATACAAACAGAGTACATTTCATATTTAAAATAGATGTAATTTTTACCTTGCATAATAGCATTAGCATATATGGCACTGTACAACTATGTACATGAATAGCCATCAGCTCACTCTTATGAGGTCTGCAATGGCTGCTGGTAGCCAATCGTCATCAGTCATGGTAGAATGATATTTGGAGATCCCAGATTGGCCGTGCTATTTGTCAATGAAGTGGCGTATACCTCAGTGGGGACAGATGGTAGGCTAACAGCTTTTTTTTCAATCACATGATCCACCCACAATAGCTACACTTGTAGTGTCTTCTGTGGTTGGCGGTTCACCTACATGCTAACATGCTAACATGCTAACATGCTAACATGCTAACATGCTAACATACTAACATGGAATGGCTGACATCTTCTCCACTGGCTGCCTTCCAGGAGGCCCTGGACCGGTGTATTGTCACTAAATGTAAACTGGACTGCAAAATCTACTTGGTTAGAGGTGATGGTTTACTAGCTCAAAGTCAGGACCCTGAATCTACGGTGTATTTCAGAGAATGAAGTTCAGGCCTGGTCTGATCTCCAGCTCCTGGCATGGATGTGCTCTGATGCCTGGGAGATGCCAACCAGCAGAAGAGAGAAATAAGTTTTAAGCGCTTTGCTGACAGGGGAGGTCTGGCATCTCCAGGGACGCCCTGAGGAGCACTGGAGATTGACCAAAAAATAACACACACACACACACCAGCAAAACACATGCATGATCATGACATCCCAAATCCACACACATAAGTGTAGTCAGGCACACACACACACACACACTATGTAATAAACTGGAGAGGGTGCGTGTGTGTGTATGTGCGTTTGTGTAGGTGTGTGCTCGGGGTAGAAGAAGCGAGTCCTCTGCTTCTCACCTTGACTCTCCAGACCTTTGCTGTGCATTTGGGGATTTTCCAAACCTTCTCTGCCTTGGATCTCCTCCCTACCCCCCCTCACTGCATCCCTCATACCTCCTCTTCCTTGAGGCCAGAGGTGGGGTGTGTGTGTGTGTGTGTGTGTGTGTGTGTGTGACAAGGAGACTCGGCGTGCGAAGGGAACAAGAATGCCGATTCAAATAGAAAAAACAGAAGGACGGGAGTTGTGCTATCCTGCCACTGGGTGAGAAAGAAGAGGAGGAGGAGGAGGAAGAGAAGGTGTGTCTCGCACGTCACACCGAGATGAAGGCTTTATTGAACTGATGAAACAAGCTATTTCCTCGCCTGTCAGGTTGGCATGCTATTTAGAGGTCAAAGAAGTGTGTGTGTGTGTATTGGTGTATGTGTATATGTGCGTGTGTTTAAGCTGATGATTATGACTTTCACGTAATACTTCTACCAAGCATTATGTTTGGCGTACGTGTGACGCACAGCGTCTGTTAGTCCACCGTTAGTGGACGATGAAGGTCATTGTTTTGAAAACCCTCCAGCAAGAAGGTCCCTGGTTGGATTCCCACAAGGAAGCCCTTCTGTGTGGAGTCTCTATGTTCTCCCTGTGGGGTTCCTCCAGGTTCTCCATTTTCCTCCCACAGTCCAAACACATGCAGGGGGTCTGTCAGACACGTGTGAATGAGAGGGTAAATGGTAGTATGTCTCCATCACAAGTCATCTTCATTGTATATTAGAGTAAAGAAGTTCTCTGCCTTCAAATCCTGTCTGTTGACAGGACACTCTGAAATATTGTAACGGTAAAAGTTTTCTGCTGTAAACAATTTCTAAGGTCAACTTCCGCCTCCTCGGACTCGGCGTACCCACCGGTGGCAGGGGCGCTGCCCCTCAGTAGGACCCCGGACATTGGCCAATCGCAAAAAAATTAGCCCTGCGAGGAATGAGATCTCAACAAATCAGTCTTTTTCAGATGAATGAACGGTATGAATAGATTGAAACATCTGAGCTGATTTTGTTTGCAAATAAAATAAAATAAAATAAAATAAAATAAAATAAAATAAAATGAAATACGATCCCCGATCTCACCCAGTTACAGCTGGGTAGGCTTCAGCATCCCCAAGACCCTAAGTGTAGGATAAGCGGTATAGATAATTATTGAGCGAGTAAAATTAAATAAACAAATTTAAAATAAAATAAAATAAAGCGAAACTCTGTCAAAGTCTTGAAATGGCAACTAGATAAAATCAAGTCAAGCTGCCATGACCTGGATAACTCCTCTGGATGAGATCCTCCATAAATGCAATTAAAAAAGATTAAAATTAAACAAAAAAAATTAAATTAAAGTAAAAAAAAAATGAATTCAACTCAATTAACAGAACAGAAAATTAGCATTAAAATACAAAAACACGTTTTGCTCTTTGACAGTAGAGTGTATGAACACATCTGCTACGACAGAATTATTATTTTATTCAAAACACGGTAAAATTAGTAAGCATTGTAGTCTTTGCATAAACAAACTTTTAACCTGTTTCTAGAGAAAAACGTGTCCATCCTCGGCAATGCAATACTGCAGGAAAGCCATGTCAACTAAATATCCTCAAGATACCAAGATACACACACACACACACACACACACACACACACACACACACACACACATACACATACTTTTTTCCCTGCCACAGGCGAAATCACCCGCCTCTCGAAGCAATGATAGATGCGTTGAGCGTACGTCACACAGGACCATCCATCCCCATCCACTGCTCCCACGGCTAAAAACCCCAGATTTATAAAGTTCAACCTCACTTAACCGGATCATTTACCGTTGAAAAAAAAAATTATGAAGTTGTTTTCCCTCGACATATCTGCAAATACATGTACTCTGCTTGTGTGTGTGACCTTGCGTGTGTGTGTTTATTGATTGTTGGTACTAATCAGAATGCAGAACAGGACTCGACCTGCTCAGCTCATGCAAGGGGAGTCGTAACTCTTGTCAAAACGCAGCCGGGCTATTGTGTCGGTGCCGGACGCAGACACACACACACACACACACACACACACACAGTAGCACGCACACTCATACACACACCGGTGAGCAGAGGTGTTCCCTTTTCCAGAGGCTGGTGACTCTGCGCATCTTAAAAAGGTGATTCCCAGCGGATCCCCTCCGCACAGAAAGGAGGACTGGGAGCGCCGAGGCCGTGAAATTGGGCTGGCGTGACGCATTGGAGCTGATTACGATGCTACATGAGGAGGGCGTGAGGAGTAGGAAGACAACAACTCCAGCTGAGGGCGTTGCCGCAATCACAGAGAAGAGATCCATGGTTGGATTCCCGCAGGGAGACCTTTCTGTATTGAGTCGCCGCATGGTTAGCACCAGAAGCCTGCAATTGATCAATTATCGACTGCGTCAGGAAACCCTCACATCTCCATGAAAAAGTACTCTCTAGCAGAAGTACCTTCAGTTCCCAAGGGTGACCTTCACACCCGTGAAGGATGCTCCTCCGGTTGCATCAGTGAAGACCAGACACTAACCCAACCATCAGGAGCAACTCGGGGATCAGTGCCTTGCTCAAGGATGCTTCATTATACATTAAGCAGTTATGGCTTCTTCTTCTGAAAATCATCTGCCTCCATCTAACCCTCCAACTTCCTGTCCTAGTTCCCTCCATCCATAGACGTCTTTGCATGGCAGCTCCAACCTTCTCTTCAGATCTTTACAATATAAGCTAGCCATGTAGGTGAACCCGTTTCCCCCCCTTCCTGCAACAAATCCGCTTTCTGCAAGTAAAGTTGTGTTTACGCCAATGTGTGTGTGTGTGTGTGTGTGTCAGTGATTGTGTGCCTGCAATGTCATACAGTGAAAGTTTTACTTCTTCACAACTCCCCCCCCCCCCCTCCCCTTAGATGCACGGAGTTGGGTCGGCTCCAGTACCAGGTACGGAGGTCCGGCCCAATTACGTCCAACCTTCCTCTGTCAGCTTGTTTATACCTGGCTGCACAATTGTGTGGAGGGATGGTTGAATTGAAGTGCTGTGTGTGTGTGTGTGTGTGTGTGTGTGTGTGTGTGTGTGTTTCACCACAGCTCAAAACACCATGACGCCACCCCCCTCCCCCACCTCTACCCAGGAGGCTTTTCCAGACCACAGGACTAATAAAGTGGGCCACATCGCAGCTGTGCACTATTTTTATCAGGAGGCAATTTTCTGGAGGCACCCACAGGTAAGCGGGTTCCAGGGATGTTGGGCGGCGGAGCCACCGAGAGAAAAAGGAGTTTCCCTGGCCATTAACCTCTACGGAGAAAGTCCCGGAAGCCCCTGCACGCACACACACACATACATACACAAACACAGTCAAGCATGCACACATGTGCAAACACACACTACTAGGGAGCCTGATGGGTGAGATAAAGACAGAATTACATCAGACTTAACAGATTATTAATTCCAATATTGTAATTAGAGATAGAGATATCCTAGCAGCAAGCAAAGGGCAATAAATGACTGTATGAATGAATGGATGGGTGTATAAATGCATGAATGAATGAATGAATGAATGAATAATTCAAAATATCCAAAGGAATGAACCAAAAAATGACAACTGCAACAACAACAGCAATGGCAACAAAAACAATAACAATAATAATAATAATGATGCTAAGAAACTTTTTAAACTGCCATCAAATTACCTGCATTTTGCAAAAACAAGTCAATGATCAAATAAATAAAATGTTTAAAAAATTGCTAAAAATGGCAATGAATAATACTGATACTAATAATAATATTATTGATGATGACGATGACAATAATAGTAATAATTAATTTTAAAAACTGACACATAAATTAATACATATATGCATATAAAATTAAAATGTTGAAATTGCCAAATAAAGTTGCAATAATGATAATAATAATAATAATAATAATAGTAATAATCACATTATTATTATTATTATTATTATTATTAAAACTTTTAAAACTGCCACAAAATTACCTTTATTTAGTAAACAAACCAAAAAATACAATAAATAAAATGTTTGAAATTACAAATACAAGACAGTAAAATTTGAAAAGTCAATTAATAAATCGACACAACAAAAATTGATGAATTATTTTCTGAGAGGACGTCTGAAAAAAAAGCACATAAATTGTAATTAAATTTAGGTAATAATCATCTTATAGAAATATGTTCAAAAATGAGGAAAGGATTGGGGACAGTATGAGGATGAAAGGCAGAGAGGACAAGGATGGCAGACAATGGACGCACCAAGACAAGATGCTCTGAATAAAAAAAGAGGTTAAAGGGGTGAAAAAACAAAAGGGAGGGAGGGGAAAAAAGAGAGACCAAACCACGTCAGAGGACGAGTGACACAAATGGCTGGACGGGGAGCAAAGCAGGCTGACAGGAGAGGAACAGCTGTGCGAGTGAGACGGGGGGGGGGCATGGCGGCCGTTGTTGCTCCCAGCGGAGACGTTATGTTCGCAATGAGTCTGGGCTTGTCAGGCCATCCTTCTCTCTCCCTCAAAGCATCCATTGGTCCCAGCTCTCCTAGTCCAGTTCTGAAACCACCACTGTTGTATCCGGTGGGAGGATGCAGCCTGTCTCTCTTAAAGTGATGTACGAGATCTCGGCAGGAATGCCAAGGTCAAAAATATTAGCGAGTTATCAACTCATGTTTGGTCTCATTGGGTGTCTCTGGTCCAACGAAGCTCCTTATCCGGACCATGTTTGTGGTATGACTGGTTCTTCCCAAAGTCCGGCAACATGCAGGAGAAACTAATCTGCACAGACGCGCAGATGAATGAGTTGTAAATCTCTATGACAGGCATGACCAAAGTCCGGTCCACGGGCCAAATGCGGCCCGTGTTCAAATTTACACCAGCCCGAAGCATCTGTCATAAAATCAATAACATGCAGCCTAATGAAAAACACTGCATTTCTCCTTATTGATAGTGAGCAATTCAAGGATTCATTAGCCCCCGATCTTTTGCACTTCTGAATAGTGTCATTGTTAGTGTTATTCTCCTGTTCACATGTTTTGAATTTAGAAGTTCATAGTGAATAATATGTAATGTTTCAAATGAACATAGAATTGCAGAAACTATAGTGGGATAAAGTTGATGAGCTATACAATGAAGTTATGGTAAAGAGTAGTGGAAACTAGTCTGAGAGCAGAAGTCAGTATTTGTGAATAGGAGTGTGCCGTCACTCCTAGAAAGACTTCTACAGATGCAGTATTTGCATTGAGAATGCGAATAGAGAAGTACAAAGAAGACCAGAGGGAGCTGCATTGTGTTTTTGTAGACCTAGAATAGGCATATGACAGAGTGCCAAGAGAGGAGCTCTGGTATTGTATGAGGAAGTCTGGAGTGGCAGAGAAGTATGTTAGACTGGTGCAAGACATGTATGCTGGCTGTGAGACAGTGGTGAGGTGTGCTGTAGGGGTAACAGAGAAGTTCAAGGTGGAGGTGGGACTCAATCAGGGATCAGCTCTGAGCCCCTTCTTGTTTGCAGTGGTGATGGACAGGCTGACAGATGAGTTTAGACAGGAATCTCCATGGACCATGATGTTTGCAGATGACATTGTGATCTGTAGTGAGAGCAGAAAACAGGTTGAGGAAAATCCAGAGAGGTGGAGGTATGCGCTGGAAAGGAGAGGAATGAAGGTTAGTCGCAGCAAGATAGAGTATATGTGTGTGAATGAGAGGAACTCGGGTGGAACGGTGAAGCTATAGGGAGTGGAGATCAAGAAGTTAGAGGATTTCAGGTATTTGGTCAGATAAGTCAGAGCAGCAGAGCGTGTGTAAAAAACGTGAAGAGAATGGGTTCAAGCAAGTTGGAATGGGTGGAGAAAAGTGTCAGGGGTACTATGGGATAGGAGACTATCAGCCAGAAAGAAAGGAAAGGAGTACAAGACAGTTTTGAGACCAGTGATGCTGTATGGCCTAAAAACATTTACAATGACGAAAAGACAGGAGGCAGAGCAAGAGGTCGCAGGGCTGAAGGAGGTTCTCTTTAGAATGACCAGGATGGATAGGATCAGGAATGAGTCTATCAGACATGTTAGATGTTTTGGAGAGAAGGTCAGAGAAGCCAGACTGAGATGGTTGGGTCATGTACAGAGGAGGGAGAGTGAATATATTGGTAGACAGAGGCTGGAATTGGAGTTGCCAGGCAGGAGGTCTGGAGGAAGACCAAAGAGAAGATTTATGGATGTACTGAGAGAGGATATGTAGGTAGTTGGTGTGAGAGAGGAGGATATAGAAAATAGGGTTGGATGGAGAAGGTTGATTCGCTGTGGCGACCCCTGAAGTGAAAAGCCGAAAGGAGAAGTTTCAAATGAACCTAGATATGTGTAATCTTTCTGAAAGATTTTTTTTTTCTCAGACATACTTTTTCCTTATTTATTTTATCTAGTAGTATTCAGTATTCAAGTAGTATTCAAGTTTGGTAAAAACTTTAGATTTGTATTCTGTGTTAAGACGTGAAAAGTATGGTACATGCGATAAAAAATTTCATGAAATAGTTCATTTGCATTCAATGTTAATCGTTCAAAGAATGTCAGGCTGAATGGTCGGTCGTCACACATTTTCACCTTACCAAGTATGTCCTCTTTGCTAATTTCATTTCACCCTATGGTGCAAAACAATGCCTTCATTGCAAAACTTCGCTTTGGACTCGAGAGACGGGAGCGAGGAGTACAAGGTTGAAGACAGACGTCTTCAAAATGAAGATGAGCAATGACACAAAGAGGCAAGAGTCGGCCAAAGTCGCCGGTGTGCGTGCGGCAACTGCGTTGTTATGCTAACAGAGAGAGCATCTCTTTTGCAAGGAGCTCCACCTTTTGTCATCGACTTCCTCCATGATTGTGCCGCTGCTGGTCTTTCGTCATCAGATATGACTTCTGCAGTAGCGGGTTGTAGATGCCCTTGCGTCTCCTGGCGTTTCGCTCAACGGCCTTCACTCATTTCCTGATGTTATGTCTGCTTTTGAAAGAAAACTGCTTAAAACTAGCAGCACCCATGATTTCTTTCAGGAGGCTTAGCTCAGCTAAATGCCTCAAATGCAATCGGATGGAAGCAGCGAGGCAACAACTTAGGATGTTGTGCAGGTCCACAACCAACTCTTCAGCCCTTTCTTCTCTTCCTGTCCCTTGGAAAGCCGTGTAGCCTAGCATCAGTGCCTTTGTTTCCCTTGGACTGGAAATGGCACCCAAAAGCAGCACAATGCAGCGTTATTATTGCATAAACTGTAACATACTGAGCCAAAGCTAACACTAGCGACTTGTATACATCATCAATCCAGCACAATAAAACAATGGTGTCATCCCTGCGTTAAAATTCCTATTATTAATAGGGATTTTTAAAGAAATAAAAATTCTTCATGCCATTTTGACAACACATTCTTGTATGAGAGAAATAGTAGAGAATATTTATGCTTGTTAACCTCCAAGGCAGGTTCCCTTTCGCTCATTCATTTCATTTGATTTGTGTCAAAACAACATGATAGCTTGTGTGTTGCAGCTAATTAAGGAATACCCATCTAGGGAAACTGCAACTGAATCAGATGGTTAAAAATAAAGCTAATTAGACCCGAGGCTTCAAAACACACCGGCCTTCGCGGTCGGAGGCGAGGGGGTTAATCCCCGCAATGTTTACAGACAAAATCCACTTTGTATTTTTAGCACCAGGCGAGCGGGCACAGGATTACGGTTGTTGACAGCATCGCGTTACAAAACGCATTAACGGGAAGACCCGTTCATCCACAACGTGAGTGTGTGTGTGTGTTGTATTAATGTCCGTTGCCCGGAGGAGACCGCTCGCAAAAATAAGGATCATGAGAAGAAAACCACGTCAACATGAGATAGTGAATACATACTGTTTCCCTATTAGCGAAAAGTCACACTGGCACAAAATCCGTCAATTTTTTTTAATCCATTCTTTTCAGCTCGATTTGCAACCGACTCGATTGATCTTTTCATGTGAGTCGTTCGATTTGCAGAACCGAACTGTGAAGATTCTGTTTAATTAACAATGAAGGAGCTGTTATGTGAAAGTCAAAGCACCTTTTGTTTCTATCCGTCAATTCTTTTAATTTTCATCTTTTCACTCTTTCTGTTCTAAGCTTTACAGGATTGCGGGAAGGTTGGAACTTATCCAAGCTGTTATTGGGCGGTGAGATGTTCACCCTGGACCAATCACAGGGCTACATATATAGACAAATAGCCAATCACTCAATTGTTCATGAGGTTCTGCATTGATGGACTGTTGGAGAAACTCAGACAACCTGGAGGATTTTATTCAGCAATTGGTTGATCAGTGTTTCAATGGGGAGAAAAATAGAACATCTTAAGTATATGTTCCATGGATCCCTATTGTAAATACAAATGTCATGCTCAATACATTTAGCATTGTAGTTTAATGCATTTCATAAAAGAAAAAAAAAAAAAAAATCCAGCCAGGATTCCAGGCAGATAAATGAATAAATAGATAAATAAATACAAAAATCTAATACACTGATTTTAACTTTCGGTTTAAACGTCTGGCCCTCCTCTCACGCTAACGATAGTTTAGCATCGTATCCCAGCCGTGCGCTGCCTCCATCCAGGCCCTGCAGGCGGCGACAGCAACCGCGAGCTCCCTGCTCCTTTTCCCATCTCCTTTCATTCTTACTCTCCAGCATTGCTGTGTGAAGTTATAGTGTAAGAACTCCGTCGCTGTGAAAATGGGTCACCTTTCTTGTGACAAGAGAGAACTCGGGTAAGCGTAACCTGTGTGTGCATGTGTGTGTGTGTGTGCATACGTGCATGCAAGGTTTCAACTGTCTTGGGGCTCCACAAGCCAAGGAACAATCACTCTCTGAGGCTTTGTGAGGTTTCGGTTTACAGCGAGGTTAGAGTTCAGTTAGAATATAGATCTGGGAGAGATATTGAGAGCACACGGGGTTAGAGCTTCAACCTCATAGCAAGAAGGTCCCTGATTGGATTCCCACAGACGGCCTCTCTGTGAGGAGACTTCATGTTCTACACATGTCTGCGGGAGGTTCCTCAGTCCAAACACAGGCAGGAGGTTCATTGGTGAACCTAAATTGTCCAGGTGTGTGACGACACAAGTCATATGGATACTTTCCACCAATGGGATTGATTGAATGCATCCGTATGACTTGTGAATGAGTGAATGGTTACGCAGTGCAACATCGGCTAACAAAGATAATTCGGTCTCTTATTCGGTTTGCGAAATCAAAATATTTTCAAACCGAATCAGTGTTTCCCACTGAGATCAGTGTAAATCCCACTGATCCGTTCTTCAGCCCCAAAAACATCCTGCAGTTTTTGGAAACATTTTATGGGTTCATTTGCAAAAAAAAGAAAGGACTTAAAGATAACCTTAATTATTGCTGTGTTTCTAGTGTTCTTTCTCTTCTTGCCAGCACTTATATCCAGTTTTCCTTCCCTATCTCAGCAAAAGTAAAGCCTTCTCGCATGTGGGACCCTTGCTAATGCTAACACCATCTCCTGCTAGCTGTCTTCCAAGCTAACACCAACTTTTCTACTTCCTCTAAGACTTGAGACTTTGCTTCACTAACGTAGACACTCCTTTAGCCACATCGGCCATCTTTAGCTCATCTTTGCTCTTTAGGATCGTGCAGATGGTTGACTCAGCCGTGTCATGATGCTTGGCGAGATCTGTAACATTAACGCCACTCTCACGTTAAGCTATTATTTCCTTCCTCAGATCGACTGGGATTCTTAACTTCTTCTTAACACCACTGGCACAAGCACTTTTACCTTTTTGGCAGCCATAATGAGGGCTAGCCTACTGAAAAAAACATTACGAAAGTGGAACACAGCAATGGACGATGTAAACAAGTCGGAGTAGCATACACAACTGCCGCTACGCTACAATGCCACAATGTAGAACGTGGTTTGATCGAAAATTCTGTTCATGGGCCAATTTGTTCTTTATTAGGGGCCTTCGTAAGTCCAGGTTTGACTGTATGTCTAAATGACACATGAATAAGACGTAAAATGTGCGTGTGTATATTGTATATTGAGTGAATGATTTTATGTCTCCTTATAACAAGTGAATGAGAGAGTAAATGGTTGTTTGTCTCCATCAGACATGTGAATGAGTGAATGTTTATTTGTCTTAATGACATGTGAATGAGGGAGTGAATGGTTGTGTGTCTCCAAATGTGATGGATCTCTTGTCTCACCCAATCACAGTGCAGGGTAAGCAGCGTAGATACTGATCATCATCTCAATGTCCTATTCTTTCCAAATAAACAAGTTCCTCGTTCCTCTGTGAGGAACCCAGACTCTGCTGAGGTGGAAGAAGGAAGTCCTGATCCATCACATCTCCTCTCAGCTTCCACCTTCTGCTGCCTCATTTGGAATCGGAAGGATTACATGAGCGTGTAATCTGAGTGTGTGATTTCCCCTTTTTCTCTGGCGGGACTTTGAAGTGAGCACACCTGTGCACATCAAACATCCAATCACACATCAAGAGAACAGAGAGAGTGACGAGATGTTGCGATATTAGCCTTCGCAGCGGTAGGAGTAGATGTATCTGCTGCTCAGGGGACTCAGTCATAACAATAGGAGATCATTGAAATTATTTAAACCTCTATCATGGAAGAGTGGCGGCATCCACTGCATCCTGCCCTCATCTTCATGTCTCTCCATGTGCAACATGGCAGTATATCTCACCCATACTGCAGAAAGTGAAAGTGTGTGTGTGTGTGTGTGTGTGTGTGTGTTGCCGTGCCGGCTGTACCGAGGTGTAGAGGTAGCCCTCGCTGTTCATGGCGACGTAGAGCCCCGTCTTTGTGCCCTGGATGGCCACGATCCTCAGGCCCACAGGAATCAAGTTGAACTGCACTGCAAAGACACAGAGGGGGAGGAACGGCGTTGACACACTTGTTTTTCTTTCTCATCCTCTTACGTTAGCGGCGCCAGGACAGCCCCCGGCAGCCAGCTGCTCTCTGCGGTCACAACCAAATGCCATTTCACCTGCTGACGCTGGTGAAATGGGGATAGCGACAGGGCAATTTTCAACGCAAGCCATTTTTGAATCTGAAAATAAAGGACACCACATGGCGATGGTCTCCGCCCCCTTTCCACATTTGGGTATAATAAAGATTTGGAAAGCCATTTCGCACAGACGAAAAAATGACAAATCGAATGGGCATACAAGTCTCCGCCATCTGCGATTGGTCCTGAGAAGGTACTCTGTTAGCATTTTACAAACATCCAATCATGCATTCATTTTCTCTACCTGTCAGAGTTGCGGGAGCCAATTTGTCATTGGTCAGGGCTCACCCTGGACCAGCCAATCACAGGGCTACATATACATAGACACATACCATTCACCATCTCACTCACAAGTCAGGCAGAGAAATCCTCATTCACACCTGGCAATTTAGGGAGAAAACATGCTGAACTCCACATAGCAAGTCCCCTTTGTCGGGATCTAATCGGGGACTTTCTTGCCATGAGAAGGATTCAGTAACTCTCGCGGCCATTTGCCAAACATGGGGCCCAAAGGGGAGATAAGGCAGCAACCTATAAGGATCTACAAAAATAGTCCAATTCAAACTACTTATTTCCAGTGGCGGCTTGTGACAAAATTATCAAAAAGGAAGGCCAACTTTTGCAATGATGACTAAGGTGGGGCGAAATTGTGGAGAGGGTTAGACCTGGTTCGATTCCTGACTCCTCCTACCCCGTCGAAGTGTTGCTGAGCAAGACACTGAACCCCTAGCTGTTCCTTAGCTACCTTCTGCTCATGGTTCATACATGATGGGTTAAATGCAGGGGTCAAATTTCACTGGCGTTGTGCTCTATGTGCAACTGAAGGTGACAACAAACTTCTTTTTTTTTCATATTCTACGATGAGCCATCATATTGGTAAATTTTCAGGTGACTCGAAAATCGTCACAATTTGTCTTGTCGAAATGATAAAGCAATACAACTTGTAACTAATGGGGGGAAGAGATGAACACAGATGTTCCTGCTAGCTATATAAGCTACAAGGAAGGACCATCTAGGTGCATCATGATAGTAGTTTATTGCAGTTACGTTCCAGAACCAACCGCAGTAAACAAAATACTGAGCAGCAACCAGGTATATATACTATATATATAGTTCACACAAACACACTACGTTATAACACTACAAGCAGCGCACGTCAATGTGAAATGGACGAGGCCAAACACTGAATGCATGCTATGCGCACGAGATGCAGAGAGTAATGTAACGGTAGGCAAGACAATCAGAGCCCAGGATATAGAGCACCGTGCTCTGCTTGGTCGCAACTCCCTAGAAAATACGTATTTTGCCATTTAATAAATTGAAATAATATATCAATATTTAGAAATATATGAATAAAAAAATGTTTCATAAATAAAAAAATAATTACTCTATCTTAATTGGCAATCTGACTGAAAATGGCCACAAAAAGGGGCAATTCGCTGACTGGACGAGACACCCAGAGGCAACCACGGTGGAATGGGAATTTAAAAAAATCCCTTCTTTTTCTGCATATAGATGGATCGCCCTTAGGGACCAACCACTGTTAATTTCTTTACGGTCAACGCTTTCTTCAAATTCTGTGTAAAATTTATCATGTGACGAAGTCACCCGTTGTACATGATGGAGCGACGGACGCCTGGTAGAGATGATGAATGGAGTCCCAGGAGCAACTTCAAGATTCGTGGCGCCCGAAGCCGCTGGTCGGACGAATCAATTCCAAATCAGACGTTCCTGCCAACGTAATGGATGGACGTTCAAAGACTAGCGAAAAAAGAAATGGAAATGAACATTGCCGATCATCTGCTAACTATTCATGTGTTCACTTTGGCTGTCAGACGTGACACCCCCCCCACACGGCCGCCATCTTTCCCCCGATTCCTCTCCCTGGGGCTTGTTTCCTGTTTGCCTCATCGATCTCCACGCTTCAAACAGTCGGTCATGCAAATGGACAAGGTGTCAGTGAACACCACGGGCAGGGTGTTGGATTGAACGGCACCATCACGCACATACATTAAACCCTTTATGTGCTTGTTTTTGGACACAAGGAGGAACCCCATGCAGACACTTGGAGAACATGGAGACTCTCCACAGAAAGGCCTCCCTGTGGGAAACCAATCAGAGACTGTCTTGCTGTGAGGAGGAGGAGCTAACCGCTAAAATGCTAACGGATGGAAGCACCATTGCAGTGATCTTCACCTTGGACAGTCAACCATCCATGGAAAAAAAAGAGAGAAAATAGAGGCGGGGTAAAGAAAATACAAGATACCGATTGCAGCTGCTGCGGGATCAGCGTCCAAGCGTCGTAAAGAACGAGGACCGAAGATTTGGATGAAACGGTTTTCTAGGAGTTTCCTGGCTGAACGCTCCCCTTATCTCGTTTTCATGTGTCTCTCCATTTGTCTTCCTTATTTGTCGTCCTTCAGCCCCCCTTCCCCTCCCCCCCGATACTTCTCCATCGCCGCCCATTCATCTCTGTCCCCTTTCACCCCCGAGCCTCCTCCATCTGCGTCTTCATCACCCAGCCCCTCCTCCGCCTCCAACAGACGAACAGAGACGGTAATTAAAGCGGATAAAAGTCGGGGAATCAAACTCCTCCTCGTGGCTTTCAGACGTCTGAGTCAACATGGCTTTCATCCCCTAATCTCTCCTCCTCCTCGTCCCTCTTTGTCTCCACGTATCTTCTCCTACGTGACCTTCTGCTGTCCCCCTCGTATCTGGAGATGAATGTCCTCCGCTGTGACTCCTCTCCTCTCCTGTCAACACGACGTGACCCCTGATGTCCCTCAGAGGGGACAAGGAGACGTTTGAGAAGAAAAACCTCTCGGTTACCCGCTCTGCTAAAGAAGGGGCAAAATAGCAGTTATGATTGGTTGTGTATGTCGATATGATCTACGAATGAGAAGGCGAATGGTTGTTTATTATAAATAATGACTGGATGAGAGGGTGAATGTTTGTATGTTTTTTTATGATGATTGAATGAGAGGGCGAATGGATGTAGCTCTCTATGTGATCTGCGAATGAAAGAGGGAATAGTTGCATATTTCTAAATGATGTGCAATTAAGAGGGTCAATGGTTGTTTTTATCTATATGATGAATGAATGAGAGGGTGGATGGTTTTATATGTCAATATGACCTACAGATGAAATGGTGAATGGTTGTGTGCCACTATATGATGACTAAATGAGAGGGTGAATGGTTGTGTGTCCCTATATGATGTGCAAATGGTTTTATATTTCTATATTATCTATAAAAAAGTTGAATGGTTGAATGTCTCTATTTGATGGGAGAATGAAAGGGTGAACAGTGAGAGTTCTCTTGGTGTCACATAGCGATGAATTAGAAGCCCTTTTTCATCGTTTATTGACAGACCTGGAGCTTAATTTTCAGACACACCTGGAGAAGCATCCACTTTCAGGTACGGCATCAGCAGAGGAACATGATTTAACATTTACAATAGGAATATATGCAAAATACAAGCTCCACCTTTATTTATGTGAGGTTTCAGAAGTAGATACATATGTGGATGTAGACGTGACGCTCCAGGTTTGTTGCAAACTGACGAAAAAGGGGTTCAAATGCATCGGTATGTGACGCTAAGGGAACTTTCAGGTGGTTGAGGGGAGTATGACTGAATGAGAGAGTGAATGGTTTAAAACATTTTCATTCCAATGCCTCAACCGTGTGACAAATGGAGAATTTATAACCCTTTTCTTGCCATTTTTCAACAAACCAACGTTATATCTATGTCAATATCACTGTCTAGATTTAAACCTAACCAGAGTAAAAGTTATTTTTTGTGTTGCGCTACAGTGGAAAAAAGACGCTTCTTAGGGTTCTGTGTGTAAGATTGCGTAGGTTTCCTTGGCGACCGGTGCGGGGTGAATCCCACCTCCCACCCCCCGCCCACGATCCTCACCAATAAAGATAATAAATCAATGAATGAGTGAATTTATGAGAACCAAGCCAGTCACGTGATTGGACGAAACCTCCAAGCCGACACAAGCGTGGCTCCGCGATATCCGACCGCGGCTTCTTCAGAACATGGACGATGTTCTCCAATTCTCCTGCAAACTTTGTCACGTGATCTTCTGGAGGGAGCACAGAGGAGAGGGAGGGCAGCTCCTCTGACCTCCTGAAAGAGGGTGGAGATACAATGATGGAGGAGCCATCAGCTCGCTGCCAGATGCTCCTCCTGCTCCCTCTCTTCCCTCTCCTCCTCCTTCCCCCCCCGATTCTCTCTCTCTTCATGTTCCCCCCTGCCCTCGTTCTTTTCTTCCGCTCCACTTTGATCTCCGTGCATTTCATCCCTTTGTCACGTTTCCCTTTAATATGCAGTCGCTTCCAGATTCGTGACAACTTCCTCCATCTCCTCTGGAGCCCTGGAGGAACTCGGTGGACGTGTGATAAAAGCATCGCCGGGCCACACAGAAAACCGCGTTCATCGTTTTTTTTTTTTGTTCCGTCCAATTCCAGGCGGGATTTCCGTTCCTTCCTTCCATCTCACGTCCCTTTATCTCCACGCCTGAATTCGTGTCCAGGAACCAAGAGGAGAACGCGGCTAATCCCAAACCAGGTTCCTCCAGGTTCACGCCCTCCGGAGTGGGTTTTAGTAGACATAAAGTCCCAGGGTGGGCCAAGGGGAGAGTGAGGACCAAACAGAAGAAGCAGGGTGGTGACTTTTTTGGAGGGATAGACCTTCAAAATAAAAGTGCTGAAGTGCAGACGCACAATTCAGGGTCTCCCATGAACCTCCTGCATGTATTTGGACTGTGTGAGGAATCCGGAGAAGTCGGAGGAACCCCATGTACACAAGGGTAGAACATGGAGAACATGCCAAGCAGAAAGGCTTCCTGTGGGAATCCAACTGGGAACCTTGTTGTTGTAAGGCAGAAGCGCTAACTGCTGCACCCTACACCTTATCATATCAATGATCCAAGTTCTCTTTGTTATATATATGTATATATGTATAAAAGATACAAATTTAACTTGTCCCAGAGGTGGGTTTGTATGTCGATTTTTTCGTATCTTAATGAATCATCCCAATTTAAAATAAGAAAAAATAATTCAATCGCTCCAGATTATATGACTATATTCACTTGCAATATCAGTCACAGATACACCGCGTTCGCTATTATTTTGTGCTTAATTTCCATAGAAAGCATCTTCTTTCTGGGTTCACCACTTACCTTACTCTTGGTTTGTTAAAAAAACACACAAAAATAAGTGCAAAGATGCAAAATGATATAAAAGATATAAAGATAAAGATATAAAATGATGCCACAGAACAGATAGAACAGATAGAAAGACGACGGCAAATTCAGAAGATGTGGTGGCGTTATAAAGAATATTTGAGATTTGGGACCTCGCTTGGCGCATCCCACACAAATTTCAAATTTTGATTTTCTCACTCTCGTATTTGTATAATGACATTTTTTTTTTTTGTATTTCAAGGATAAAATTTGCCCACGCTTCGTATCTTAAAAAATTCATATATGAAGGGGCCACTGTATTTGTATATATGCTCATATAGTTATGTATTTAATATCTGTAGCCCCAGAAATGCACACAGATGAAAATTTTCATTCAAACAGGGTATAGAGAGCACAGGAGATAAGCTTGACATTCTGCTCTGCAAACACTCACTCACACTCACGCACACACACACACATATACACGTAGACCGATGCCGTGTGTGTGTTTGTGTGTGTGCATGGTACGACACTTTGCTCACGCAGCTCTTTCTACCCTTTTCAATATTCTGTGCAGCCAGGTAGATGATTGTGGAGCTGATTGATACTCACTTATGCCGACGTCAATCAGTCACCGACTCGTGCATGAATGAACAAAATATCTGACTGGAGTAATAGTACAACATTTATGAGGTTGTTGGTCTTACATGTCACACCCCCCCCAACCCCACTCTCACAACCCACACCTTCATCCCCGGATGCAAAGCGTCAAGGACCGTACCGAAGCAAATCCCGGGATTGTTGAATTACAGCCATTGTAAAAAGACGGTAGTAATCGGAGCCATTCCTTCAGGTGACCTCCGCCTTGTACCTCCGAGGTACTACGCCATGAATATTTCAGCTCCGACATGAGAACATTTAAAGTTCAGTGTGTGGTAATGTTTGCCTGGGTGCGTGTATGCGAGTGTGTGCACGTGTTGGCTGGGAGGAGGTGGAAGTAGGTCTGCTGAAGAAGCCGTGGGTCCAATTTAACAGCCCTAACTGAAGGATAGGCTACTGGATCTGCGGTGGCTTCTAATCGGATGGTTGGCGGTTCAATTCCCATATCCTCCTATCCTTGGACCAGATATTGATTTGCTCCTTAGAACGTGATTGACAAATTGTGTATTGTTTGTGTGAATGAGTGAACGGGTGAACGCTATCTAGTGTGAAGCGCTTTGAAACTGCAAGGTCTGAAGAGCGATACAAGTGGAGAATGTTTGCCATGAAAACTCAACGGGGTTGGTTTCTTATCCTTCCCGCAGCAATTCATTCATTATCTTCACCGCCCATCCTTCACTCAGGGTTGCAGAAATGCAACTTTCATTCGCATGTCATATAGAGGCATACAACTTCAGTGCTTCATCCACACATCATATCGAGACTTCACCCATTCACTTACGCGTTCACATATTCGACAATTCATGTACTGCAATGAACCTCCTGCATGGTTATGGACTGAGGGAGGAACCCAGAGAACCTGGAGGAACCATGTAGACACACGGAGAACAAGGAAAGGCCTTTTTTTTGGTTATTTTCAACATCCTCCATGCTAAGATTCAAACTTTGCAGAGTAAAGAACTACTACGACAGCAGACATGACCCCCTCCCTCACACACACACACACACACACACGCACACACACAAAGTAAATCCCAAATTGTGCTAACCTCATGTTTTCCATCCAAACTGGTGTTCCAACAGAAAAGAAGAAATGCTGTGTCGCCACATCAGGCCTATCCTCTAATACAGTATTGATCTCTCTGGGACTTCTGCAGGAAGTCCAGGGTCTCCTGCAATTATGTGTGTGGTCGGTAATCACCCTGGTCTTGACCCCATGGGGGGGGGGGTGAGATATGTGTTAACACACCTTTTGTGTATATGTGTGTGTGTGCGTGTCTGAGGCTCCGTACTGGAAAGATTATGGTGTGAATCTTCCATATCTTCAACAAATCTAAGGTCTCCCAGTCAGTGGGTGCACAGGGACATATGGTGACTTAAAGGGTTTTAAAAGCCTCTCTTGTTTGAATTCAAAGGTTCCACTGGATACAACGTTGCGGTCATGCAGGTCAACTTGCAGGACTGAACTCTAATCTCGCAAGGTCCTTGTGCCCGAATGGCCTACGCAATATTTGCGACTCTGTTACGAACATCTGCAGCACCTTCTATCCAGATGTCCTGACATACCCACAGGTACATTTCACAGGAGCTGCCTGAAGACGGAGTATTGGGTAGTTCAACGGTAGACCATCACCAGTTATCATCATCCTCCTGCAGAAATCCTCCACTCGCTGAAGTGTTCAAAGATCCCCGATCGCGCCATCGCAATCATCCTTCCCGCCATGAAATAAGTGGTTATGTCAACCATGATGTGACAGAAAAGGCGCAGGAGCTGATGATGGAGGACATTGTCTTCTCCACGCACTCACAGCTGACTACCTGTGAGCACAGAGGTTACAGACCACTTCACAGAAATGGCCATGCAAATTTGAATGTGTTGATAGCTTTCCAAAAAGTCCAAAAAGGCATTTTTCAAGCCGACTTTGAACGCCTCTTGGGCCCCAGCCGGGTATTGACTCAGTTCAAGCAGCCATAGGAGACCAAGGTGAGGGGCTGATAAGAATTAATTAATTCATGTTATCTTTTTAATCATATCTCATTCCTTGTATGGCAACCAAATATTCATTCATGCTTTCACTCATCCCGGGGTGAGGTTCATGATGGGAGCTTTTGAAAACTGTCAGTGACCGGTCACCACCAAACTTTCAAGGCAAATTCAAGTTTGAAGTATCATGAGGTATTTTAGGTATGTCCAGTGAAGGGCCAAAACACCCCATGATCCAATGGTACACTACTAATGATGCATCCCAAAATTTGCATCCTTCCCAAGCCTGGCATACAACTCTTGCTCCACTCTCAACATCAAGGCAAACCTCAAATGCCTACCATCTTTTGGCACAATGGACAGTTTACCATCATGTCCCGTGTTTCATGATTAAAAGAAGGATAAAAAGAGGACACAATCAACGGCTTCACTTATTTGGCTCCTCATATTGAAAACAAGTAGTTCATCAAAATAATCATTGCTATTTGAAAGCAGGCCTTGAAGAAGAAGACACATCTGTTACTTTTTTATTCCTTTCAAATATTCAGGCTGCTGTCAGATGTAAAGATTACCGACCCCGCTGGGCTTCACTCCGAATAACCAGCGGAGTGATTTAGGATTTTAGATCAGCCGAAAAAATATTTCCTCTGTATCACGTTGCACTCCATCATCGGCGGAGATAAGCGTTGGGGATCCGTCTGCGAGATTTAAAGCACAGACACAACAAACGACCGCTTCAAAGATACGCGAGGCTCGTAGCTTCCGGGGTTCGAGCGACTGCGAAGCCAAACACGTGAGCGGGTAACGGTGGATCGGGTGTAATGGATTACATAATGCGAGCGGGTGCGTCGAGCTGGCATCTTCCCAGAGCTCCGGCTCAGAGGGGGCGGCCATTTTCAGCTTGATTGATCCCGGAGTGTATCAAACCAGAAAGCATGGCTGTGTTAGTGTGCGCTCGCGGGCTCCCTGGGAACTATCTCTTGGCGTGGAAGCGGGATGGGGGAGGGCGGGGGGGACTCCCGCCGCCTGGGCTGTAAAACACACACACCTGCGCGGAACAGCTGACAGTGTGTGTGTGTGTGTGTGTTTGATTTACTTACAGAAGGAGCTGCTTTCGTCCTTTGTGCCTTCCATGGTGCCATCCGGTAGCATCTGGAGGTAGAAGCCATGTCTGCAGTAGAGCCGCGTGACAATGCCCTTCAGCTGGGGCTCTGCAGGGAAAACACAGGGTGAAGCTCGGGTTAGCGTCCAGGGACACACACACACATGCACACACACGTCTGTATACGTAAGAGTGCACGCATCTTCAGCACTTAACAAAACCAGAGATAGGGTCTTGATATTTGCATGGCACCTCATGCACCTCACCAGGGCAAAAAGGACAGGGTGTGCACTTATTGTGTTGTTGTGTGTTTGCGGTCTTGAAGGGTGTCAGCGCACGTACGCCTCAACCTTTAACACAGCATCTTTAAGACCTCTGGGAACCCGTCATTCACTCCTCATTTCTGCAATTCATTTATCTACTCGGTCACTGTGTTTCCATTTGTTCGTTCGTTCATTCTTTCATTCGCTCGTTTGTTTCGTTTGTTTGTTTGTTCAGTGCGGTTACTGCGTGTTTGCAGTCTTGAAGGGTTTCAGTGCACGTACGCCTCAACCTTCAACTCTGCATATGCAAGACTGTTGGTATTTGGGCTTTCCACCCATTCATTCATTCATTTGTTCATTCATGTATTCATTCATTGGGTCACTGCGTGTTTGCGGTCTTGAAGGGTTTCATTGCAGTTGCACCTAATCCTCCAACACCGCATCTTTGAGATTCTTACCATTAGAGATTTCCACTGCTGTGAACCATTCATTCATTCATTCATTCATTCATTTTTCAGTTGCTACATGTTTGCAGTCTTGAAGAGTTTCAGCATCCAAATGTGTAATACAGCTTCCATAAGATTGTCAGCATTTGAGTTTTCCCATCGCTGAGACACAATCATTCATTAATTCATTTGCCTGCTCATTCATCACCCCTTCATTAATTCATTCAGTCAATCATTCACTGTTCATTCAATCATTCATCCACAAAATCCATTCATTCATTTGTTCATTAATTCATCCATTCATTTATTCACTCAGTTGTTTGTTCACTCATCCATCCATTCATCCATTTCGTTTATCACACGCATACACACACACAGACACACACGCACATACACACACTCTGGTTTTGACAGATGCCACGAAAACATGTACGGATCAAGCAAGGCAGGAAGTCAGATGGGATTGAACGTGTCGCCCCTGACAGAACTCCTTTCCTGTCAGGTAGTTTCGTCGGACCGGAGGAGAAGATTTCCCTGAGTGACAACAGTTGTCGGTGGCAACAAAGCTACGGTTTATTTTGCGACAGGACCTGCACAACTTTCAGAAACATTTAAAGCCTTTACGGACATGGGAAATGTGTATACATTCATCTATTTATTATCTATTTTACCCAGCACTCAGAGTTGCCGGCAAGATAGCGCTTATCCCAGCTGTGATTGGGCAAGAGGACAGGGATCACCCTGGACCAATCACAATGCCACGTGTAATGACATAAATTCATTCACTCCTTCATTCACATGTTATGTAGAGACACAGAACTGTCCACTCTCTCATTCACACACCTGGACAATGTGTGCTCTCCGCTAAAGGTGCTTGTGTTTGGAGCCTGAAAGGAACCCCGGAGAACACGGAGAAACCCTGCGCAGACGAGGGGAGAACGTGGAGACTCGGCACAGAACAGCAGAAACGCTAACCACTCTAGTAAACTGCCCTCTTAGCAAAGCGAGCCCATCTTCATCCATAATTTCCGCAAAGTCACATTTCATGATCGCTCTTAAACGATCAGAATGTCCCCCCTCGACTTGCAGAGATCTGGATGCCTCCCATGGAACACTAAAAGTATATGTCTGTACGTTCTCCACTCGCGAAAGCCGGAAAAATGTGTACCGGCCGGAGTTGAGCGAGGACCCTAAGAGTAACCAATTACTCCACCTGTCGACAACACCGGAGGGTTTATCTTAGGACAAATACATCTGAATTCGGGGTGTGGATAAACAAAACAAGGTGAGATGTCAATACAGGAAAGCCCAGACCAGGCTGAAGAATAGGAATCAGTGTGGTTGATGTAAGATTGCAATTTAAAATTGGAGAGGGGGAACGTTAGTATAAAAATCACCTCTTCATTCCTTTGCTCATTCATTCTTCATGCTGTTTATCCTCCAACAAGTCTAGCAGGAGCCTGGGTACAGGTTTTGGATCGGACACCTGTCAATCATTTAGACACGCAACCATTCATCCTCTCATTTGCCTGTCATATCGAAACATGCAACAATCAGTGTCTCATTCATTCAAAATGCTTTTTTTTTTTTCCACAAAAACAGTGAATGAAGGCACCACCCCTTCATTTTTTAAATTTATTTATTTATTTTTATTTTTTTATTTTTTTTTACTCCAAAATGCTGAGAGAAACTAAATAGTGGATCAGAAGAAATGTCAGAGTGCTGGAGTGTTTCCATCATCAACTTTTAATGAGGAGCATCAAATATGGATGAGGACGGAGAAGTCGGGGGCAGCTGGCAGTTTGCCCTCAGTCGACAGCATATGTGTGTGTGTCTGTGTGTGTGTGTGTGTAGATGGAGCACGGGGTCTACAAGGTGCAGGACGCCATGTTTTCGTGAAACCTCCTCCAGGAAGCGTCCCTCACCTTTCTTCAAGAAGAAAGCTGACCTTTTCCTTTCTCTCAGTTTTTAGCGAGTTAGCGTTTAGCTGACGGATCGTGACGAAACGCCGCTCGATAGATTTGATCGACGTCTGACGGGATCTAGAGTCGCGATGATTTCATCAACTACTTTGTTCCCCTCCTTTAGAATCATGAGGAGCTGTTAGCCGGGTAAGCTGGGGTAGGTGACACCTCGAGGGACGGTGTTTAATCCTGCCCTCGAACGCATCGCTGCCGCCCGGCTCAACACCTGACTAGATACCATATTTCTGGTGGGTGTTGTTGGGATGGAGGTTTGGGGAGGTAGCCATGCTCCAGATGGACATCTAGGGATGCAAAAATGGGGATGTGCTGTGGGTCCATTCATTCATTTGTTCTTTTGTTCACTCATTCATTATCTACGCCACTTTTCCTGCAGTCAGGGTCAAAGGGAAGCTGCAGTCATACCAGCTGTCATTGGGGTTCACGCCAGACTCGAAGCCGGTTGATCACAGGGCCATATATAGTGACGTACAACCATTCACCCTGTCATTCATATGTTATATAGAGACATACAACATTTTTGATTAAGTCATGTGATCGAGACATACAACCATTCACTCTGTCATCATGCATCGTGCATCGTGCACTCTCCTGTGCATCGTGTATTTGCAAGTGTATTTGCAGTCCCTATGTCCTCTATTGTAAGTCGCTTTGGATAAAAGCGTCTGCCAAATGTAATGTAATGTAATATAATGTAATGTAATGTAATGTCATTCATATGTCATAAAGAGACATACAACATTCATTCATTCATTCATCCATTCATGTCAACAGAGACAGAGAAATACAACAATTCACTCTCATTCACCTGTCATATAGAGACATACATCATTCATTCATTCATTAATAACATATACAGACATACAACCATTCACTATCCATACACATAGCAATAGACATACAACGTTCATTCATTTGATAAAGGGACATACAACTATTCACTCTCTAATTCATACGTCTGGGCCATTCAGTTTCTCCGATGAACCTCCTGCATGTTTTTGCACAGCGGGAGGAGCCAGGAAACCCAGAGGAGCCCCACTCAGACACACGGTAAACACAGAGACTCCACAATGAATTGAGCCTCAGACCTTTTAAGCGCCACGTCCAGTCCGTGTCAATTCATATTTCCTTTCCTATGAATCCATTATTTCACAAACATGAGTGTGTGTGTCGTGTGACATGACATGTTCTGATTGGAGGCTCTGGCTGCAACCACCAGATTGAGTCGCCGTAACCAATAAGATGCAGCAGCTCATCCTTCAAACTAGACGCGGAAGGTCAAAAAGCGTGGCGTGGTAATCTGTAATATCCTGAGTGTTAATCCCAAATTAAGCCTCAGCCCACACAGCAGGCCATGTGCTGCTGAACACATCTGCTGCAGACAGGGAGGAGGCTGATGGTGACCTTTAGAGGAACCCTGCCTCCTTGTTTGGTCCTGGGGCTGCAATCCAAGACACGCGGCGAAAACACTGGTCGGACAGGCAGGGAGCTGTAAACACATACACACACACACACAGCGGCTAAAAGCAGGACGTGTCTGGTGGGACATCAGGATTGAGTCTGAGTAGGACAGCACATAGATGATCCAGAGATCAGGCTGAGATGGTTCGTACAAGGGATGGTGAAGATCTGGGTAGAAGGATGAGGAGGTTGGAGGAAGATCAGAGAGGACGTTTATGGTTGGAGATGGCGTGAGAGAAGAGGGTTAGATAGAGGTCGTGATTGGCTGTGGCGACCCCTGCAGGGAGCAGGGTTAGGACAATATTTCCATGACATCACATGACATCCAATTAGTCATATTTTGTCATTTGTCAACATGACAACAGCCCAATTGTGATAAGTAGGTTAGCCGTCCTGTTTTACAAAATAAAAACAAAGAAAATGAGTGCATTTTATCATAGCTAAAGTAAAGAGAAGGTATTAAATGCTAAATTAGCTCCACGTTTTGTGGGCATGTGTCTGGTGTCACCGCGTTGTGCACGCGCTCAGACTGTGGCTGTGACATAAGCTGCTTTCTTACGGAACGGTTCTCAGAACTGCCCAGCTCCAATTCCATTCTAGGAACTAGATTTGCCTTCCCATGGGCAGCGAGGGGTGGCGGTGGGGACCAGTATGATGCTAGCATCTGTGGCATGCACCTTAAGCTCCACACTCCAAAACAAACCACCGCAAGACAAGACAAGAAAGACGAGATGGACAATATGGAGGTGGAAGCTGCTACAGCGTTCATTGATTCATAACAATGGAGTCTCAAATAGATTGGACTGTTTTTATCTTCTCCCTACACTGAAGAAGCCCGTTAGCCGTTAGCGGACTCCCCATTTTCTGGCCAAATTGTTGATATTCTTCTGCAAGCCCAGGAAACACATCTGAGGTGTAGCAGGACAGAAGAGCTAAGACCTCTTTGTCGCTCCATTTCTTGCTGTGTTTGTCCATTGTGTCCCAAGAAAACACCAACATAAAAAATGGAGCTCCATCATTTGCAAGAAGCATCTGCTAATGAGTGTGGGTTATGAGTTCCACCAATCACCAAGCACCTATGAGTTCCTATGGAACTGTACAAAGACCCTGCCTCGGAGCAGGAGCTGAGATGGTTCTAGGAACTGGTGGGACACGGTCAAGTCCCTTGTTCCCTGTGGTGTCTGGATGCACCAAGAAATGGAGTGCAACCTGTAGAGGTTTAAGGAACTTCAAGGAAACCAGCTATGCTGAATGGGACCAGTTCGGTGCTAGTTGGCCAATCATTATAGAGATATAGAACCATGACCTCCTTTTTTGACTACAGGACAAACCCTGGAGAACCAAGAGGAACCCCAAGCAGAGACAGAGAAGATGGCGACTTCACACAGAAAGCCCTCTCTATGGGAATCCAATCAGGGACTTTCTTGCGTTGAGGCAGAAGCGCTAACGACTGCAACCTACACATGTATGTTTTAATTTTATCATCATATCAGTGTTCCAGGTTGTTTTCACCAGGAACCTTCTTGCTGTGAGGAGGACGTGCTGACCACCTCTGAGGATCTTCACCCAGAACCAGGTTCTCCTGCTGCAACTCTGATGGCCAGCAGATCAACCCTGACCTTCAGCAGAGGTGATAAGAGTCACTGCCGACCCAACAGAACGTCTAAAAACAAGAGTCAGATGACAAGAGGGCTATTTCTAACCTTATTACACACACACACACACACACACACACACTTAAACAAACAGGCACATCAGTTGCACACAGCTATGTGTGTCAGTATATTACCATTTATTATTTGCATCTGAACTCTGACCTCAACCCTAGCCTTTCCACCCCTCACCCTCAGCCAAAGATCACCTCGGTTCACCTCCGACCTGGAGATCCAGCCCAGGACCTCACAGATGACAAAAAAAGGATCAAACAAAATGACCCCTAAGAGCAGCGTATAAATATAAAAGACTTATCACACACACTCTCTCTCTTTCTCTCACACACACACACACACACACACCAATTTAAGTGAATGTATAGATATACAATGAACAGTCTAGTAGTTACAGTCACTAAACGTGATTATTCTTCAATCCCAACATTAAGTCAGATTTCTCATACATTTATATATATTTATATTCAGCCATATTTGATAAATAAAAATATATATAAACAGTATGACTTACATCCCCGCAACCCTGCGTGAGATAAAGAATATTTTAAGTAAAGAGTTACTAATGAATATATAAATATATGAATATATGAATATATATATATATATATATACACTGGGAGTACAGGGTTACAAATGCATTTATATATACACGCATATATGCATATATATATATATATACATTGTAAGCCTTTACTTAAAATGCATTATCTCTCAGCCTTATCGACTAATTATGTAACCCCTTGCAGTTCGACCCCCACAGTGCACTGTACCGTGAGGTCACCACAGTCCGCCGAGACGGCACAGGCTGGGTTACATAATTAGGACCCCATGTCCTCGGGCAGCCTCTCCCTAATTAACGGCATCAATGAAATAGCGAATTCCATTCAGAGATAGCGGAGCAGAAATGCATTAACACAAAATCCACATTAGAGGTTGATGATGTATGTACGCAAAAATGATACTGAGAGAGTCAGAGTTTGGAGTTTCACCTGTAGGTTTGAAATGAGGACACAGGCTATTTCCCCCGGTTGCAAAATTATGGTGCAATAGTGAGCTCCTGCAGCCGTTAGACTCGCTGGAGAATATAAGCATGTTTGAAGTTATATTTTGTTTGCTTACATCACCTCCCTTTATTTGCAAAAAAATAAAGAACCTTGGAAATCTGTTGACCGCTGTCTTTTGGGTCCCCGGGTAGAACCGATTCACACAACGGCTGCGGAGGGGTCCAAGTATGGATTGTCATGACATGATCCCGACTGAGCACCTACAAGAAAACAAAAAAAAGATCGATTCCACCAAATCCAGATCAACACCTTTGAGAATGGGGATGATTTTATCTACCTGGTAGCCTCAAAAGCAAAGACCAGGGTACCAGCGAGGACATTGGAGCCAGACTGGCAAAAGTCCAGGACGCCTTTTCCTGGATGATACTCCGGATTTTTCAGAACCAGAACCAAGGTGAGTATCTACAATGGTAATGTCAGGACCGTGTCATTCAGAGAGTTGCTGCGTTTTGCAACAGCTTGCCTAACAAGCATCTATGAAATCTTCTGGCAAAACAACCATGACGACCGAGGAGCTACAGAAAAAACACTGAATAAAGATGCATCATCCAAGGGATCAAGCAACGAAGACTCAAGTGGCCATGTATTTCTGATGGAAACCACAAGGGACACACTAAGAGCAACACCCAAGAACAACAAGGTTTAGGACTTGTTTCTTCATAGCTCGAGGAGGCAGGTTATTCATGGCCACAAGTTCAAGTGTTGTTGATGACCGGGAGGCAGAGAAGTACGGGCAATGGTCTAATGGTCTAATCGAGCCCCTGTTCCTTTCCATTTTTGAAACAGTCCAGCCCGATTTGGGTTGTAACTTAACATTCTCAGCCCAGTGGCTGACAGATTGTGCTTTGTGCTGGCTGACAGGCAGAAACAAAGCACAGCCGAATTTCCCCCAGTAATTATTCCTCGAGGTCGGGCGGCGGCGGGAGCGGTGGCGGCGGGGCAGTAATTTACGGTTGCATGCTAGTCCCTGCAGTAGCAGAACGTAGTGCTTGCAGCCAAAGCTGCCCTAGTCCTTTTATTATGTTCCCGTGTCGGCCAATGGACAAAGGTTGGTATAATTCTCCTTTACTGAATAGGGCACTCTGGGAAATCCCTGCTCGGCTGCCGTTTAACTTGCAGCACTGCTGCACGCCCCCTCCCAGTTAATAAGCTTGTTACTTCTCGCCGACTGCAATATTGTCTTTCTCCCCGCTAGCACAAGAGCTGAAGCCATTAATCCGGGGACATATGGATTTTTACAACCACTACTATTTCATCTCCCGGCATTTACGGCGTCCAATGGTAAACACTTGACGGGAGCCAGAGACGAAACAATATATCCTGTATCGATATGAGAATCGGACGCGTATGATATGCAGATGCAGTTGTTTTATACACTTCTCCTTTGATGGGGTCTTGGAGTTGCTCTGGAGTAACACGGATAAAGTTCAGGGCGAGGGTTAATGTTAAATCTTATGTTTGAGGGGCATCACCTTCTAGACTAATCAAGTGTTGGACACTCAACTAATGAATGACATCGTAGTTTCTGTTTCCTGCGGATAGGCAAGAACTCAGAAACATTGTGGTCTCCACTTTCACGCCTTCTCGCTGGACTGCATTCGCCCACGCAACTTCAGGCGAAACACGGGTGTTCAGTGTCTTGGCCAAGGACACTAGCATGCAGACAGGAGGGGCCAACTGAGCCACAGTTGACCAACCATTCTAGCATCACCACCCCGTCTCCTGTAAGTCGGGGATTGTTTTACGTAGGTGAGCTGCTGGACACCTGTTTCTGCTGACCACTCCCTGCTTTCCCAGACTCCCAATTCCCTAGACAGGAAGATCCTGATTGTCTCCACTCGCCCCTTGTCGACCGCTTGCGCCTTTTATACTTCGCCTGTTCCTGACGCCCCTGTGCTCGTTTCTGCTTGTGGATGATCAGGACATTAGTTTGCACCTCCAAGATCGGACAAAACGATTAGCATTTGAAAATGTCTGATAACAGCCCCTTTCTCACTGTAGGAACTTTTTGCAGTTTCTAGAACTTTTTCAGGAACAGGACAATTTCTGAGTGCATTCAGACAGCAGAAGAACAAGGGACCATGGACCTTCAGCTACTAGAACCATGTTGGCTCCTACTTTCAGGCAGGACTTGTTATGGTCCCATGGGAGCTCATAGGTGCTTGGTTGATTGGTGGAACCCAAGAGCCACGCCCCTTGCCATTTTTAACAACTACCGTGGTCACTGGTCAGCTGTTTTCACGCTACAATGATGGACAGAAGCAGCGAGAAATGGAGTGACAAAGAGGTCCAAGCTCTTCTGTAGTGCCACACCTCAGAGGGGTCTCAAGGGCTTACAGAGGCATGTCAACATGTTGGACAGAAGAAATGCAGAGTTAGCTAGTGGCTATCCAGGTTCTTCAGACAGTAAGCCAGTGTATGGAGAAGATAAAAACACGTCCCGCTATGCAGAACATCCACGCTGTGGCAGCTTCCTCCTCTATGCTGTCCTTGTCATCTTCCTTTTCCTCCTCTTCAGCGGTTTGTTGAGTGCAGAGCTTAAGGTGCACATCACACCGGTATCTATCGTGGCCCCTTGCTGCCTTTGGCAATGCAAAACTAAAAGGTTCCCCTGAAAGAGGCAACTTTCTGGAACCAAATTTGACAGTTCTTAGAACATTTTCAGCCTGAAAGCGGCTAATGATACTTTGGACCCCCTCTGTCAGCAGAAAGCTGGTGCCAGGAGCTACATCAACTTCAGCGTAGCTGCGAGGATACCATTATGCATCTGATAGTATACAATTATCGCTTTTTAAGGCTTAACTGTCAGGATTAGTACACTCTTTTCTAGGTTCACGACTTCATTTCCCATCGTTTAACGACGTCCTCGGACAAGACGTCCCTGGGCGGTCCTCTCAGGAAGTAAAGAGCTTCCAGGACAATCCCAAACAGATAATTTCCTCGCTTGCATTAAGTCCACCACTGTTATCCCCCACGATAGTAAAAGCACCTCCTCACAGCCAGAGAGCAGAATGATTTCCTACGCCGCAGAGCTCAAAATCAATTTCAGCATCTGTTATGTCTCCGTCTTTCTTATTGAAAATGAAGTCTTATTAAAGGAAGCCTTGACCCAGGAACGGAAGTCTGAAAATGTACTCTTTATATCCGAAACCTGAAAACTCAGTGTAAACTTTAACATCAACAGGAAGTGGATGGTTGCTGTGGCAACCAAGAGACACTGATTTGATGGTCGACGGTTCCCAGATTTCTATATTCTCATATTTCCGCTATTGTCCTTCTTGCTGTACAAAGTTCACTGACCTTCACCTGTTTATTGTTTTTTTTTCCTCTCTAATCATATTTTTGAATTTTGTTCTACATCCTCATTCATTCGTACGTTCATTCATTCATTCCTATCCCAGCTGTCATTGGTTGGACCAGTCAGATGTTGATATCCAACCATTCACACCAATTTACAAGTATGGGCTATCCAGGGTCTCCAGTGGATCCCCTCCATGTTTTTGCACTGAAATCAGATCACCCAGAGGAACCCTTACGCAGATATGGGGAGACTCCACACAGAAACTCCAACCGCTGGGAACCCAACCAGGGACCTTCATGCTCTGAGGAGGAAGTGCTAACCACTGCGCCGCTGAGCCTCCTACCCATTAATTCCCATGTTGAATCCACTTTCTACAAGGGACTGACGGGTCTCTCGAGTGCTTATTACATATTCTTACGCAAGTGAATGGGCATGGCTTCAGGGCAAATGCTTTGAAATTTGGGTATAGCGGGGTTAGCCAAGTGTTCAAGAGCTCCATCGACCAGGACGTGCTCTAAAGAGAGCCCCAACTTCTGGCACCAGAGAGCTCCACAACATTACAAAGCACACTGATACATGCACATTGATCCGTAAACACACTCTGGATAAAGTTTTCGACAGCACAGGCTCTCAAACACACACAATAGGTCAAGCGGAGGGCGACAAATTAATTATGGAAGCGACAACTAAACTTTCTTTCTTCTGGCTCCGAAACCGAGCGACGTAAAGCTTAAAACAATGGCTCGATGACCGAGTCCGCGGGAGAGAGAAGGCGATCGAGCGAGCGGCTCAGACAAAAGGGAGCTGTCCGAGAAGGAGCGAGGGAGCGGGTGCGAAGAGGAAGATAAGAAAGAGGGATAAAGAACAAGATGGGGAAAATGGGAGGGCGAGACAAAGTGCATGAATCAACAAAGGAGCAAAGAGCGAATGAGGTTTTGGAGGCGGGGTGACACTTTTACCAAAAGCAAAAAGGATGATACCCTCATGGGTTATTGTGTTTGAAAAGTGTGGACCAATGGGAACGACTGAACGAGGAGGCTGACCTGAATCGGAAGGGAAAACGTACTGAGGAGACTGATCAGAGACTCAGCAAGAAAAGGAAAGAGGGGGGAGGAAGAGAGAGAACAAGAGTGGTGAAAAGAAGATGTGACACGGTGAGACGTGGAGAGATAATGGAGAGGTGAATGATAATGGCAGGATGCTGAGGCGACAGCACAGCTCCGGCCACCTGGATACGCCGGGTCCTTCTTGTCAGCTCTCGAGTTATCTCATGTTTTTTTTTTTTTTTTTTGGCCTGCGACAAAAGCGATTCAGCCAATCAGCAACCGGGGAGGCATCAGCAGCCACAGGGATTGTTTTAGCTGGGAACGCAACAAGAAGTTTCTCTGGTGTAGTGACTATAGCTGCTGCTCCTCAAGAAGTATCCAGAGACACAGCATAACAAGACATGAACGCAAGAGATACTTTTCGGTACATCTTCCACCCTGAGTCCGGGATGAGTGGTATGAGCAATGAATGAATGAGGAGTTCAAGGGAAGGGCAGAGATTTGAAGATGAGGTATATGAACAGTCCTCTAATTTGCTTCCAATGTAACATTCACCTGGTGAGAAGGAACTGTTGGAGATGGTGAATCTAGTGAGGGACAAAAGTGATCTTTTCCCGGAGAATATGGTGGTTGACAAAGACAGGGAGGATGGGGGGGAAGATTGACAAAGTTCTCAGGACAACAGTCATCAGCAAGCCTTAAAATGAGAAGATTTGCAAGGGAGAGACAAAAGATCTTGGACAGCAAAGGGATCAGCTTGATCTCAACTTGAGGTAACTTCATGGAAATCTATTCCCCATTGCTACCTATGGAAACCAGTCCTGGAGCATGAAAAGGACTGATGAGCGGAGAGTGGATGCCTATGAAATGTTTGTGATACCGTGGACAAAACAGACCAGCATTAGGATACTGGATAAAACTGGAAGCCGGCTTATACTCCGGAACTCCACAAAGAAGCAGAAGCTATATATTTTTCGGATATGAGACTCAACACAGTGGACTGGAGATAGGAATTAACGCGGGTTACATCATAGAAGTGACAGGATCGAGGCATTCTGTGCAGGAGAAGACAGGGAGGAATGGCAAAGCATCATGGAAACCTGACCTGATCTGACATGAGAGGAAGAAAAATGGGTAACATATATTCACTGATTACATGTGATAACACATCAGTTCTATTTGATCCAGAAAGGGTTCGTGCGTCCTGTAAGTAAAAGAGTTGGCTCTGTTTTCTTTTTTTTTGGCTTTTGAATTAGATCACAGTTAAAAACGACCAAAGTGAGATTCCTCCTTAGTGTGACCGGGCTCTCCCATGGATATAGTGTGGGAAGCTATGACAATCTGGAGGGGCTCAGAGTGGAATATCCAAATAATGGAGAAGGTCAGGACGTCTCCATGGTGACGTGTTCCAGGGAGGTTCCATTGGGAGGAAAACCCCGGGGTGGACCCAGGATACACTGGAGGGACAATGTCTCTGGGCTGTCATGGGAACGCCTCTGGATTTCCCTAAGTGGAGAAGAGAAGTCTGGGCCTCTCAAACCTGAACCCAGATAATCGTCAGAAGAAGGATGGTTGGCTTTTGAATAAGCGTGAGATTGAAGTCCAATAATTGTATGACTGAAGTCCAGCCAGGATCACCCAGAGTTCCCTTTGGTTGGACTTTCATCCCGTCCTCTGGCTTTCTTCTTGTATGTTCAAAGCTGTTCTGCTTGACCTTTCGGATGCAAGAGGCATCCTCAAAGAGGAAGCCGCTAGCTTTGAGGCAAAAGACACAACACTGTACACCGAACACCGCAGAGCCCGGATCGAAGTACCGGAGCAGATAAAGGAAAGGTGTGGTGCAGAGGTCCACGGTATCCCAGGACCCTCCTCCACCGACGGTAATGACAATAACGATCACCACGGCGACCCCACCCACTCAGTCTGGCTGGAGGCCAGAGCCCAATATCGCCCAAGGCGGAAAAACAAAGATGCAGGAAGCATGCATAATGGAAGGAAGGAAGGGAAAGGTAGATGGGAACTTGATGGGACGACTGAACCAAAGAAAGGGGGGACAAATGACAGCATGAGAGGAGGAGTTGTTGAGAGTAAACAGAAGGGCTGGAGGTAAACGCTGGGAAAACATTTGCAGAGGGAGGGGAAGAATGCGAGCGAGGGAACCAGTGGGAGGCAAAGGAGTGTAGGGCGAGCCAACGGGGAGCGAGGAAGGTGGGAGGCCAGTGGAGAGATCGATCATCAGTGGCCCTGGTGTTGTAACTCCGGACAGTCAATGGCCGGGAACCAAACTTCACACCCACACTCCTCTTCTCTCTTTATCACCAACATCTCCGCGGAAAACTCCTCCCGTCCGTCATCGCTCGCCCCTCCGTTAACAACGCACCCTCAGCTTCTCCAAGGCCGCGCTGCAGTTCTTCCTTCTCTCGACGAGCGCCGACTTATCCGGAGATAAAGAGGAATATTCCCCGAAGAGCCATTAAAGACACGGACGAGCCAATTTCCCCGTCTGCAGAGGCTCTCCAGATGACACTTAAAGAATATTATCCCATAACTCACCGCCATGCGCAAGTGGTGGGAATAAATATCGTAATAAAATGCAAAGGAAACCGTCCTGAAAAGAAATTAAAAAAAATCCAAAATTCACAACATTTACAACTCCGGCTGAATGCATAATGGAACTGGACTCTGAGATTTAGGGTATTGATGGGTCATTTATTGAACCCTGATTACGCATCAATCACCCATCTGTATTTTTTTTTGTCATTTTTTTTTAAACTGACTTCAAGGACTGAACAAAGGATTGTACTTTTGGTTTAAACTGTAGTTTTTTCTTGGTGGTGCATGAGAGGGTCAATAGTTGTATGTCTCTTTATGTAGCAATTTGATTGGCAGGGTGAATCCCGCTTCTCATCCAATGACAGCCGGTATAGGCTCCAACCACCTAATGACCCTTAGTGCAGGATGAGGGATATGACTGACTGACTGAATGAATGAATGAATGAATGAATTAATTAATTAATTAATTAATTAATTAATGTTTTTATTTTCCTTTAATCTGTATCTACTATCCCAACCATATCTGATGAGAATATGATTTCTAGGTGATGTGAACTCAAGACAAGGACAGTCAGTAAAAATGATTGTATTTATATTTAGACTATGAAATAAAAAGTGAAGGTGAAAGCTGCGCGGTGAGGCAGCTGGATTGCACGTGCACACACACTCACTCACACACACACTCACACATCTTTGGGTCATGATGAAAAGCAGGTCATGGCACTTCACACTCGATTCTCCCTCAGGACAGTTCACCGAAAAACCAGGTGAAACTGACACCAGATGCTCAGACGGCTGTGTGTGTGAGTGTATTTGTGTGTATTTGTGTGTATCTGTGTGTGTGTATGTGTATGTGTGTGTGCTCATGAATGTGCCTACAGAATGTATTCATGTATGAAATGGAATCATGTGACAATGTTTGTGTCCCAATACATTCATTCTTGTGTTTGTGAGTGTGTGTGTGTGTGTGTGTGTGTGTGTGCTCTCTTGGCTGACAAAGATGGATGAGGCAGAGCTGAACCCTTTGTGTGTGTGTGTGTGTTTGTGTTGTTTTTTGTGTTCGAGACCTCTGACCCCGGCCAGTCGACAGTTGCGGACACCTTTCCCCAGCATACATTAGTTAATGGCCGATTGCCGGTGGGGTTTTTCATCTTGAAGAGGAGATGACGCGCGTGTGCGTGTGTGTGTGTGTGCGCGTGCAAGCACGATCAGATGGGTAATGGGCTGGAGGGAAGGGTGAATCGACAATGACTTGACGAAATTCAACAACCCCCGAAAGCCTTGGACTCCATCCAGAGGTGCTGATAGAGAGGGGACGAATCCTTCGGATTCCACGTTTTTTATCAGGAGCACCTTCACTTGCGGTCGTCTCATACTGCAGCTTATCACTAGGAAACCTCTCGTGAGATATCACGAGACGCAGATGGGCCAGGATATTATTCACGGCCGATAACCGCCTTTAGAAAAAAAAAAAAAGCAGGAACACTGGGCGGTGTTTTCTGCATCCACCGAGCCGGAGGTCCCTAATGATCAACGGTGCGACTTCGTTCTTCATTCATTCGCACTCCTGATTGGGTGGGCGGAACCAATCCCATCTGTCACCGGACAAGAAACCCAATTTTCAGGCAAATGTATAGCTTGCTAAATAGAAAGAAATCCACCAAAATTAGACTAATTCTTCTATTTCCAGACAATCTACACATCAGCCTCATGGTTAGACGAGTCCCTGGAATTCGAACCTCTATTTCACAAACGACGCACATGTGACAGCAAACACTTTAACGCAACAACCCCGACGAATCCAATGGCCAAATCTATTAGCTCGGACCAACAGCAAACCCCAGCCAAGGCCCGACTCCCCAACGCCTGCAGAGGAACGTCTTCCGGTCTTGTTGTCAAGACAAGATTGGACAAGGATCGGTTCGCCTTATATTAACTGACACATCAAGAGCCGGGAAGAACTCTAGCTGTTCCCGAACTCGTCATTTTTGTTACTTCTATCTCCTCCGTCTTGGTTGTGCTTTGTTAGCGCTCCTGTATGGATCGCATTTCTTTGCAGCAGATGTTCTAATTTCCCTTCAGTCATGATCAGCATCGGCACACACACACACACGGACACACACTTGCAGCAAACCCATTTGAAAGACCTCCGCTGTGGCTCAGTGGACAGTAACACAGACTCAACTCGCAACAGCTGTCATCTGGCCGCGTTTATCCGAAACAACGTCCCGTCTTCGCCCGCTATTATTTTCGAGACAGACAAGAAAAAAAAATCCCAAAGTTTTCTGTATTCCCCTAAACCAATCACGATGCTGTCGAAGAACTTTTTTTGGAGTGTACAAGGTGGAACGGCATGGTTACGCGGGTCTACGAACGGAGAGCAAAGATTGCTTTTTTTTTTGTAAAAATCGTTTTTGCGCTCAGTATTTGGGTATTATTTTGTTTTTTATTGCATTTGAAGAAAAACAGCGAGCAGAGTGAAAGGGGAGGACACCGGTATGCTCGGCCAACGGCAGGCTTATCGAGAGAATCTCCATCCATTAAGCCGGACTAGCTTTGAATATTTAAATACAGCCTCGGTGAAACCCTTTTTCCTAATGCGCCGACGTTAAGCCTGCACACTGGCAAAGGCCATGACTGACGACATCGTGTTTTCAGCTTGTGCTTTCATCTGAGTGCGTGACCAGTGCTTGTACCCTATTGTATTATTCAGGAAAACACATTGAGGGAAATTACATTTGCTACAAATGTCTACTGGATAGATGGTGGTGTCCAAGGTCACAGTGAATGAAGAAAAAAAAAAAGAAATAAAAAGGACATGTTTTCGACCTTGGGGATGTAATATCTCGCTCCAAGCTCGCGGGAATTCCTCCAAGATTTGCCCGAGCGAACGCTCGCAGGCAGAAATGGTCTAATTTCAATTTGGCAGGTCAGAGGTCAAAGTCAGTGTGACTTCACGAGGAAGGGGAGACATCAGGATCCCTCATTGAGACGAACAAAGCCGCGTTGGTTCAAACCTACGCCGTGTCCGAAAACCCGCCTGAGCGCCAAAGCGTACATCAATCCATCGCTGAAAACAGCCACACAGAATACACTAATTACCCCTGTTTGGGTAACATTTGCCAGGAACCCACGGTGCTTTCAGCAGCTTCAGAACGCGTCTCAAAGTGGAAGAAGCTACGAAAACCCTCGGACCGGATGCTGTCGTCTCCGTATCAGCCTCCAAAGGCCTCGTAATGAGGGTGTTTTGATGAAACGTGCAGATGTTCCTCAGCCCACTTGCATTCCCTAAATTCTTTCTAATCGTCCCCTGACTCCTGCTGCCGGCGGTTTGTTCCCGTTTTTCCTCCAGCCGCCATTTCGTCTCATCGTGTGTTTGCAAGCTTTGTTTTGTTCATTTTTGTAAACCGCCTCGGGAGGAAGTCTCGATTCAGACAGCGGGCCTTTCTGTGTGGGGTCTCCACAATCACCACGGGAATCCCACTGGTTCTCCAAAAACACGCAGAATTTCTTTGTATTTCTCGCTACAAGACAAGCAGGATTGATTATGAATAAATGAGTGAATGAATGAGTGACTTCATTATTTTTTGAACAAATTAATGATTGGATAGATGGATTTGACTTGCGCTGCATTCAAAGACTTTGCGCAAAACAGGACTAGTTTCAAGGCAACATACATTAAACACACAAAATGTTCTCTAAAAACACCAAATAAGGACAGAACAAATAGAAATGAGTGAATCAAAGGGTAAAAAAGGGTAATAAAGGACAGAAAGGGGTAAGGTCTAAAGTCAATTATCGTAATTACTGGACTATAAGCCGCTGCTTTTTTCACACGCTTTGAACACTGCGGTTTAAACAACAATGTGGCTAATTTATGGATTTTTTTGGGCTAATGAGCTTAATCCCGCCACATAATTTAGCCTCTTAAACTCAGACCAATTAAATCATTGTGAATTTTTTTCAATTCTGACACTTAAGAAGACGACTTTAATGGTTTTAATACTCAAGTGGAAGATGAAGATAGCGATCGGCTGGAGTACGACAAAGAAATTGATAGAAAATGGATGGATGGACATTTCCTTGTGTTATTTATTATTAATCTTTTTCATCATCCATGCTTCAGGCACTGTTTGTAAAAAAGCATTTCCAGTATGTATTGAATTAAAAGTAAAAAAAAATGTTTCTATGTAAATATCTCATGTTACAACACGGACACTTGCATCTTATAGACACGTGCGGCCAATAGATGTACACATATATTTACTTATTTATTTTTAGCCTGTGCAGCTTATATCCAGGTGCACTCAGTAGTCTGGAAAATACATTATACAGCATCGTGTTCGGCTCTAATAAAATCCCAAACCGTACGTGATTGGTCAGTTTACCGCTACTTTTCTCCAAGACGAGGCACAATTTCGGGAAAGACAGACCAGGACTTTCCTTTTCTTTGCGACACATATGGAATAAACACCCGTCACGTCCCCTTCTGCTCCCCCCTGATGATGTCCTTTCTTCCGCAAGTCGCTGAGCCAGCAGTTCTCCCTCCTTTTGGCCCCCCCTTCCTTCTTTCTCCCTTCATCCCTCACTCTCACCAGCCACGGCAGTGGAACATGGCGCACAATGCTAATCAGCCTCTACGCCAGCGCCTCCTCGCCCCTCACCCTCATGTGCTCACACACACACACACACACGCGCACACACACAAAGGCGTAAGATAAATGTCAGGGGTGGTAGGAAAAAAAAAAAGGAAATAAACTTGGCAGTGACTTTCATCTTCCTCACATTTCTACTTTGCCTCTGTTTCTCTGCAACAGCAGCAAGAGAACCATCGACACGAGAGGGTGACGGTGGTCTCCATACGACGAGTGAATGAATGAGTGAATTAATAGTTGTTTATTTCTATATAACTATGAATGAGAGAGTGAATGGTTATTTTGAACGCCGCCTCTCAACCTATGACAGCTGCGATCAGCTCCACCCCACAACCCTGAGTGCAGGAAAGGTGTATAGATAATGAAAGAATGCATGAATGAATGAATGAATGGTTCTGTGTTTACAATCAAGGTCTGATTCAGAAACCCTGGGATGCCATGTGAAATCAACCAAACTAAACAGATTCTTTTGGAAATGGTTTTGGACAAAACTCTTTAGTACTGATCGTAATTTTCGGACTATTGAGCGCGCATGACTATAAGCTGCAGCAAACTAAATTTGAAAAAAAAAAAGAATTGTACTTACTGTATATAGGCTGCAAGTGTTCATTTGTAACATGACATTTTTAAACTTTTAATTGAATATGTAATGTAAGCGCTTTTACCAAACGGCGCCTGTAAGATATCTGATTAAAAAAAATAGAAGAGTACATCAGGCTAGCAGGAAAAGTCATTGATTGTTATTTTTATCCTGTATGTTAAAACCGCCAAAGTCCGTCTTCTTCAGCGTCGGAATTAAACAGAATTCCTCCGTCGCACACTTCCTTATTCTTTCTTTCGTTCTCCACGGTCCGATGGGACCAGGGTAAATATTTTGATGGCGCGAAGCTCGTTCGCCCATAAATTCCATAAATTAGCCGCATCGTGGTTTAAGCCGCAGCGTTCAAAGCGTGTGAAAAAACTAGCTGCTAACAGTCTGGAAATTACGGTAATTGCACAATTTTTCTTATCGATGCCTGCTTTATCTGAAAGTAAGGTTGGGTCATTCGAATCCCGGAAAAGATGGAGATTGTTGGAAACAGGCAGGAAAAGAGGAAGTTGTGATGGTATCTTAAAAAGCCGCAAGCCACCATCAAGTCTGTTAAAAGGAATCTGCAGGTTCACAACAAATGGCTGGTTATGGAAATGGAAAAGTCCAGCATCGTACGCATCAGCAGTCCTTTTGCTTTCTTGTTGAGAGAGCACTTTGTTTTGTTTTGTTTTAAAACTGTAACTGACAATCTAATTGATAATCAATCAATTATAAATCACTTTCGGAGCCGTGTTTGTGATGGAACTGCCCCCGGAGATCCTTCCGATTCCACCGCAGTGTCCCGTGCATTTTTCCTCCCGGCTCATTCTTTTTAAACTGACAGGTAATCTCCAGCTCTCTGTGGGGATCCCGGCTCGGAGCCGCGATCTGAGCTTACGTTTCTAAACAATGAGCTTTCCAAAATAAAATAAGAGGGGTGAAGAAATCTCCCCCGCTTCTCTGGCCGGAGAAGCTGTGCTGATGAAGGCCGGACCGTTTACCGAAAAAGGGTGTTCAGAAGTGGATTGAAAATCCCAGGAGAAATCCTGACTGCCAAGTTAAACATGAAACAGGAAGTGAATCAGCAAACAGGAAGTTGTTACGGCAACTCAAGTCACAAAATCCAACCGTTTCCCCTGTAGCTACTCAAGCACTCCTTGACCATCATCCCTTCACCTGGTTGGTTTCTAACCCAACGTGACAGAGCTCCATTGTTCAGGATTCCCGATGTCTAAAAAGCTGCAGCAGGTTCAATGGAGACCCTAACTTACCTAGACGTGTGAATGAAAGGGTGAATTGTTGCATGTCTCGAAAAAGAGCAAGAATGAGTGAGTGAATGATTGTTTCTATACGTCGTGCAAAGAAGAGAGTGAATGGCTGAATGTCTCTATATGACATGTGAATGAGAGGGTCAACAGTTGTACGTCTCTAGACGTGATCGATCGGCAACCAATGTATGGATGAATGAATGAATGAATAGTTTGAAATTACCAAGATGCGTTAATGACTGAATGGTTGTTTGTCTCTAGATGACGTGACTGAGAGGGTCAATAGTTGAACGCCCCTTGATGTGATCGACCGGCGTCCGATTTCTGGATGAATGAATGAATGAATAGCTTGAAATGACCAAGATGTGTGAATGAGTGAATGGTTGTTTGTCTCTATATGTGGCCTTGTGATCCACTAGCATCTGCCCTGGTTGCTCCTTGGAGCTGTTGCGCAGTGAACCGTCTGCTTATTGTGTTTACGCCGCAATCAAACTTATTTATGGAGATTTTGATGGGAAGGAAACAACTTTGGCTCTCCAAAGCACCTTTCAGCGGGACGTTAGTTTGATACATGGCCCCCCCACCCCTGTTATTTTAAGGCTTAAGGTGAAATATCCCTTGGACGCTCCCTAGCGTTAATGCAAACACGCGCAGCGGCAAATCCAATTTCCAAGCCTGTTGAGAAGCAATGCAGCAGGAATGAGCTGACAACTTTTTTCATTTATACCCTGGTGTGTGCGTGTATGTGTGTGTGTGTGTGTGCTGTCACCAGATTCCTGAAGACACAACTAATTAGGCGCTGAGCGACCGACAGGCCGCGCCAGCTAAGATGTTTTTTGCACCGGCCCACATGCGGAGGCCCCGCAGCTGGGGGTCCTGCATCATTCAGAAAGGAAGTTGTCCCCCAACCCCCTCCTCCACGGCCCCCTGCGATTCCGCCCAAATCCCCCAGCCGCTAACTCGCTCCCTTTGTCTCCCCATCCTCTGCCACGCTCAGTCATCACACCCTGCACACCACAGGCTCCCCGTCTAATCTCATGCATCGGTACTCTCTAATTAAGCAGATTTGCAAAGGCTCGCCGCTCGGCTCCGTCCGCAATTCACACACGCCCCCTCGTACCACGACGCAGTCGCCGGCGAAGCTGCGATCGACGCAAATGCCATGCAGCTCGCGGAGTGTGATTCCTAATTGTTTCCTGTTCTCGTCCGACACGATAACGCTTCTGGGAACTCTGTGTCTCGACCCTCCGTGTCGAGGAGGCTCCTGCAGGAGGATTACCTTCCTTTTTCACTAATTCATTCATTCATTCATTCATGAGCTCTCACGCTCACCAGGTTCACAATATGGAACCAACGTCAGTTGTGATTGGTTGAGAGGGACAAACAGCCATTCACCCTCTCATTCACACGTCATATAGAGACCTACAACCATTCATCCTGTCATTCATGTAATATAGAGACAAACATCCATTCACCGCTCATTAACGTGCCATGTGGACATACATATGAATTTAATTTGTTACAGAAGCTGGTTCATATGTTGATTATTTCATATCTTAAATTAATTTTCACCGTTTAAAATAACAGAAAACCAATTCATTTGTTCCAAGCACCTCAAAACTCACAAAATCAGGATATTGATATTAAAAAAAAAACTGAAAAAGAAGGATGTTAATAATGTAAGGGACATCAAAAAGAAATTCCGGTTTACAGGAGCTTCCTTGGCCCGTTCGGGCCAAATTTTCAAATTTTGATTTTCTTGCTACATATTTCAAGGAGAGAATTTGCTTTAATTGCACTTTGTATCTTAAACAATTTGTATATAAAGTATTTTAAAGGGTCACTGTACAACCATTCAGCCTTTCATTCGCACATCATATAGAGGCATATGATGATTCACCCTCTCATTCACATCATGTAGAGACGAACCATTCACCCTTTCATTCACATATCATAAAGAGATGTACAACCATTCACCCTTTCATACATGTCATAAAGATACATATCGCCATTTACTCACAACTTAACACAACATATAGAGACACGTAACCTTTCACCTTCTCCTTCATGCATCATCAAGACAGATACCACTATTCACCCTCTCATTCACATGTCAGGTAGACATGCACCATTCCCTGACATTCACACGTCACATAAAGACACGCAACCATTCACCCTCTCATTCATGCATCGTATACAGGACTGTCACAGAAAATTAGAATATTGTGATGAAGTTCTTTATCTTCTGTAATGCAATTCCAAAAACAAAAATGCCATACATGCTGGATTCATTACAAATCAACTGAAATATTGCACACCTTTTATTATTTTAATATTGCTGATTATGGTTTACATCTTGAGAAGACTCAAAAATCCTATCTCAAAATATTAGAATATCATGAAAAGGTAATTTTTGTTTTTTTAATTGCATTACAGAAGATAAAGAACTTGATCACAATATTCTAATTTTCTGAGACAGTCCTGTAGAGACATACAACCATACACCCTTTTATACACGTCATATTTTCACCTGTCTTAAGCAGGACCTCAATATCCATGAACATTGACCTGACCAAGATAAAGTCAGCTTCAAACACTCCAATATAAGCGCCAGTGAGTACAGGATCCTCGAACGCCTCCGAAGGACCCTGAAGGACGCTTCACTGAATGCTCTCCAGAGCTTTTGACTTCCCAAAGCTTCTCGACACCACAAGCGCGACAAGGAGGGTTGGCGTAAATATCTGGCAGACGCTGCAACGGAGTCGGCCATTATTGTGATCAGCACAGCGATCATCACCGTCAGCGGGGAGACTAATCGTTTCCCTTCCATTTAAACACGTCTGAACAGGTGGAGGAAAGAGGCGGGGCGTCAAAGAGGCGGACGTATTCCCATTCCCTATCAGTGGGGGGAGAAGATGAGGAGAGCAGGAGGCACCTTCTGACATCTGGGAGTTTGTCGTTTCCCGCTCGCGGTGAGTTCAAAGAGCAGAGGATCGACAGCTGACCAAATAAAAACGATTAATTAGCATTAATCATGATATATGATACATCAAGGCTGTCGAATGAATGCGTTAATCCGCCATCATCAAAGGGGTTTGTTAAATGCGTCAGGGTTTGGCGTATTTTAGTTTTTTAAATGTTTATTTTGCAATCCGGATGCCAGATCCCTTACTTTAAAGAAATAAAATAGTATAAATTATACATGCATATGTATGTTTATATATGTATTGCTTTATACATCGTGTTCTTCTGTTATGAGTCTTTTGGCTATCAATTGTGATTTATTTCATTCATTCTCCATTGAGCTGATCCTGCACTAAGGGCAAGGAGCCACTAGTGTTGTAGAAACATATAACCATTCAGCCTCGGGACAATGTAAGGCAGAAATGTTGAATTTTTAAAATTAAATTAAATTAAATTAAATTAAATTAAATTAAATTAAATCAAATTAAATTATCCCAGTAAATTAAATTAAATCAAATTATATTAAATTAAATAAAATTAAATAAAATTAAATTAAATCTGGACAATTTAGGGTCTCCAGCAACCCTTCTGCATGTTTTTGGAGAATGTTTTCATCCCAACGCATCAACTTGCGTGACAAAAGGAGAATTTTCAACACATTAGACACCCGTGTCTCATAATTTTTCTTTCACCGAATTACGCTACAGTCAAAAAGCAATGATGTGTTGCTATGTGAGGCAGGCTTGGGAGTGAGAACATCCAGTTTTGGACTGTTGGAGAACCTGGACATGGTGAGAACGTGGATACACCTACACAGAAAGTCCCACAGGAGGGAATCCAACCAGGGACCTTCTGGCTGAGAGGCCGCCTGTTTAGCATTCAAACAACACTGAAACCAAACCGTGTTTACGTCAACACTCAAGATGTCACTGGACACTTGCACTTACGGGAATAACTTGTATCGGTTACATCCCAGAACGAGGTCAACCCGCTTGGCCTTATTTATGCTGCACACACACAGACACACGCACAGAAATAATTCATTTCTCGCAGACTGCATGCAGTGTACACACCGAAAAGAAGTGGACGCCTGGATGTGCACATTCAGGCAAACATTGTGTTGGGACAAAAAGCCATGTAGAACATCATGTCAACGGCACCAGCTACATCCTGGAGGCCAAAGCTCCACCGTGCTTGGAGCTGAGCGTCAACCTGTGAGGTCTTAAGGATCACCTTCCTGGTCCTTATCGCTTCCATTCAGCCTCCCAGATAAGAAAATGTAATGTTATTTCTGCGCTTTCAGCATTTGTCATTTCACGCCATCTTTGTAGTCCATGACAAATGTCCTAAAACTTCAACTGGCTTGTATGTATGTAATGGGGAAAAAAAGAAAAAGCATCACGAGTTCCACATCAACCGCGCACGTGTGCAGTCCAGATTCTCACCGTGCACGGGATCAATCCCCCGAGTGTCTCGCTGCACACAAGTGGTCTTCGCACACGCACACAGAGTATGTAAACTGTCATGCACAAACACACACACATACACACTCACTTTCCATGCCACTTCCATATCTGACATTAGCAGTCCCCAGCTCCCTGAATGACATCCATCTTGCATTTATTCTTCCGCTAACACTTACAAGCGCGCATGTGTTTGCTTGTGTGTGCGTGTGTGCGAATGCCAAACGCCGCTGTGCATCTGTGCTTGTTAATATTTGAAGCCGCCGCATTTCGACCTCTGTATGAAAATGGATTAACACTAACTGCGGCTTGGTTGTCAGAGCGTGCTGTGTTTCCGACTGGAAGGTTGCCGGTTTGATTCCCGGCTCCTCCTGCCTGCGTATATTTTAAATAACAATTTAAAATCAATACAAGTGAAGGGATTAAAGAAATCATTATTTTTTTGATGGAGTTATTTTTATGAAGAGTCAAAAAGAGTCATAACATCTAATCTGGGAAATTGGGAATTTTTGTATCCTTGCAACGGCTCACCAACAGCACCTTCGAGGTACTCAGAGGAATCATATTTCAAGACAGAAATGTTGGACTTTTTAAAGATTAAATTAAATTAAATTAAATTAAATTAAATTACATCAAATTAAATTAGAACATTTTGGGAGACACAGTGGTTGGCACTTGAATGGTTGAATATGAGTGACTGATTCTCTGGATTACTATGATGTAACATTTAAACATTGCAATCAGGGTGCAGTTTATCCCTGACAACACAGTGTTCGCTCGGAGACTCACAAATCCCACAATTTGTCAGGTTGATAAAACTAATTCAAATTTCAAGTACAAAACAAATAAATATATAAAAAAGTCCAACTGCAGTTGGAAATTGCTAATGCAAATGTTTATAACAATCCATGTTCACGGCTTCTTATGGCGCCTCCTTTAATTTCATGTTAAGCAGTTAATAATCTGTTCATATCTGCTTAATTGTGTGTGTGTGTGTGTGTGTGTGCCTGCGTGCGTGTGCATGTGCATGCGTGCATGTGCAGTGACTAATGCACAGATGCTGTCATTGAGGCTACAAGGGCATCGCTAAAAGCTCTCTTTATGCAAATGTTGCAGGATGACACTGTGTGTGCGTGCATGTGTGAGTACACGTGTGTGTGTGTGTGTGTGCGTTAGTATGTGTGTGTCAAAGGCAGGACATTTCTCATAATGACGACTTATCTCAGCTAGCAGATACGCCCGATACCAGGGATGAGAAACACACAGGAAATGACTCCCCCTACCCCCAGACACACACACACACACACACACACACACCTTACAAACACATACCTCTGGACCCGCCTTCAGTTTACAATGCTTTTACACACCACTATTATTAGTCTAATAATTATGTTGTCTCATAATTTCTTCCCGCCCATACACACACACACACACACACACACACACACTTCTGAAGAAGGCAGATTTCTTTTGACATTATCTCCCTCTCCTTCACCCGTTCTTTCACCCCAACCAGAGCATCACTGGTGGCTTCATCCATCCATGGCTCTTCCATCCCTCCTCCATCTTATCGCTCCATCTCCTCACCCTCTTAACTCCCGCCTCCATTCCGTATCTCTCTATCGCACCATCTCCTTCTGGAGATGATTTTCCTCCTTGCCTCCTATCTCTGTATCTCCAGCCGGCTCTCCAAGACATATCTCCCTGACATTTCCTTAACATCTCACCTCTGCTGCTTCCCTTTATTTCCCCCTCTCCTCCCTCCTGAGGAGTGTCTCGGACGCTGCTTGAGCTTAATTTTTTCTCACATCAGCGTCAGGTTTGGATGAGATTGCGTTTGAAACACCTCACAGCCAGAAGGTCCCAGGTTCGATTCCCACAGGGAGCCTTTCTGTGTGGAATCTCCATGTTCTCCCCACGTCTGGGTGGAGTTTCTCAGGGTTCTCCGGGTCCCTCACACATTCCAAACACCAGGAGGTTCATTGCAGACCCCAAATTGTCCCAACTTGTCAATGAGTGAATGCCTACATGAGTGTATGGGAGTATGTCTATATGAATTGTGAATGAGAGGCTGACTGTTGTTTGCCTCTCCATAATGTGAATGAGAGGATGAATAAGAGTATAAGTGAATGAATGGTTTAAAATGACCAAGATGTGTGAATGAGTGAATGGTTGTTTGTCTCTATATGACATGTGAAAGAAGGGGTCAACTGTTGTATGTCTCTAGATGTGATCCACTTGTGACCAAAGTATGAATGAATGACGAGTTTAAAATTACAAAGATGGGTGAATGGTTATTTGTTTCTACATGATGTGAATGAGAGGGTGAATCCTCATATGCCTCTATATGATGTGCAAATGAAAGGATGAATGGTTTCATGTCTCTATATGGCACGTTAATGAGAGCGTGAATGGCTGCGTGTCTGTATATGTCGTGCAAATGAAAGGGCGAATGGCTATATGTCTACATGATGTGTGAATGAATGACTGAATGGTGACATGGCTCTGTATGAATTATGAATGAGAGGGTGAATGGGCTGTTTGTCTTGTCATAGCATCTGAATGTATGTTATTATATGACATGTTAATAAGAGAGTGAATTGGTCTATGCTTCTATATGACGTATGAATGATTGTTTACCTTAATTTGGCATGTTAAGGAGAGGGTAATGAGAGTTTGTATATGTCATGAATGAAGGGGTGAATGGTCATACGCCTCTATATGATGTGCGAATGAAAGGATGAAGAAAAGGTGAATGGCTGTTTGCATTTATATGCCGCCTCCAGGTTGAACCCCATTTATCGCCCAATGGCAGTTGGGATAGGCTCCAGCCAGAGGACACTTCAGGCGTCAAACCATCAACCCTCCAATAGGAAGCCCGCTCTACCTGCTGAGTCACAGCTGCCCCGATGCAGAGGTTGGACAGCTAAACCTAGATAAAACAAGTTTTGTGTCTTGCCTTCGAATATCAATATATTCATCTCTGTCAGGAGGTATGAGCATCACTTCTTGTCATAATTATATATTAATAAGCAATTTCATTGGATCCCAAAAGAGGGCTAATATTTAATATTTTAAACGGGAGTGTGTGAACAGCGTCGGGACACCAAAGCAACAAGGTGACTTTGGCTCAGACCGTGTTCAGATCTAACTCCCAACATGGAGCAACAGATAACCAACGCATTTGTGGGAGGAGCTAAGCGCATGTCACTTCCTGTCTGAAAGGGATTACCGTATTTTTCCGGCTATAGGTCGCACTATTTTCAATGGTTTGGCTGGTCCTGCGATCTATATTATTCTATATTCAAATATATAATTTCACAAGTTCGTTATTTTCACACTGACAGCTGCAGAAGCGTACTCTAGGCTTGAGTGCAAGTATCTGCTACTCTGATTACTCCTGCACAACTGAAATTCAAAGTTTAAATATCATCTTATGCGGACAACTGAGAAGGACTGAACACCAATGGCCCCAAAATGAAAATCATATTCTGCAGATTACAAGCTGCAAGTTGTGAAATATGCAGCCGAAAAGGGTAATCGAGCAGCAGAAAGAAAGTTTTGAGAGAGCAAGAGACTAGTGAGGGACTGGTGAAAAGTGGAGGATACTCTGACTGCAATGAAGACAAAAGAAAAGCTAATTGTTGACAAGTTCACGAATACTTGAACAACGTGCTGCTGGAAGAGGCTTGTCAATTGTGCAGCTACGTCGCCATTTTCAGGTAGTTGCTTCATGCAACCCAACCGCCTTGCTATCAGAGTATGGACAACGATGTCCCAAAAATGGCCACGCGGAAGAGGAAGCGGCACGCCGTCTACCTCCGGAGTTGGCGGAGTTGCTCAGAAGTGACCCAGAGGATGATGAATTCACTGGATTTAGTGATTTGGAGTGAGATCGAGGGTTTGGTAAACTTGTTTTTCTGTGCTGTTTATGCTATAGTTATCTGAAGAACTGTTAATATGTTACGTTAATATACCAGACACCTGTTGTTCTCTATTCTATTCTATTCTATTATTATAGCTTGGCTTTCCAGATGAAATGTCTGTTCTTGGACTCTGATTTTATGAAATTAATTTCCCCCCAAAAATGTGACTTACATATGTTTTTTCTTCATCATTATGTATTTTTGGCCCGTGCGACTTATACTCCGGAGCAACTTATAGTCTGGAAAATTCGGTAGCAGCTGGACTCCTGTAGGTTACTAGATAGAAGGTCATTTGCTGCTAATTTAGCGATTCTTCGTAACTACTCTTGTGTCTTATTCTCTATCCAAACTGTTGATCTTCCAGTCGATCGCAGACACCGTTCACCCTCTCATTCACACATCTACCAAATTTAGAGTCTCCATTTAGAAACAAATGGAAACATCTGGGCAATTCCGGGTGTCCAGCAAACCTCCCGCTTGTGTTTGGACAGTGAGAGGAACCCGGAGAACACTGAGGAACCCCAAGCATGCACACAGGGATGAAATAGTGACTCCAAATAGAAAAGCCACCCTGTGGGAATCCAACCAGGAACCAGGGAAGCTTTAACTGCTGATCCGCCGAGCCGCCCCACAATTCATTCTCACTAAAATTCATTTTTCTGACTCATTTACCACGAAACCTTCCGGTCAGAAGTTCTCAAACCCCAAACACCAGCGGGCGCTCACCGCTGGCAGGCAGCTGTTCCAAGTCGCAGCGTTTTGATTCCCCATGCATTTACACACTCTCTTACACACCCAGACCCGCACGCACACACACAGACACACACACACACATACACACAACGTGAGCAGATGGCAGCCGCTGCCTTGCCGCCACTTGACACAGATGGATAGCAGTTGCCACTTCCTATAAAATGGTGCAAATGGCACAGCTAGCCAATCACAGAGCAGTTTGCTCCGATGGACCACAGATCTTCCTGAAACATCTCTGTCTCGCTTAGCAGGAGCTAACAAAATACCACAATCACCCACAAGCTAGCACATCTCTATGTGTGGCCCTGAGAGCAATGGGTATGGGTTGAATCTTCAATTTGTCGGACGGCTGTTGTGCAAAATCCTGCCCATGACCTGTTTTTGACCTCTTTCTAAAACATTAATTGTATAGTCTATATCAGGGTGTCAAATACTCAAATACAAAGTGGGCCAAATTCCAAACTTGGACAAAGTTGCGGGCCAACATTGTCATTTAGTGAAATAAAATAAAAATAAAAATGAACCTTTTCATATGGATCCATACAACTTTCGCTTAAAAACTGAATATGGTGTTTCATTTCAATGTGTCTAATGTTGTACTCCTTGGTTATGGCCACGTTGGCTCCACATACAGGACAGTCTTCTTTCTTTCCATCAATTTTCAGAGGTGCAGCACGGTGCCAGTATTAGCATAACATTTTTGCACTAAAACACCAGCATTCTGGGATTTGTAGTATTAGCGATATATGTATAATACCGGCGAACCAGCTCTAATAATCATTTGGTATGGCTTCATGGGCCAAATATAATTACGCTGCGGGCAAAATTTAGCCCACGGGCCATAGTTTGACACTTATGGGCTATATCATACATGGAAAATAATCCTGGGGATCTGATCTGTAATTCAGCAAGCAGATCAATACTGTTTAAAGCAAGTGCTCAATTGGTCAGACATGCTAAGTGAAAAAACAGAAGTCATACGGGAGCAGCAACGAATGCCGTGCACAGAGGAGTGCTTCTCTCTGCATCTTCCAGATAAATTGGCAAACGCCAAATGAAGATCCAACCCTCATCCCTTGCAGGAAACTCTACCGTCTCGCTCTGTCACCACGCTGCCACTGTGTGGTTGTGATTTCCCCAAAGATCAACTTGCATGCCAATGAAGACTTTACAGATGTTCTGCACCTGAGTACCAAAGTACAAAATGTCACAGCCTGAAAGAACTTCTCAGAGAGCATGTAAAGGGACGAGGCACTTCCTGTTTGACTTTGCTTACCATCTAACAAGCTAACCAGGAGGACTTCATCTTCACAGACATACACAAACCCTCATACGTGTCGTAAATACTTTGGAGTCTTCATACCAATAACTTAGCTTAGCTTAGCTTAGCTTTGTTTTGCCTAACTTAACAGGCCTCGATGATGATGTGTTCTCACGGCAACAGGCACTTCACACTTTGAGGTGAACGGATGAGAGGTGTTTTGAATGAATCCAAGGTGACCTATGGCAGTCACTCATTCATTCACGTCATGTACTCATACAACCATTCACTCATTCATTCACATGTCCTATAGACATTTACTCATTCATTCTTGTGTCAAATATAGAAACTTACTAATCTATTCACATTTCAAATAGACATTCAGTCATTCATTCACATCAAATATAGAAATTTACTCATTCATATACATTTCATATAGACATTCCCTCATTCCCTCACATGTCAAATATAGAAATTCACTCATTCATTTACATTTCATATTGAGACATTTATTCATTCATTCATTCTTGTTTCATCTAGAGACATACAAATATTCCATCATTCATTAACATATCATATAAACATTCACTCATAGACAGCTATATCCTAAGCTCTTCCTGGAGTCTTCAAGATTATGGAGTCGATTGTAAAAAAGGTGAAAAAGTGCAGAAAATGTACGATTCTCGTTCTTTTACCTTATTGCAAAATTAGGAATTAGCGTGAGGCGCGGTGAATGGATGAATGGCGGAAAATCCTCCTCCCCGTCCATGATAGCACCATGGATAATTTAATGGCAGAGGTGAAGCTCCAGTTTTGGAGAAAGTTCTGCGCCCTCTTTCGCATGCGAGATTTCTTATTAGAGCGGAGCAGTGTGTGTGTGAGTTTTGAGTGGGTGTGTGTGCGCGATAGTGTGTAAATGTGTGTGTGTGTGTGCGTGCACCCTGGCTCGTCTCCAGCTTCATAGATTGATGGCATATTAAAGTGAAGGACGCGTCACACACCTGCGCCCGTGTCCCGCGCAGACAGACGACACACACACTCCCACACACACACACACACACTTGAGAATAACAGCATCCGACTGCTGTGTGTTCTTCAAAGGGAGCAAACACGTGCCAAATCCTTACATAAAGAACACGCGTACGTCCTGAGTCAACATCTAACGTTTGCCTCTGAGAGCATGGCGGGCCTCGGGGGGCGAGCTGACACTGTGCAGATCATCTGTGCACGTCGCCGCCACCGCCGCTACCACCGCCCTCCCTTTCCAACCCTCTGTGTGTTAAAGCGTGAGCAACCGCAGTGTTATGTTATATATTGTCCCGCACGGTTGGACGCGGCCTTTCATCCATGTGGTCGACGCGCTCGCCTGGGCTCGTCCGTAGGCTCTCGCGCGCTTGCATTATTCAGTGCCGTCCCGTGTAGCCGCTCGCTGACGGCACTTTGAGGATGGATGGGCGTTGACATGCACGTTTAAGTGCATGTCCTGGAGGAGACGGAGGTTCCAGGGGTGACGGTGGTTGGGAGAAGGAGAAGCGAGTGAGGATTAGATAGGAGATGTGGTAAGATCAGAGGCCTCCCTGCTGCAGTGTGTGGAAACTTGATCAGGAAACGTCTGATCTCGTAATTGCCAGCAAAGGTTTCTGCACCAAATATTAACCCTCATATTATGTTAAGGGTCAATTTGACCCATTTCACCCATTGACCCAATGGGTCAAATTGACCCTTAACATAATATGAGGGTTAAGTTCTGTTTTTCTGATATATCAAATATTTATGTCATACAATAAAATGTTAATTAATTACTCAAAAGTCATACAATCCGATTTTCTGAATTTTTGTGTTAGATTCTGTCACTCACAGTTTAAGAGTGCCGATGATAAAAATGACAGACTGTGCATGCTGTGTAAGTGGACAAAGTTGAAAAATCAGCAGTGTATCAAATACTTGTTCTCCCCACTGTATCTACATATCTGTTTATGAGTGTCAGTAAAAATCAATATAGCTTTAAAAATAAATCTATCTATAATGCTAAGTAATATATAAAGATCTCTCAATGGCGCGTGAATGAGTGAATGGTTGTATGTCTCCATACGTGGCCCCTGATCGATCCAGGGTGAACCGACTGACTGAATGACTGAATGAATGAATGACTGACTGACTGACTGACTGACTGACTGACTGACTGACTGACTGACTGAATGAATGAATGAATGAATGAATTAATTAATTAATTAATTAATGAACAGGCAGTAGGTTAAAGACTCCTGTGACTTACCAACAACCCCTTAATGAAAGTAACGAATGAATAAATATGACTTCGCTGTTTCAAATGAACATGAGAACATGTTTTTGAGTGGCTGCCCGATCTCATGCGGCCCAACGCCAGATGTTGCCTAAACGTTACACACACACACACACACACACACACGCGCGCACGCGCGCATGTGCACACACACACAGGCATACCCGCCAGCTCATAAAATGACAAGTACATGACGCATCAGTCCTTCCCGGCACAGACGCGTCTGCGGTGTGCCGTAAGACCACTTATTTTAGCCGCGGTCGGAGAGGCCGCCGTGTTCCTGGTGGGTCGATCCAGAGCACCTGTCAGTTAATCCTCCCCCTCCTCCACCTTCTCCACCTTCTCCGACTCCTGCCATGCCCTGTGAGCTCCCAGGAATGGGACACAGACGCAGACAGGAAGGCATGCAGACCCTTGCAGGCTTTCCCTGCATCGGCCGGCAACAGACTCAGTGTCAGAGTGATGTTTGCATGTGTGTATGTGTGTGTGAGTGTGTGTGTGTGTGTGTGTGTGTGTGTGTGTGTGTGTGTGTGTGTGTGTGTGTGTGCAGAGAGACTGAACACACACATACATGCACAAAGAGGCGGATAAGCAAGACATATGATTTAATGAGTTGTCTTTTAGATGCTGTCAGGCTGGTCAGGGTCAATGTGGCTATGCTGAGAGAGATCAACCAGAAGGTCTGGTTGTGTGTGTATATTTATGTGTGTGTGTGTGTGCGCACGCAAGCGTGTGAGTATACGCACTTGCGCGAGCATGTGTGTTCATCCGTGTGTGTGTAGGTGTGTTGTGTTTATTCTCTATTCTGATCATTTTTTAGTCCCAATTACCTTCGTGTGTGTGTGTATATGTTTTACAAATGAATGTGTGTGTGTGTGCGTGTGTGTCTGCCCATGTTATTCCTTTGCCATCTATGCTTCACTTCCTCTCATCCCTTCATTGCCTTCATGCTTGTGTGTGTGTGTGTGTGTGTGTGTGTGTGTGTGCGCGCACATGTGTGTGCGTCTTCTCCACATTCCCCAAACTGCCGCCTCCATGTGACACGCGTCCACCTTGCCTCCTGCACCCCATCCATGCATCACACCGCCTGCATATGAAATACCAAAGAAGGCGTTGCCTTCGGCGCCATGTTGGTGATTGAAGCCGCGACCATCGATTAAAGGCACGGCGCCTCATTCTGTGGGTTCCTTGACATTGAGAACAATGAGAGTGGCTATGGGGAGGGGTTGTGGGTGGGGTGTTGTGAGTGTGGGATGCTGACTCAACATCCAGCAGTCGTTTGTTATTTGGGCTCCCGAGGAATGCAAAATCGGCCGCCGTGGAAATCGTATCCGGAGCGGATAAACTCCCCGGTATCTTGACGCGTGCCGCCGCAGGGGGCATCCGCCGGAGGTCAGGTGAAGAGCAAAGCCTCCTCCTCTCCCTCGACTCCTTGTTCACCCCTTCACACTGAGGGGAGGGCAGAGTAATGCGATCCACAAAAAAGGCCTCAATATGTGAGGACACCTCTGCATAGCAGAGCTAATTTATCACACATCCTGGCATTCAGGTGTGCTTCAATGGAGTTTGTCAAAAACAGATGTAATATTAATTCATTCATTTATTCATTAATTCATTATAGTGATTATACTGGATTTAGGGTAGCAGGGGTGCTTCCTATCCCATCTGTCATTGGGTGAGAGGCAGGGCCGCCAGCCAATCCTCAGGTCAATATAGAGACAAACAAGCATTCACCCATTCATTCACATGTCCGGTCAATTTAGTGTCTCCTGCCTGTTTTTGGACTGTGTGAGGAACCTGAAGGAAACCCAGAGGAAACCCGAGCAGACACGTGGAGAACTTGAAGACTCCACACGGAAAGACCCACATGTGGGAAACCAATCAGGGACCTTTTTGCTACAAACAGGAAGTGCTAACAGCTGCACCCCCTCCTTGGTTAAAAGCTCATTGATAAGCATCTGAGTGACCTTCACCTTTGACCTTCAATGGATGGAGAAAAAATAAAGATATAAGAAAATGAATGAATAAATGAATAAAGAAAATGCAAAAGATACTGATCAACTCTCCTCTTGACAGATGATTGGCAGATGGCAGAAGGTCCAAAGATTCTGACCTTCCACAGACGTTCTCGCTCTGTGGTGGAGGCACTGCTGCCCCCCCCCCACACACACACACACACACACACTCACTCACACACACAGGGGCAGCAGAAACACACTGTTTTGTCCGATGATGATTGATGCCTATCCAAAAAATAATAAAATGCAGCCGTGCCAAAGCCAGTGGGCTCAATAAATCAACCCCCGCTGAGAAGCCGCTCTGAAGGCCGCATTGATCATCACACAGACCAAATGTTATCGTACACTAATAATTTATCCAGGGCGTCGTTTCTTATGCAGCATCTGCTGCACCGGCGGCCTTCGGTGGCGACCGCTTTGTTAAACGTAGTCATAACATACGGTGCAATGACACATGGCGGTCAGCGGAGCTCAAAGTTCCTCTCTTGAATGGAGTGACACAAAGAGCAGTTGTAATGACGCTAGTTGCTAATGCTATGCGTCCGTATGTGTGTTAGGAAATTTGAATCCGCTTATGAATTCACGAAAATCCGATTTATAGTACAACCTTGGCTTATGACCATCCAAAAGCATGAGCACAGTTTTCTACTAAATTTTGAATCAAGCTGCAAACAAACCACGCTAACCGGCAAACTCACGAGCTTCCCGCGATGTGGTTTTATAGCGTAGCGGCAGTAGTATATGTGTATATGTGGCAGAGTAAAAAACAGACGTCAGACGGCAAATTTCTTTTCGAAAGGGGAAAAGGTGGATCCCCACAGTGGATTCACGTTTATTATTATAGTCGCAATATGAACAATCTATGTGTATCGTACCCCAACCCCCGGTCTGCAGTAAATTATCAAGCGTTAACAGGTCTGCGGTGATAAAAAAGGTTGGGGACCACTGCCCCATTCTTTCATTCATACATTTGTCACCAGTTGATCATAACTAGTGGCATCCAACCATTCACTCTCTCCTTCACGTCATATAGAAAGAAACAGCCTTTCACTCATTCACACGTCTTGGTAATTTCAAACTATTCATTTATTACATCATGAGACATACAACTGTTGACCTTCCTATTAAACTGTGTGATATTTACCCACAAGCTTTTTTATACACATTGAGATATTTTCAAAGATGAGTTCTGTGTGTGTGTGTGTGTGTGTGTGTGTGTGTGTGTGTGTGTGTGTGTGTGTGTAAAACTTCAAATGAAGCAAAGTAGCTTCAGATGCCGCCATGATGGAGAGCCTCTCCCTGGGCTTCCCTGTCATCTCAACTGAATTAATTTCCAAAGTTCATGTCAATAAATATGTGTGGAATTTCAAGCAGCGCCTGTCCCGCGTCCTCTCATCGAACCGCTAAACTTTACCCAGAGAAGGTAAAGGTCGTTGGCGTCATTTGGGCCGCCGAGCTTCCCCTTCTGCAAACTCCCATTTGGATGACTGGATGAACAGCTACATGCGACACTAACTAACTGCCACTCATAACCAGATAACATGAGGACGAATGACTGCAAGCACTGTTTACAAAATTGTAACTATCAGTCACACATGCATTCATTCATCCATTCATCCATTCATTCGTTCATGATCTATTCTGCTTATACTTCAGTCAGGATTTGGGGGACACTGGAGGCAAGTTTCATCCTGGACCGTTAAACACAGGGATATACATAGAGAAAAGCAAACACACGTTCACTCATTCATTCATTCATTCATGCATCAGGTAGAAACATACAACCGTTCATGCATTCACAAATCAAAACGAAATACAACCATTCATCCTCTCATTCACATACCAAATATAGATAAACAACCATTCATTCACTCACTCATTCATTCATGCACCACATAGAGATTCAACTGTTCTCTCACTCATCATGAACAAATCATAGACGTACAACCATTCACCCACTCATTCAAAAGCCAGATATGGATTTCCAGATATTCACCCTCTCATTCATGTTGTCAAACAATCCTTCACTCACTCATTCACACATCCTATAGAGGCATAAAAAACACTGCAGCCCCTAGAATGAGGATGTTATATTTATATAGTTATCCTTTTTGATTAGCCATTTGTGTGTAAGTGTGTGTGTGTGTGTGTGTGTGTGTGTGTGTGTGTGTGTGTGTGTGTGTATGTGTGTGTGTGTGGCTGAGTGACTCTACTGACTGATGAAACCACTTAAAATTACATTAAAGTAAAAGACAACTCCATAACGAGAATAGCCCAAATATATATACAAATAATGAGTGCAGTTATATTTGGGATGTTTTTGTTATTGTGATGTGGTGTACTTTGTTGTGATTGAAAGTGCTTCAGTACACACACGCACACACACACACACACACACACACACACACATGCATGCAGACACAAACACACACTATCATCAAAAAGGATAAAACAACTTGAATCCAAGTTGTTGTTAAAGACCAAACTGACGCCATAAAATGACTAAAAAAGATATATTTATCCATATGTATATGTCTACATATATATATAATATATATGTATATATATATCCTATATAGATTATTTCATGTAGTACATACCTGAGATAAAGGGTTACTGCAATTTAAGGCAAGTAAAAGCTGTCATGATTCTAAAATCAATGTTAAATGGATCAGAATCCAGTGTGGGTGCAGTGGTTAGCACTTCCACCCTGCAGCAAGTGAGCGCATGAACGGCAGGGTAAAGGGTTGTACATCTCAAAAATGACGTGTGTATGAATGAGTGAATGCTTTCATGTCTCTATATGAAGTATGAATGAGAGGGTGAATGTTTATATCTCTATATGACATGTGAATGAATGAGTATGTCTCTATATGTGGTTCTGTAAGTGACTGGTAACCAGTCCAGGGTGAACCCCACCTCCCACCCAACAACAACTGAATGAATGAATGAACGAATAAATGAATGAATGAATGAATGAGTGAATGAATGACAATCAAGATCACAATCTCAGGTTCCTCAGTTCGGCAAAATCAATAACACAGAGAAAACCTACTCCTCTGACTAAACTTCATAATGCATTTTGCATCATGCGTTCATAGAACGCCAGACGATGCTAAAACTTTCAGTGTGTGAGGAAACTGCAGATCGGCCACTCCGAGAACCGAGCGCTAACAACTAACAGCTAACAGAGTGACAACAAGATGATTAGACACAGTGGGGAAACACAAGGGAAAGGGGGGGTGAACACCAGATGTCCTTGAGAATATAAGTGCATTGTGTGTGTGTGTGTGTGTGTGTGTGTGTGTGTGTGTGTGTGTGTGTGTGTGTGTGTGTCGATGGACGGGCGGCAGAGCGACCGAGGCTATCGGAGCGAGAGCTGGCCCGAGGAGAGAGTGAGAGGAAGAAGTAAGAGAAATATAGACATCCCGGGTGTGAAACACACACACACACACACACACACACACACACACACACAGCGGTCTATGAGGCAGTAAATTGCCCCCCCCAGTTCATTGTGTGCTCTCCAAACGCTACCACACATTATTGATAAATCAGTGTGTGTTAATGAGAGTGGCCAATGTGGACTGATGGATCACAGCAAAACAATGACTCTGTCACACACACACCCACACACACACTCTGGTGTCCAGCTGAGGTGCGAGCACAGACCAATGTCATTTGTCGCGGAAGCAAACCTACTTCTCTCATTTCCACGTGCACTCCAATCCGCAGATGACGAGTGAACACTCGTGGTGCAGCAACAAACCGGGAGTTTATGTCTGTGTGTGTGTGTGTGTTTGTATGTTTGTGTGTGTGTGTGTGTGTGTGTGTGTGTGTGTGTGTGTGAGATTCTGTCCTGTTAACACCAGAGAGGAGGCAGTGTCTCCGGCAGGCAGTTGGAGGACAACACAAGTTGTTTCGGTTTTGCTTTGATACCAAGTTGACGGTTTAACATCCTCATTAGATCATATCAGCAGTGCAAGACAAACACACACACACACACACACACACACACACACACACACACACACACACACACACACACACACACACACACACACATACACACACACACACACACACACACAAAGAAGAAGAGATCAAATTATCTCCCACACACACACCCTGAATTATCAAGAAATCACATTATTTGCTGTGTGTGGTGTGTTTGTGTTAGGTGTGCAGGTGCGCATATGTGTATATGTGGCAAATTACAGATGTGTGTATTTACATGAGCGGGGTCCACTTGGGCTGATTTGCACGAGGATGTATTTGTGTGTTTGTGTGTGTGTGTGTGTGTGTTGGGGCAGGTTGACCTTGTTATAAGCTGAGTGAGCTGTAGTGGTGGGGCATCATTAGTATGGGTTCGGTGAGGGTTAGAGGTGTGTTCGTGAGTGTGTGTGTGTGTGAATGAGCGAAAGGTGAGGAGAGGGGGGGTCGAGGGAGCATTGAGGGGGTCAGGTCGGGACACACACACGCACGCACGTACATCGCTTATGAAGGTGGAGAGTGTGTGTTTGAGAACACCCACACACACACACACTCTCTCGTGCAAACCCCACCCCCTCTCTGCCAAAAGCAGCCTCCAGTGGCCTTCAACCGGGAACGTGAGGTAGATTTAACCTGAAGTTTGCAGCCGGGATGCAGTGACGCACAGGAGAGCAGCGGGACGTCTTCGCTGCACACATCACGCAGCATTTACTGTCAATTATTCTGCGCCGAAGAGGAACATGAGGTGGAAGTAGAAGAGGGAGAGGAGAAAAGAAGTAGCTGAGAGCTCCAGAATATTCTGCCCGGGGGTCAAATGTGGCCTGGCAGTGGTCACTCAGCGAGAAGGAGGGAGCATCCTGCGTATGCTGAACACACACACACACACACACACACACATACACGTGTATTCCTTGAGAAAACGATGCAGACTTGCTCCCCCACGTCACTGACCCGCCGATCCATCTCCGGCCACGACATCCCAGGCGGCACCACTTGCCGCTCGCCTGCAGGACCTTTCCCTACCGTGTTTTACAAGGGTGATTACAGCTGGACGCCGCGTCCCCCTCCAACGCCAAAGGTCTCCGTGCGCTCAATTCCACGCCCCACCCGGGGGTCATAAACATCACAACACGACACCGACGCTCATGCACAGCAAAACATTAAAAAACCTGACAGCTGTCAATCAAAGTCAAGATGGAGGAAGTGCCTCCCAGTTTTATGAGAGCCAGGCTAATGCAGGCTAAGGCCCGTAATATCGGAATTAAAATGTAATAGAATTAATAAGTATTGAAATATCACATAATTCAGCACCAATTCATACATATATTTATATATATATATATATATATATATATGTATGTATGTCAATAATAGACAGCATCGATATGCTAAGAGCACGTTAGCTTCGACAGCTAATTTTAACACTATTTTTAATGAGCTAACACATGCCGGATGGTGGAGGTGGGGGTGCAAAGATGGGGTAATGACCCCCAGAATTGCAAACGAGACACCCGTGACATTTTTATATCGCCCGTAAATCACAGCGCATGTGCGTGCATGCATGCATGTGTGTGTGTGTGTGTGTGTGTGTGTTCCTCAACAGCCACAATGCTACAGATGAAATCCACCCAGTTGCTGTGGACTTCCCGTACGGGAAGCAAAGGGGCCGGGGCGGAGGTCAGTGTGGGGTCAGCTGGGACGTCTTCCCAGATCTGGATTTAACCCGCCTCCACCCGCCTGGAGGGTGGATGTTCTCCGCAAATCCCTCCGTCTGGCAAGTTGACCATCAAAATCCGCGTTAGCCAATGGGAGCCGGAAACTGGACCCGTAATGGCGGCGCGTGAGGGGGGCGGGACGGGTTGAGGAACATCTCGCACTCACCTGGTCTTTTCTCCATCTTCCTCCCTCTGCTGCCACATAGTCGAACCTTGGAGATTAAAATAAGGATCTGCTTCTGGCAGAGGGACTTGTTGCTTTTCGGGCACGGCTTCCTCTTGCTGGCGATCTGCCGGTTGGCCTGTGGGTCCTTGACCTCTCGCCGCTGGCGGATGAGGGAGCTGGCGAGGGCGGCCATCTTGCCGCCGCCGCCGTCGTCGCCGCCCCGGTGGCGCCCGGTTGTCGGGGGTTACCGTGGGCCACCCCCCCGCCCGCTCACCCAGGGCGAAAGAGCAAGTACGGAGTGGAGAGGTCCAAAAAAAAAAAAAAAAGGTTGGGGGGGCAGAAGGTCGGGAGGCTGGAGGAGGAGAAGACGAGACGAAGCGGAGGGGCGAGGTGGACTTGCCTTGCGGATGTTCCCTCCAGATGTGCCTCAAGTGAAGCCTGGGTTCATGTTGTCATGGAAACACCACCCTAAGGTCCGCCGCCATCCCATAACCTCCAGATCCAACAAAGTTTGACTCCGCCAACTCCGGCGGTCCGACGCAGGATTCACAAACAACACTTTCTCTCAGTCCACCAGGGATCTTCTCAAATCCAGGAGATGGAAGGAGAGGTGGAGGTGCAGGGGGGGAGCCTCCTCCTTCCTCAGCCCGTCCGAGGTGTCCGCGCCGCGGGTGGAAGAGCCTCCTCACTCCCGCCCTGGGAAGAAGGTGGAGAAACACAGGCTGATACATCCAGAGGTGACATTCGAGAGAGGCGTGGAGGAGGAGGAGGAGGAGGAGGGGACTACATGTCCACCTCCACCCGTCAGATCGGACTCCCCAACTCCGGGAGCGCAGCGCAGCGCCGCGTCCTTCAGCGCCGCGCGGCTGCGAGAGAGCAGGAGGGGGAGAAGGGATGGAGGGATGAATGGATGAATGGATGAATGGATGAGGAGGGGTGTTGGAGGCGCGCCTTACTGTGGGTGCTTGCGCTTGGGGTCCCCGGCGGTGGGTGACAAGAGTCCGGCGTGGTTCCGCGCTGCACAGCGTGTGTGTGAAAGAGAGCGTGTGAGGGAGTGTGTGTGTGTGTGTGTGTGTGTGTGTGTGTGTATATGTGTGTGTGTGTTGGAGGGGGGGGGGGGGCGGTGGCTTCCGGACAAGGCGCTTCTCAGCCCCACGTGCGGGTGAGCGTGTGCGTGCGCGCGTGTCAGGATGTAGCGCGTGTTTGTGCCCCCCCCCTTCATATACACACATTCACACACACACACACACCGCCGCTGTTCACGGCGCATCGGCGCTCTATCTTTCACGCGCATACACGCACGCGGTCACGCACGCGCGCGCGCACATCCCATTCCGACTCTCGCTTAAATGCATTTCCATAAACCCTCCCCCTTTTCCCTCCCTCTCTTTCTCTTTCTCCCTGTCTCTCCGTCCACCCTTCGTGGGGTGTGTGTGTGTGTGTGTGTGGGTGTGTGTGGGTGGGTGTGGGGGGGGGACGCAGGGACGGAGTCTGAGTCAGTCACCGCCATCACTTCATCTGCATTACACTAGTCTGACACACACCACGCAGTAAAATGTGTATCACACACACACACACACACACCCACACACTCACTGTGACCAGAATAAAGTTTGCAGGACGCTCCTGGAGATGTTCCACCAGCTGTTCTCTTTACAATCCACTTCAACATGTTAGAATAAAATCCTTAATGTGTTCCCGAGCCTCGGGAGGGTGACGATGATTGTAACGCGACATCTGGACGGGTTTAGGAGAACATGGATTAATGGATCTGAAATAAGTCACATAGCAGTTTGGTACCATTCAGATCCATCCATTCACCCTTCATCTGTACCGCCTGCAACTCCACAGGCAGGCGATCACAGGACCGCGTGCAGACATGTAACAATTCAACTTATTCACACGTCTGAACAATGTAGGGTGAACCTCCTGCATGTTTTTGGACAGTGTGAGGAACCCCACGCAGTCATGTGAAGACTCCTGTGGGAATTCAACCGAGGACCTTCTTGCTGTGAGGCGTCGCGGCGCCAGCCGGCGAGCCATATTCCGCCGGGTATGAACATATTTGCAGATGTCAGACGGTGAACGGTGGAAGAGAAAACCGTCAGTGGCTGTCAGAGAGAATCATGTCAGCTTCAGACGGGTGGAAGTGGATTTCATGCTCGGGTCTAAAAACGCGTCTCTTTAATCAGTGTGGATGAATGACTGGATTAAATGACTGTTAGCTCGTGTCATATCCGGTAATTGTGCTACCATGGCAGCAACCCTCCCCGCGCTTTCGATTGAAATATGTTTATGATCAGAACCGTCCGCTCCTATTAAATCACGTTAAAGCGTAAATAAAGCACGACAGCGGTTGCGGCGACCCCCTGCGGTTTCCATAATGCCAACAAACCAGGAAGAAGACTTCCTCTTTGGGGTATACATGTATGTTAAACCAGTCAGCGTTCCTCTGGCTGGCTGAATGTGAAATACTAGCCGGGTCTGCGGTCGCAGGAGAACCTGCAGCTGGTCGCTCCCTCTCAGCAAGGAGAGTGAAGAGCAAAGAGCGAGAAGAGAAAACCCCATAGGATTCCCCCCTCAGCGAGCAGACACACTCAGTCACCTGGTATTCCCATAGTGCCGCTTCCACAGAGGGGAAGGAAAGTACCTTACCGGTTGGAGCTCCTCTGTGGGTCATGGTGTCAAACCACTGAGGACGGACGACTTCCGGAGGTCCACTATCCGCTAGGTGTTGACATTAGGAAACGTCCAGAGGAGGCTGGACCCATGCAGGACAAGTAAAGCGGAGTTGAACCAAAGGTGGGGGCGGATCTTAAAGAGAGGTGGACTACATCTCCACCGACCGCTATCTGCTCGCTTCTTAGTGGATCTTTTACCTCCTGTTCCTTTCCAAGGTGCAAATCCATTGTCACCTCTGGCCATGTGGAGGTAGAATGAGGCATTGAGGCCAACACAAAGAGATATAGTAGACAGTTTGGGGTCTCCATGTTCTCCTCTGCTGGGGTTTCCTGCGGGTTCTCTGCAGATCCAAAAACATACAGGAGTTTCATTTGAGACCCAAAATTGACCAGATTTGTGAATGAGCGGGTGAATAGTTGTATGTCTCTATGTGTGGCCCTGGGATTGGTCCTGGGTGAATGCTGCTTCGCTCCCAATGACAGCTGGAATAGGCCTCGGCCTTCCATGACCCTGAGAGCAGGATAAGGTGTATAGCTAATGCTAATTTCTATGCTACTATGCCCAAGGGTTACTTGGCACAGTTGCCAGTGTCCCTCCAATCGGAAGGTTGGCAGTTCAACCCCCAAATCTTCCTGCCTGCTTCCCAACAAGACACTGGACCCTCCAGTTGCCTCAGTTAGGGCCTTGCAGGGCAGCATTATTGACCATAATGTATGAAAAGGTACATCTTGACCAAGAACTTGTTTGAACATTGATCCCCTACTGAACCAGGAACCCTAATAGAAGCTAGCATATCCCTCAGACAAGACGCTAAACACAGACCCTGTTCTTTCAAATAAAAGAGAGGTCAAAACTAGACGGGGGGGGGAGCTAATGGTTCGAGTGGAGCATCGTAGAAGGAGATTGCGGTGAAGAAATCGTTCTACAAAGACGTGCCAAGACGCGGTGCTGGAGAGTGCCAAGGGGGAGCGAGCTGCTCTGACGAATAGACAGACGGGAACACCGGCCAAGACGGAGACATGAAGAGGTGGCGATAAAACAAAAAGAGACAGGCGGGGAAGGAGTACACCCGCTTGGTCACTTTGCCGTTGTGCAACAGTGATGTGCACTCGCATGGTTCTGCTCTTCACGCGACTCGGGGTTCCAATCTAGACACCGGACCCTTTTGGGTGCTCATCCTTTGAGATAAACATTTCTCATGTAGCGCTTAAAAACAAAACCAACAGGGTAATTTGGATAAACAAGCTCCATCAACAGTAACATTAACTTAGCTAATGTTTGCTTGTCTTTTTTTCCATAAGATCAATTTGTGCAAAACAATTCCCACTAAAAATGATAGCATGCAGTGTTAAAGAATATTTTGAAGAAATCACCCGTTTATTTGTTCAAAACGGGCCCTTGAGAAAACTCTTCCTCAAGGATTCTCTATTTTAATCATATTTCAAAATGCGCCCACCCCCCCCGCGCGCCCGTCTGGTCAGAAGCTCCAAACCAGTAGGAGGTCAGTCCCGACTTGGACTTGGTGGAAAAGGTCAACTTTGCAATCTACTCATCGCACCATCCATTGGCAAGAGGGAGGAAGGCGTGCCTGTACTCGATGTACGACAATCCATTTTATTTTGTGTGTCCTTGACTGGCGTCCAGAGGAATTTGTACCGCCTGGTGGCATAATAAGATCCCTCATACGAATATAAATATATATACATATATACATACATATATATAGCAAGGTTAAGCAGAAGTTCCATATAATGCTGGAGCTGGTAGATATCACCTCAGGTAACCTCCTTCCCTCCTCTGTCCACGGTCCTGTTTTGCCTCGCTGTCTAATCTCGGTCTCATTATGGGAAGACGTGTGGGCTCGTTTGTTATTTCCGGCTTCCAATAACCCCGATTAGGGCCGTCGTTCCTCTCCTCCTCCTCCGTTATCAGGTGGAAGAGCTCTAACGCGCACCTTCTATCCACATTTATAGGTAAATAGACATTTACTAGCAAATAACAAGTGTTGAAAGTTTCATTGCCGCCAGCTTTTTTTGTTTTTTTTCTCAGGGCTCATTGGGTTTGCAGTGCAGCTGTGACTGCGGAGAAGAAGGCCCGGTAACGGTGGCCTACTTAATGAAAATAAAACAGCGCTCACACAATTGCAGCAGTTGGCGATTTTACTGGGGCGTCACCGTGAACGCTGATTCCAATAACAGTCACTTCTGTTTGCTTCGCCGGAAATGTCGGACTGTTTCTGCACAGAGTAGCTGAGGCGGGACGGGACATCTGTCGCACATGGATCACGATATTCATTCATCCATCCGTTCGATCGTTCATTATCTATACGGCTTATACGGTTCGGGTGGCCGGAGCCTTTGGCAGCTGTGATATGTCGACTATTCACTCATTCATTCAGAAATCATATAGAAACATACAACCATTTCTTGTTTACAAGCCAAATAGAGACATATGACTATTCACTCACTCAGTTCATTCATTGATATCATGTAGAAACAAATGATAATTCACTCATTCATTCAGATGTTATATTAAAACAATCAACCAGTCATTCACTTGACAGAGAGACATACAACCATTCACCCTCTCATTCAGGTATCATATAGACAAATGATAATTCACTCATTTATGACAAATGAAAACACAACCGTTCACTCACTCATATGACAGAGAGACGTTCAACCATTCATTCGCCGTCTAAAGTGTAATATAGGGAAATAGATTATTCACTCACTCATTCATATGTCAAATAGAGATATAAATATTTTGCATTATATTTTGCAAAGCATAAAAATGAGCTGCAATTTTTTGGTGAAAGAAACTGTTATTATGCCATGGTTTTACCCGATAAATTTGACACCCCTGATATAGAGACAAACGACCATTCACTCCACTCACTCATTCACCTCATGTAGAGACTATGATTCACTTATTCATCCGGATGTCAAATGAAAACATACAACCATTCACACATTCATTCTCATGACAGAGAGACGTAAATAATTCGGGATCTCAATTGTAATACAGGGAAATAGAATACTGACTTCCTCATTCACATGTTATATGGAGACAATCATGCATCCTTTCATTCACATGTCTGGACCAATAAAACAGCTTTAATCAGAACCCCTCGCACACACAGCGCTTTCTGTCAGGATCCAGCCAGGGATCTTCTCGCTTATGTGCTAACCACTGCGCCACCACACCGAACCGCCAGGAAATTCCTTTTTCATTCGCTGTTTCATTTAGTTAAGGGTCAAAGATAAAAACATCCCATAAAGATGCTGAGCGCCCACAGTGCATCTATTAAACCGCAAACGGAGCTTCTTTAGGAGACTGATTCTGCCTGTAAACTTGTTTACGTGATTATTCTCTGCGTTTGAGTTCATGTCAGTGGTTTTGTTTGTGTTTCCCGTCTCACCTCCTAATCCCTCACCACTCTGGATTAGATGATGGGCTGCTCTCTTCAGGGTTCTCCTCAAGCTCCATCCAACCCTCTCTTCTGCATCCTCTTCTCTAACAAAAGCAAACCTCCTGTGCTCTTTACCTCCATCCGTAAACCTCCTCTCTGGTCTTCTTTTAAAATTGTTCCCAAAATCGTCCGCTTGTCTCCACCACTTCCTCCAGATCCAAAGTGAAAGCCCTCCTGTGGACGGGTGACAGAAACAACATTTAAAAAAAGTGGAATCTATTCTTTTATGAACAGTTTTAGACAAATAGACAGAAGCTCCATCTTTGGTGCAGAGCAGCGATCAGACCTAAGATGCCGGCATGAGGGAGCCACCGAGATTGAAGTACTATTTCCGTAAAAAGGGTTTCCAACAAACACCAATTTCAGGTTCTTTTCAAACCCAACAACATCCTCAGGCTCAGACTGTTGGATCCCAAGGACAGACCAGAATACACCTTAAGGATGGCCCTTCACAGGAGAGCTACCTCCTCATCTCAGGACTCCCCGGTGCACCTACACCTGAAGGACAAGGGTCAAAGTCAAAGTCAGCTTTCTTGCCATTTCTCTGCATGTACTGGATATGCAGAGGAAAGGAGAAGACGTTTCTCACAATCCCACGGTGGCATGAAATTAACAAAATAATAATGATAATAGTAGAGTGCAAATTAACAGTAAAGTGCACTGTTACATTTAACAATAAACATTAAACTATGAAGTATAAAGTGCATGCAGATACAAACCAGTATTTGACAGCAGCAGAGTTTTTTTTTTTTTTTTTTGTGGACAGTTTAGTCCAAAGGTCAGTAAGTAGTAGTAGTGCTGCAATAGCAGGATGATGGTTTTCTCTATGACAGAGCAAAGTAGCAGCGGTCACTAGAGACATCCTGCCAGAGAGGCCGGGCGGTTTTAGAGAGGAGAGAAGCAAAGAAGCCATCTTTGTCAAACTGGAGACCTTCTCTGACAGGAGGACGGGGCCCTCGACATGACATTTGACTTGTTGGGACATCTGGAGAGAGTGTCTGTGGAGATTCTCAGTCATCTAGGTCCTGGTGAATTCTTGTAGAAATCTTCTTGTCTTGGCAACTGGACTTGAATTTCTCCTCTTGAAGTCGTTTCATCTGAGGGGCTTCTTCAGTTTTAATGACCCGTGGGGAGTTTTCAAATATAATTGCCAAGGTTTGGGTAGGTCTAGCTTATAGTGGCTTGTAATGTAAATGGTACTAGGTCTAAGGAGGTTGTTACGCTAATGGTGGTGTCTTTTGAGGGGGCAAAAAAGCAACTTTTATGGGATTAATTGGACTATAATGTGAAAAGGTAAAGCCAAACCTGTTGGATCACATGAACTGAGGCTCAGGAGGAAGTTACAGAGGGCTGGTTTGGTGGTGGATCTTTCCTAATTGTTTGGCGGGTGCAGATTGTCTGGACCGTGTTTGTATACCGGTCTTGGTATTGATCCCCGTACGGTGTAATATGTTGGTGAAAGGTTGTGTCTGAGGTCCCCTCCTCTGTTCAGAGATAGTTTTTCTTTTTTACAAAGATGGTTTCCTTAACTCCTCTATCTCGAGAGCGCAGCTACCCAAGTAAGGGCAACTCAAGTTAGTCCCAGGAATCGGGGCCAACCCTGGCCTCAAACTCTGTCTGTTAGACCCGAAGAACCTCGAAATAAAGACGAGGAACATCTTAAAGGATTAGGTTTGAGAACAACTGACCAGGACCTGGTAAACTGAGAACCTTCATAGGCACATTGAGTATGAAAAGGTTGCACCAGCTTCCAAGGACATCTGGAGTGACTGCTAATTCATGGGTTCATTCTCAGCAAAACGATTGCAAGCCAATCAGAAGGTTGAGCTCAATCCCCTTTGCCAACACTGCATGCACGCAATCATATCCAACAGGAAGTCATGTTTCACTTCTGTTGCATTCAGACACGCTCACATGCACACCCACGCACAAGCCACCACTAGTTACAACATAGCATCTGCAATCGCTAGCATTTTGGTTCCATGTCCTTGGTGGCTGATCAGCTGTAATCTCATCCTGCGTCCTCAGATTAGGCGAGGATTTGGATGCTATTGCTGTCATCTTGCTTAATAATGGTGTTGGATTATCACGTAGATCCGGAGTGAACAAGGCATTAATGCACGACGTGTGTGTGAACTATAGTTTTCGTGAACAACAGCAACTGCTGTTGGTAGCATTGTGTTGCAGTTTTGGTGTATTTTTCTACGCGACGATGGATCAGCTATTTCATTTAGCAGTGGCTTGTTGGGAATTACCGAGGCTTGACCGCGTGTCGGGGGTGGAGTGTGTTCAGGAGAAGAACAAACAAACACGATGTTAAAAATAATAAGTTCACCTTCAGATCCCTCTAAGTCTTGTGCGCCGACAGGTGTAAAACACATCAGCGGGGATTACTTTCTGTTATGAAACTATGGCTACGCCGCAGAAAACATTGTTGAGATAGTCTAATATGTCACGGCGTGCGGCTGGATTTCTAAGCCTCGCTGTGAGTCGCACAACCGCCGGCCAACCAACGCACGACCTGGCCAAACGGGCAGTGGACCCGACCCGCCGTCCAAAAAGCCGAGCAGATGCCCACATTGGTGCACGCGTTGCCAAGACCTTTAATATGGACACTCTGTTTTAACAATTAGGACAGGAAGTGACAACAGAAACATTATAAGTGGATTCATATGAGCACAGGTGCTATTAGCTTTAGCAGAAGCCACAGTGGAAAAAGGCCAACGTATAGCTAATTCCTTTAGGCCCGTATACTTGACATTTAATTCTAAATGCTTTGATTTAAAATTGGGTTTTATAAATAAATGTAAAATTTTTCAAGGACAAGGAAAAGCAAGGGTTTTAGATGCAGCGCAGCTTTATGTCATAAAATATAGTGCTACCCGTGGTCATCACTCATTCCACCAAAGACGGGCCTTGAACCACCGCCGCGTCAGAGCGTATTTCCTGACGGATGAACATGTGATGACGCCCAGTCAAGGTCGCCCGTCCCGTCTGTGGCGTGTTGCTGTATAGGCTCGCAAAAAAAAAAAAAAGCCTGCGCGTGTTTCCACAACGAAGGATGTTTTACGACCCGGACACCATGATATGAGGTGGCACGTCATGGAGTTGTTTTCTTTTTTATGAAATGCTCCAAACAAATATTGAATAATCAAGTGAGCCGAGACCAAACCGTCACCCTGTAGCTCATTGGACCGTTGGCCGTTTGTTCCAACTCGACCGCAGCTCAGCCATCCAGGCACAGAAGCGTCTTCTGGACGATGCCGTTGCCACGACACCCAGCCAGGTCATCGCATCGCCGACCGGCTGTGCACGATGGAATCGCTGTCGACTCAGCGTGAAGCCGCATCCCTGTGCTGTGAAGCAAAACCTATCCCAGGGACTTGTGGACCAGGTTTCCCGCTACTCCAGATCCTGATGTTTGCAGGCCGATGACATGATTTTTTTACCACGGTTACCCCCGGATTTCACAGGGGAGGTTTAAGTTTAGTTGCAAATCAGCGATTTGGTGCCGGCGTCACGTCAGGAGGCAAGAAGGGGGTGGGGGCGACGTGAGAGGACATGAGGAGGTGGATGAAAAGAGGGAGGTCGACAAGAGACGGGGCGTTAGACGCAGTCAAGCTAACGGCGGCGAGTACGAGGAAGGCAGAGGCCGCTCTGGATACTCAAAGAATCTCCACAGATGGCGGAGGGTGGATAATAATGAGCTTGCTATCTCGCAGCCTTCACTCCACTCATTACAATCTTCTCTGCTTCCTCCAGGAGACGCTTTTGTCAGTGGATCCGTCACGGCTAGCGTTCGCCGGTCTGGAAGTCCTTATTTGAGCAACAATGGTTGGTCATTTATCACCCTTCTATCCACAAAGGGGTTGAGCAGAACTCTGATGCTGCCTTCGAGAAGAATACGTGCTCTGTTTGGAAAGAATTCCCTTCTTTCCTGGCAGGAAGTCTGATTTGTTCCCGCGGAGGGTTGGATTCTGCCAGGGCGGTCCTTTGTCACCGGTCCTGGTCCTAACTTTCACGGACAGATCTTCTGGGCACAGCTGGGGCGTTGAGGAGGATCTGGTTCGGTGGCCCTGGGATCTGAGCTCTGCTTTTTTGCAGATGATGTATTTCTGTTAGCTCTCCAGCGCTATCTGGATTGGTTGAGGATCAGAATCTCCAAATCTGCGGTTGTGGTCCACAGCCGGAAAGTGGAGTATCCTGACCCAAGTGGGGGAGGTCACGTATCTCTTGCTCAGAAGTGAGGGGAGAACGGAGCAGGAGATGGACGGATTGATTGGTGACAAAGACCCTGCATCAGTCCGTCGTGGTGCAGAAGGAGCTGAGCTGAAAGGTGAAGCTCTCGTTTTCAAGGTTGATCGCCATTCTCTGAGTGACCCAAAGATCACGGATACAAGAATTTCCTTTACTGGGTATCCAGGATGTCCTTTAGACAGGAGGTGAGAAGGGGCTCAGAGTACAGCCACTGCTCCTCAACATCCAGAGGTGTCACGATGCCTCCTGGATGTTCACCAGGAGGACACCCCGGAGAAGACCAAGGACACGCCCGAGGGAACAGAGGAAGTGGACCATGGATGGATGAATGGATGGACAGAGGGAGATCATTTGGTTTTCTGGTACCTGTGCTGATGCCGTGGGATCTCCATTGTTATGTAAGACACCATCACATTAGTGAACAGTGACTTTATCAAAGGCAGTGGAACCAATTTAATGGCTGTCCTCCTCTTTTCTGCTGCCGGGTGGAGGTTCTGCATGGAGATTTTATTTTCTCCATCCCTGTCACGCTCAACCGGGTCCAGAGAAAGGTCAGCGCTAGAAGCATACAACACCAGGACAATGTAAAATCCTGATAGGTAAGGTGCGGTAAGCTAAGCTAAGCTAAGCTAAGAGACATACACCCGTTCACACATCTGGGAAAGTGAGGAGCGTGAAGCAGCCGAGGTGCCCGCTGCGGAAAAACCCCACAGATTGGAGTGCCAGAGTCATGGGTTGGCAGGGAGTGAGGGTTCTGGCACCAGGGGCCGTCCAATAGGCTGGCAGTAGCTCAGCGGCGGCGGCGTCCATGTGATATCGCGGCGAAACAGATAGAGATTACTCTGCCATGATCCACTGTGGAGAAAAGAGGGATGGAGGAGGGGGAGCGGAGATGGAGCTGCGAAGCAGCTTTTATTATTCTGGAAGTGGATCTTCTTAAGTGGACAACTGGGAAGCTACGTTTTCTTTCTTTTATGTACAACACTCACAAGGACAATAGCAATATTGCTAAAGAGCGCTAACACCACCTGGAAATATTTCCCTGCTTGGACGTCCTGCTCTTCTCCCTCCATCCGTTATCTTCTCATTTCCTTCCATGTAATCCCATCCTTTCTCAACGCGTCAGCCCTGCCTCTCAGTCAAGCTCCGGGGCAAATTATCCCCGTCTTCTTTTTCCGAGCGCCACCGATTATGGCATCTCCCGGCGTGGAACGTCTCCCTCTTGTTCTCTCTTTGTTCTCCATCGCCCCTCCTCGTCCTATAGGGGGCTCCTCGCTACGTGCCGCCACTCGGAGAGACAACAAAGCGGCCTGTGATGGTATTAGCGCCGCGCTGCACGTAGCGCCCGAGAGCACGGAGCGCACGATGAAACGCTGCGCGGCGTGACGCCGTATATTCACGTACTTTACGATAACAACATTTTTTTTTTTTTTTTCTGACAGCGGGGATTTTTTCCAAATTGGATTAGCAATTATCTCCGAGCGTCATAAATCCGGTGGCAGCCGCCAGCGGGACAATCGGCGGCCCGTCGGCGAGGCCAAACCCACGCGATGGAGCGAAAAACCGAAAAGTCGAAGGGAAAGCAACTGATTGGCCGGCAGGTGGTGCAGGGACGAGGTTGACACCCCCTTTCGTGGGGTGTTTTTGGGAAAACCTGTGATAAAGGGTCAGAAGGTGATTTGGATTCTAATGACTTGCAAATGGCGGCACAGAGATGCAGCATCTCGCAGCAGCAGAAAAAGTGGAGGTGGCAGAAACAGCGGAGATGGTGGAGGTCATGGAGGTGGTGGATGTCACGGAGGGGATGAAGTTCATGGAAGTGGTGGGGACGGTCTAAGTCATGAAGGCAGTGGAGGTCAGGGAGGTGGCGGAGGTTGTAGGAGTGGTGGAGGCGCCACTTTTGGAAGTGGTGGACTTGGTGGAAGTAGTGGGAGGGGTGGAGGTTATGGAAGTTCTGGTGATGGTGGAGGTGGTGAAATAGGTGGAGGTGGTGGGTGGAAGTAGGGGAGGGGTTGTAAGAATTTGAAGCAGTGGAGGTCATGGAGGTGGTGGAGATGTGGAATTGGTGGAAGTGGAGAAGGTCAAGTATGTGGTGCAAGTCCTAAAGGCAGTGGAAGTCAGGGAGGTGGTGGAGGTCGTAGAGGTGGTGGAAGTGGTGATGATAGTGGAGATAGTGAAGCTCCTACCATAGAAGACGCATCGCAACGTATTCAGATAAAAAAACAAACACTCATGATTAAGAGTTACGTGATTCAGCAGGAGGTGGAGGTGAGGTTCCACAGATGGAGGAGGTGAGTGGGGGAGCGTTACCCAGAACCGCTTTGCGGTTAAAGGGGTAGTAAAAGCTAGATTCAAACTGGCTGTGACCCGTGTCAACCTGCTGCTTGTTAGACTCGGCTGGATCACCCTCACAACCCCCCGGACCTTTAAGCCCCCCCCCCCCCCCCCCCCCCCACCTCCGGTGCAGTTATTTATGTTTCCGTGTCACATGTGATGGCGTTTATGTTGTGAGTGTGTGGTTGTGATTCCGTCCATAAAATACTGTTTTTTTGTCATGCAACAGGCTGTAAGGCCGGTATATTGCGTGCGTGCGTGCGTGCGTGCGTGCGTGCGTGCGTGCGTGCGTGCGTGCTTTGAGTGACTGGCATCAATGTTTCCTACTGAAGTCACCTTCAAATGCAAAGTCAGCAAGTTCACTTGGTTTGAACACTCACACACACACACACACACACATATATACATGCACACACACACACAGCACCATGGGACACGCGCAGATAAAAAGAGGGATCTTCTCTTATAGGTTTTTATTCTTAGTGGTGAGAACCAAGTCTTCAGGTCAGGACTCTGTGGTCAACCTTCACCTGGAGGACAGCGCTCAGAGAGGACAGGTGGTTGGAGAGAAGAGACAAAGACACCATCACTTCCACACCTGGAGATCCATCTACACATGAAGCCTATCTGTGCTGGAGGAACCCGGGGAACCCTGAGGAACCTCACACAGACACAGAAGAACTTGGAGACTCAACACAGGAAGGCCCCTGATGGGAAGTGAACCAGCAACTGTCTTGCTGTGAGGTAGAAGCGCGAACCGCCGGCGCCTCCCTTTCAAAACTTGCTGACAAAAATGTTATGGTTGATCAACACTAATCTGGCGGTCACGGTATAACTCAATCAATCATTTTGAATAGTGTGTGTACACATATACACACACACAGAGGCAGCTGCATCACAGTCAGAGACCGGCGTCATAAATATTCATACACGGCCATGATTGCAGAAATGTAAATAAGTCAGCAGCCGTAAAGTCGCCGGCGTCCGGTCACCGTGGGAGGAAGAGGAAGATGAAGGAGGACGAGATGAATGAGTGAAGGTGGAGGAAGATGACGAGGAAGAGCGAAGGTGGGTTAGAGGAGAGACGGCTGAAGATCCCTCCGATTTGCGTGCAATAAATGTCACTTTGGTGCTCCTCAAGCAGGGAGGAGCAGGAATGCTCAGGGGCGCGGGGCCTACGGGCGCCTGCCAATCACATCGCAAGCTTGGCCAACACACACACACACACGCGCACACATGCGCGCACGCAGTAACACCTGAACACAACGCAGAGGCAAAATGCAAGATATGGTCTTTATCTACACAGCAGGCCCTTCATGGATGTCCTTCTACCACATTCTAGTCCTCTGGTGTTTGAGTAGAGGTGTGTGTGTGTGTGTGTGTCGTGTGTGTGTGTCAGTGTTTGTTGGTGTGTCCAAAGGTCCGCGATGATTGATGTTCCTTTAGAGGCCTCTGGGCTTTAGGGATCCTGGACACAACCGACTGCCCACCTGAAGGAGAACTCCCACTGCCCTGCGTGACCTTCTCCTGGAAAACACACTGTGTGTGTGTGTGTGTGTGTGTGTGTGTGTGTCTGAATGTACAGGCATTTACACATCGGTGCACACACACACACACACACACACACACGTAGTGGACAGCCCTTATCTTTTTTAGAAGGGTAATGGAGTGATAAGTATAAAACACACCGCATCCTGGACGGACCAATCAGAGCACAGTATTTGCTCCCCGCCGCCGCCACCCTGTAATCCTGAGCCAATCATTCGGTTACATCTCAGGCTCTGCCCACGCACCAATACACAATTGAAGTATTTGGAGATTGTCAGTAGCACAGAGGCACAAGAGGGTAGGCACAGACACACACACACACACACACACACACATAAATAAACAATTGATTCAACAAACAAACAGCACTTCATCCATATGCATTTTTCATACAAGCTGCACCGTGTATGCGTGCGTGCGTGCATGCATGCGTGCATGCGTGCATGTGTGTGTGTGGGTGAGCGTGATGGCGTTCCCAAGGTCAGCCGGTGTGTGAGTGTGTGTGTGTGTGTTTGATATTAGATAACTTACAAGTGAGGAGTGTTGTTTGTGGTTGTGCGGGGGCCGATGGGCAAACGATGCTAGCTACATACTTAGACACACACACACGCACACACACACACCCTCATAAACAATTCATTCACCAAACAAACAGCACTTCATCCATATGCATTTTCAGACAAAAAAGTGTGTGTGTGGGGGGGGGGTGTGATCATGACGGCATTCCCAAGGTCAGCCAGGGTGTAATGCTGTGTGTGTTTGTGATAATAGATAACATTAAGAGTTATGCGTACTGTAGCGGTTCTGCAGACACACACACACACACACACACACACACATACATACACACACACAGATACACAATGTTGAGGTGACAGATCTTCATCACTAGTACCAGGTCTCTTGTAACTGGAGAAAAAAATACACAGATGAAAAGATTGGGGTAGTGTGTGCGTGTGTGTGTGTGCATCTGCATCGCTAAAGCGATTAGCCTCAACTCTATTCACGCAGCATTAAGAACAACAAATAAGTGGCACAGATGACACACACACACACAAACACTCACACACACACACACTTCAGTCGTGGGTTCAGAAGAGAAAGCCTGGGAGACAGATTACAAGAGAACTGTCATGTCTGATGCCTTCAAGGCCTTCACAAACTTGGATCTCCATCAAAGAAGGTTTCAAAGAACCGACACCATCGGAGAAGCGATCTGAGGGAATGGTTACACAACATGGGTGAGAGGGTTAAAAGGTGCCTCTAGCTCCCTGTGAATGAATGATTTCATGTCACTATATGTGTGTGAATAAGGGGGTCGATGGTTGTGTCTTCGTATGACGTCATTCACTTTTTCATTGACACATCATCGAGGGATTGTAGCCATAAAAACATTCACCCTCTCATTCACAAATCATATAGAGGCACAGCCATTTTCTTCCTCACCTCCCTCCATCCATCGGGTCGTGGGGCAGGAGCCGAAGCTGAGAGGCCCGGGCTTCTCTCTTGGTCCAGCTCTTCTGGGGGGGTCATGAGGCGTTCCCAGGCCACCCTAGAGATATGATCCCTCCAGTGTGTCTTGGGTCTTCTCCTTCCTGTTTGATGTGCCTGGAACACCTCATCAGGGAGGTGTCCAGGAGGCATCCTTACCAGGTACCCAAGCCTCTTCATCTGGCTCTTCTCCATGTGAAGGAGCAGCGACCACTGAGCTCCTCCTGGATGGCAGAGCTCCTCCCCCTATCTCTAAGGGACAGTCTGGAAACCCTGCGGTGAAAACAAATTTTGGTCACTTGGATCCGTGACCTGGTTGTTTCAGTCTACATCACTACTGACCAGCCGGTCTATCTCCTGCTCCATCCTCCCAGGACCTCCTCTCCCAGACCTGGAGTGGAAAGTCCACCTGTTTCCAGATGAGAACAAAGCTCTTGGATTTGGAGGTGTTGATCCTCATCCCAACTGCTTCACATTGCAAACCGCTCCAGATCGAGGTCTGCTGAAGCCAACAGAAGCACATCATTTGCAAAAAGCTGAGATCCAATCCTGAGGCCACCAAGCCAGAGCCCTTCCCACCCTGGCTACACCTAGAACTTCTGTCCATAAAAGTTATGACTTGGCACCGAGCATACAAGTACGGAATGGTACTTGTATACTGCTTGTCCTTGGAACCGAACATTCCTGGTTTGGTTCCTGCGCTCCTACCAGCCAATCGAAGTGTTGTTGAGCAAGACACTGAACCCCTAAGTGCTCCCCTGGCACTGCTCCTTAGCTGCCTTCTGCTCATGGTTCAACCATAATGGGTCAATTGCAGGGGTCAAATTTCCCTGATGTTGTGCTCTACATACATTTCTTCTCCATAACTGAATGTGACAGTAAAGGTATTTCTTCTATTACAAGGTTGGGTACCCCGTACTCCGGGAGCACCTGCACAGGATTCCCCTTGGGACATGGTTGGGTGTCTTCTCCAGGTCCACAAAACAAATTTTGACCTGTCGTGCAAACTCCCATGTGCTCTGGAGGACCCTGCCGAGGGTTCGGAGCTGGTCCACTGATCCACAACCAGGACCAAAACCACGGCGCTCCTCCTGGATCTGGAACCTCCTGCATGTGTTTACACTGTGGGAGGAACCCGGAGAGCCCGACATAGACGTGGAGAGAACATGGAGACTCCGCCCGGATAGGAAATCCAACCAGGGACCTTCTTGCAGTGACAAGGAGGTCCTCACCGACCCCACATGGATTGTATTTGTCTTTTTTTCTCTCTCCCCTGTTCACACTCGGCAGCCTCTCCCTCCGCAGCCCCCCCGGTGCAGTGCCGAGCGAGATGACTCATCCTACAGTGAGAAGATGCGAATTGCTCTTTGTGTTCGTCTTGGTCCGCGTCCAGCTCCCTCATTGTCCTCACTGCTACCCTTCACACACACACACGTGGGCGGGTGTGTGTTCACACACTTTTAACACCTGCTGCCTCGGACTTGTTTTTCCGAACAGAGGCGGAAGATGTGAGACGAGGGATGGAACCAGGTTCTGAGAACAGGTGGAACAGCTGAGTCCCAGCAGGGAACAGAAAGACCACTGAGCAGGTTCAAGCAGAACACAGAATTAGCAAGGAATGTTTAGTTTGTATACGAACTGAACTCCAGAGGCAGCAGATCGTCTTCTATGATCTCTGTCTACTTTGCTAAACTTCTCCTCCAGCGGGGTTTAACGAACCCTTCATTCATTCACTCATTCATTTATCATCTATGCTGCTTATCCTGCACTCAGGGTCGTGGGGGCTGGAGCCCATTATTTGGACTAATCCTGGAGTGGTCCACCATAACATATACTGTGGAGGAAGATCTCCATTCACCCTCTCATTCAGGTCAAAAAGAGACATGCAACATTCACTCACTTATTCGCTGGTCTATTAGACATACAACATTCACCCTCTCATTTGTGTCATACAGAGAAGTACAACAATTCACTCAATCATTCACATGTCATATATGCAAACAAGCATTCGACCTCTCATTCACTCATCTATTATCTTAGCCTCGCAAAAATTCACCCTGTTATGTGAGATAGAGAAATAAAACCATTCATTAATTCATTCATTCTCAGGTCATATAGGCAAACATTCATTCACTCTCTCACATCATATTGACATGCAACAGTTGACTCACTTATTCGCTGATCTATTGGACACACAACTATTCACCCTCTCATTCATGTTATATAGAGACTAAAACAATTAATTTCTTCATTCTCAAGTCATAAAGGCAAAGTCATTCACCCTCTCATTCACACATCATAGTAACATGCAACTATTCACTCACTCATTCACTTGTTCAATTGTCGTTACAACCATTCACCCTTTTATTCATGCCATATAGAAACCCAAAAACAACTCATTCACTCATTCACAGGTCATAAAGGCAAACAATTCAACCTCCCATTCACACATCATATAAAAATGCAACCATTCACTCATTCATTCACGCCTCATAATTCTTGTCCCCGACCAGATATTTCGTTTTCCAGGCAGCCCTCCCATCAGTGAACGCCTCGCTAACAGAACATATCGGTGTTAGCGGGAGGGATGGGGCCGAATATGTCCAGTTTCCATAAACAGCGCAATGACAAATACAGATCCACCGCAGATTCACCTCTCCGTCTCATCCTCTGCCCAAGTGCTGCATCAGGAAGAGAAGAAGTCAGAAGGTGATGAAGATATAATGAAGATGAGCGGGGACAACTGGCGGCTCCGAATTAAACAAAGTGGCCGTGAAGATGGAGGGCGGACGCGATAGTCTTTTCAAAGTTAACATTATTATTATTACATTAATTCCTTATGTTTTAATTTTCATGCAAACGCAATGGAAGCAGGTGAGGCGATAAACGTCAACCAAAGCGACAGATTACATATGTAAACATATTATTAGCCAATAGTAGGACAGCATGGCGCCACAGCGCTTAGCGCTTCCACCTCGCAGCAAGAAGGTCCCTGATTGGATTCCCACTTGTGGGGTTCCTCAGGGTTTGCCAGGTTCCTCTCACAAGCCAAACACATACAGGAGGTTCTTTGGACACCCTGAATTTCCCAGACGTGAGTGAGAGGCTGAATTGTTGTGTGACTCAAAATAATGTATGGATGAGTGAGTGAACGGTCGTATATGACGTGTGGAAAGGTGAATGACTGAGGGCCCTGTGATTGACAGGTGACCTCCACGGGGTGAACCTCACCTCTCGCCCAATGACAGCAGGGATAGAATCCACCCCTCCACGACCCTGAGCGGCGGACAAGCTGTGTGGATAATGAATAAATGAATGAATGAATTAAATCCCGTTGGAGTGGGGAGTATAATTAAGCTTTCCCCCAATCTGCTGAAAGGGGGATTATATTATTTAATTACATTTTTCCCAAGTTGGCATTGAACCCCGTCTGAACCCCGGGGTCAGAGAGTTCGTCAGCGACGACTAGAGAGGAGGATCCCCACACGACCACGGCACGACCATGCACAGATGCTGCAGCCGATGAATAAATGAATGAGCGTTTTTCATGAATAAACAGTAAAAGCTGCCAGCAGTTGTCACGGCGAGTGCACCAGAAGAGAACTGAAGGCCTGGAGAGTGGATACAACACGAGGGGGACTCACCTTTCTGAATGAAAGGATGAATGGATGTATGTCTTGCTATGACGTGAATGAGTGAATGGTTGTTTACTTAATATGATTTGTAAATGACAGGGTGAATGATTGTTTCTCCTACATAGTGTATGAATTTATGTCACCGTATAGCATGTGAATAAGAGGGTGAATTGTTACCTATCTCTACATGATGGCTGAATGAGTGAGTGAATGGTTGTATGTCTCTTTTTGACACATGAATGAGTAAATGGTTGTCTGTTAATGATGTGTGAATGAGAGGGTGAATGATGTATCCATATAGCACTTGTTAGCTGTCCCTATATGATGACTGAATGAGTGAATGAATTAGTTAGATGTCTCTATATGACATGAACGAGAGAGTGAATGGTTACATGCCTCGATATGACATGCTAACAAGTGAATGGTTGTTTGTCTGTAAAGGACATGTGAATGAGAGGGTGAATTTATGCCTCCATATAGCATATGAATAAAAGGGTGAATTGTTATCTATCTCATTATGATGACTGAATGAGTAAATGAATTAGTTATATGTCTATATGACATGAATGAGAGGATGAATGTATTTTTCCAAATAGCATGTGAATGAGTGAGTAAATGGTTGTACTTCTGTACATCACATGAATAAGAGGATGAAAATTGCATGTGCAAGATGAGTGGTTTGGAAAATGAACGAATGAATTAAATGGGAGGAAGCGGGTCATTTTACCTAGCACATGGCTGCTTGTGCAAACTAGCACAACATCTTTTAGCTGTAATAGTGCTGGGTGCCATTCACCCATTCACAAACCAGTGTCTCAACGGGTCTTGCTCAAGGGCACTTCGGCAGGCACACAAGAGGAGCCGCGGATCGAATCATGTGATCGGAGACCCGACGGGGTTCCGAGTCGGGGTTCTGTGAGTCGTCGCTTTAATCCGCGTTCTCCGCGCCGTGGATTTATATTCCGGGAGTAAACTTTGCAGAAGTAATTTCACTTCAAAGATACGAGGCCGTGACCAATCTTCCTCTCGCTCGCCTCAGATTCCCTTCTCGACGACAGTAATTACACACGGATTTAATTAATGTGGGAACAGGAAGGGAGGAGCGGAGGGGGGTGTGGAGGGGCAGGGGGGTCTTTGAACTGTGTATTCAGAGAAGACGGAAAAAGAGATGTGGGGAAAAAAAAAAGGAAAAGCGAAAGAATGGAAGATTAGCGAGCGGCGGTGGAATGAGGCGCCCGAGCCGGCGGCGGGAACCTATGCTGGATCCCAAACGTCTCCAGCTGGGTTCTCCTGCCGGGTCTTCTCATCATGCAAGGTGTTTGGTGCCTTGAACATAGATGTCAAACATCTGGCCTGGGCGCCAAAGGCGGCCTGCAGTCAAACGTTACGTGTTTCACATAAAAAGAATCACTTGTGGCCTGCAAGTGTTTGTGAACAGCGTCTGGATACGCAAGTAAAAAAAAAAAACATTTCTATGTTTGACCACTAGGTGGCAGCACTACCATTTCTAACCCTTCAAAATGGCGACTAAAGTTGGCCCCTGCTTCCAGGACAGGTGGAAACTTTTCTTTTCCACTAAAATACAAAGTAACTGTGTTTGCTTGATTTGCCAAGAGACTGTGGCTGTTTTAAGGAAAATCAACGCCGAGCAACACTATCGGTCGAAACATGCTAACGTCCATGACATGCTAACACGAAGCCACCACAGCGAAAAAGACGTTTCTTGCAAAGGCGAGCTAAGAGATGTTGACTTTAATTGCAGAGCTCTGCAAATCTTTATGACCTCTCAGATATTAAAAGTTGAGATTTGCCATACATGTACGAAATGAAAAGTATGTCGTATTTCATTGAAGTTTTAAAATTCATTTCATTTTAATGGTTCAAAGAATGTCAAACAAAATGTTTGGCCCTCATGCCAAAGTTTGGACATCCCTGGTTTGGAAGGGAGATATGCATTTTGGGAAAGGAAACATCTTGCTACCTTCTTGGCTCTGTCATGCTGGGCCGTGGAGGCAGGGTTTTGAGTTGATTTTGGGCGAGGAAGAAGAAAACTTCTTTGGACTATGGAGAAGAACAAAATGCAGGGAGAGTCGAGCTAATGAGGGACGTGGCTCAGGTGGGCTAGCCGAGGCTGAGGTCTTCTCATATTTCAATTGCGTGTTTTAACTTTTCAGAGGTTATTAGTGAGAAGAAAGATCCAGGAAACGCAATACTAGCCGAGCTAGTTTATTTGCTTCCCAGCCCATGGTTGGGCCTCTGCACACCACCACCAATTCAGGAGCTCAGAAGAGCTGATGACAAGATGAGAACACCTGAACCGATCCTCTGTTAGCTTGCTTTCTGTTGGCTTCTCACTTTCTGATGTTTAGATTGCAAGATTTTAGGAACTTTTTTGCAGCTCCTAGAACTGGTCCCTTTCTCAGTGCATCCAGACAGCAGAGGAACCAGAAACTGTGGACCATCAGGTCCGAGGCAGGTTGTTGTACGGTTCCACGGGAACTCATGCTTCCGTTTTAAAAGATAAGGGGGTCACTAGTCAGATGTTTTCTTTGGACAAAATTGACAAAGGCAAGGAGAATTGGAGCAACGTGGAGGTCCAAGCTCTTCTGGCCTGCTACGTCAAAGGGGTTTCCAGGGCTCGCAGAGGAACATCAACATTTTGGATCAAAATAAATGCGGGGTTAGCTAACGGCTTTTTGACCTGCATGAGTGCAGAGTAAGCGAACAGCTAACGCCACCCATGGCTTTGAAAAGATTTGGAAAAAGCTCATGAAAAACTATCACATCAAGACCAGTTTTTCAGGCTTTTAGTCCCAGAAAGAACTTTTACAACTGCTGCAGCTGTACTTTAGAGGGTCACAATTTACAAGAGTACAACTTCTTTCAGCAATTGTTCCCAGCGTGCAATGTTTTCACAGGTTTCTGCTATTTCAGTCCATCCCCTTTCTGTCTCCATTGGGTGGTATTACGTTGGAGAGTTGACATCATCCAAGCCAGGCTGTTCTGCCCACAGCTCCACCATCCACCGCATTAATTGGGACGTCTTTCACCGTTCCTGTTCATCCATACTGCCAACAAATACCGTCTCTGTCGCCAATACCGCTCTGGTGATTGTTTTTCCACCAGATTTCCTGTTTCCGGTTTTGTTGGAGCTCATCTATTGCTTGTTGGTTCTGCTCAGTCGCTGTAAAGATTGAAACATTTGCGATAATACCAAACACGTTTGATATTGGCATTAGCCTGAAGACTGATTCAAGACAGCTCAGACTACCATCATAACTTTCCTCTGAGATGGCGGGGGCGACTCCAGTAAGACTCCTAAGATTTCTTTCCGACCTTCAGGGAAAAATCGATAGATGTGAGCCCAGCATTGGGCTGGAGCGGGGCTCTTCAAGCAGCAAAGCGGCGCAGGCGGAAGATAAAAACACTTCAACCCATCTGATAGTCCATGGTTATTATTGCATGAAGGCTGTGACAGCTCCCAACTCCATGCCTCCCTCACTGCCGGTGGGGATCCAAAATGAAAAGGCTCCTCTGGAAGAGGCTACTTCCTGGAACCACATTGGAGCTGGACACTTCTTAGCACTGTTCTGTCCAAAAGCGGCTAATGTCTTGTTAGCGTCTTTTTAATTGTTATTGCTGCCAATTTTAATTCTGCATCCATAAAGTGAGCATTGTTCTGAGGGCTGTGTCCTCCCCGCTCTCCTGAAAACTCTTAATACATGTGATTCGGTAATGGAGATTAATGCATATGGGTGCTGGGAACAAGTTGCGCGCGCACGCACACACACACAGCAGAGAGAGGGAATGTAAAACAACAGTACATGTTGAGGGATGTCCTAGACTGAAAGAAAAAGAGGGCAGAGATGAAAGATGGACTGGAAGAATGGAGAACGGGGCGCTGATGCAAACAGGATGACTTCACATTCACGCACACATGATCACACGTTGCATATGTGCGTGTGTGTGTGTGTGTGTGAAGTCCGTCGGCGAGCGAGGACGGTGCAACACCAGTTTGTCTGGGTAAATTCTTCTGGGTCAAGGTTGTGGATTTACCAGAGCTCCGGTGAGCTTTGCGGGATTTTCTCCTCCACTTCTGGGATACTTATGAGCATTTACACACACACACACACACACACACACACACACACACACACACACACACACACACACACACACACACACACACACACACACACACACACACACGATAACATCAACCCAAAAGTTGCAGGCAACCCTCTTTATTAAAGCAGTGTATCTAGGGTGACAGGAGTAGTTTACAACAGTCCACTGGCACTCACAATTCTGTGTGTGTGTGTGTGTGTGTGTGTGTGTGTGTGTTTGGGCTGTACATGTACAGCCCAGTTTCCCTCTGACAGACAGCTGAGCGCTCTCGAGTTACAGCCTGGCCTCGTTCGTGCACAGCTTTACGCTGGCAGTTCCCAGCTGGGGGGGGGGGGGGGGGGGCGGAGGTGACTCTGGCCTATTTTGTTCGGATCCAGGGAGCTCGGGCTCCATCCCATCACCTGGTCCGTGACCTCGGTAGAAGGGTTCTATCAAGATGGACATTCAATGCCCCGTGTTGTAACCATTAAATTGGTGACAAACACATGGAGTTAAAACTCGGCGGCAAAGCTTATCCTCGGGCTCATCTCAGTCGGACTTGTCAGTACCCATGATCTCAAATTAGAGGGTTTTCACACTAACCTAAACTTAAACGGTGTTTAAAATAGGAATTTTCGAGATTCTAGAAATGCTGTTTATAGTCCGGGATGAGGCGTACAAGGCGCACCGGATACAAGTAAAGACGGAGTCAGATCGTCATCGCTTTAGCTGTGCTTGAGGGAGCGCCATGGTTCTATTGCACGGCAGTTACCTGGGGATCGGGAACACAAGTGAGTCAAGCGTTGATTTACTCAAATGCTAAAAAAAAAATCCAAAATGGACAGAAGCAACGAGGAATGGAGCGACAAAGAAGTCTGAGCTCTTCGAACTGGCTTCGCCTCAGATGGGCTTCATAAGGAACATCATTTTGGACCACAATACATGCTGTAAGCTAACAGCTAATGGGGGTCTTCAAACAGCAAAGCAGTGCAGGGAGAAGATAAAAACACTTCAACCCATCCATGGTTATTATTCCATGATTCCCTTCCACTTCTGTGGTTTGTTTCAGGTGCACGTCACACCGCTCCCTACCGCTGCCCCTCATTGCCCGCGGGAATGCAAAACTAAAAGGTTCCCCTGGAGGAGGCTGCTTCCTAGAATCGAATTTGTGCTTTGGTCGTCTGCATTAAACATGAAACCCCCTGAAGTGTGTCTGGACCAAAAAAAACATTTGTGCGCTTGTCATGTGGCCGATGATAATCCTCTTCACCTGTTCGCCAGAAAGTGTGTGTGTGAGAGAGAGACACCTTTATGAGTAAACCTCAAAGGGGAAATAAGTAATGATGTGGCGATTAAGAGATATGCAACAAAAACATTCTGACTTTTTCCTTCATTTATCTAAAGAGCACTCAGAAAGCCTATCTCAGCTCTCATTGGACGAGAGCCGGGGTTCATCCTGGACCGTTCAATCACGAGACATACAATTTTTCACCCTTTCATTCACACATCGATTCATTATCTCATTCACACAAAATATGGCGACATTCAGCCATTCACTCCCTCATTCACGTTATGTCATCCAATATCTTCATTTGCTCTGTAAATATTAAAAGTAAAAACTGATCAACTTAAGGGGCAACGTGTCAGTCCAGGGCAGCAGACAATCCTACAGCGCCCTCTGTTGGCAGAAAAGTATATTGCAGGCTGATGTGTGCTGTTGAGAAGTTGACAATATTGAATGTGTGTATACACACACACACACACACACACACACACACACACACACACACACACACACACACACACACACACACACACACACACACACACACACACACACACACACACACACACACGAAAGTGCGATGTCCAAGTTTGCACAATACGTGATTTGAAATGATTTATTTCATGCTAAAGCTCCGAGATCGATCGATCGATAGAAACCCCCCCCCCCCGACAGTGAACGGTAATAAATACAGTTGATCAGTGAAACAGTGAAAATAATCAGCACTCTTTTTTTCTTTTTGTTTAAAGAAAAACAATCAAGAGAAAAATATATGAAATTGTTCAATGATTTCTTTTGCAGTGCCGACGGGAGAGATAGAGCGAATACATTCATTTGTTTCAACTTTTTTTTTTTCCCATTGCGGCTGATTGGAGCTTCAAAAAGGGGAAAATGGCGGCAGGTGATTGTTTCCAAGTGTGTGCGTTCTCACTAACTCAAGGCCTGTAAGGTCACCGATCCAAGGGGCGGGGCTAAAGACAAAAGTACCTTCACATCTACTGCCGTGTCCTGTTAAATAAAAAGCTGTGCTCTTCTTTAAAACGTTCACGCCCGCGTGGGGAGGAGAAAGTGCTGACAAGACAAACAATCCCACTGTGCCCCAACATTCCGTACCGCTGCACGCACACACACACACAAACACACACATGCACACACACTTGCAGATGGACGTCATAAAAAAGCGTGTTCAGTAATAAGTACATTGAGTTTAGTCCGTGTCCAGTGATATGAGCAGTCTCATCCAAAAGCGGCGTCGCAATCAGCTCAAAAAAAAAAAGGAAAAAGGTTCAGGTGGAGCAGGACGGACGGAGTTCGCCGAGGAGAAGCAACTAACCGGAGGTGGGTGAATGAGTGAAAAGCAGAGGGAGGTCCAGGGAGGCCGAGCATCCAGGTGTGTGTCCGCTAAACACACACACACACAAACACACACACACTGTGTTAGAGACGCACTAAAGAATACAAAAAAAAAAAAAAAAGACATTCGTCGGGATCCCTGACGCCGAAGGTTCGGGGACATTAAGGGCTCGATAGTGTCCGGTGGTACCTCCACGTCGCTAGTGTTGCCTTTTCCCTCCAGATTTATGGCGAGTCAGATTGTCTTGCCACTTAAAATGTGAAAATGGTGATGCCAAAGCTCTGACGTCGTAGCTACAACATTGAGTGCTAATGGGGGAGGCTGGAGGTTCTAGGGTAGCAAAGCATTTCATGACGTAGCATAGCGACAGTTAACCCGTGACAATGCTTTGCGCAAAAGCTGTTAATTTTGTCGACCGGGCACTGATTTCATCCCCTTGGATGCTAAAGCTATGATCTTTCCTCCCGATGGTCCCCTTATCTTTCCGAACAGGGGAACCCACTGGTTGCCAGGCGACCGCAGACTTTAAGGCGGCGCCGAAAGAAATCAGCGCAAAAAAGCAAACCTTCCTAGCAGAGTTTAGCTCATAGGACGTCGAACATCAGGCTTCGCCTCTCATTGGTGTCCGGCTGATTGGTCGGCCCTCGCGGCGAGCTTCTCTCCGCCGCCCCTGCAACTCGTGTTCAAATACAAATACCAATCTTGACCGAGAATCAAAGAATTAAGAAGAACAAACATTCAATGGCATCTTCCACTTTGGAGCCGGGGGGAGGGTGGTTGAGGGGGTGGAAACCTCTCTTTGGTAAAATCCACGACCCCCCCGGGTGAAACGTAAGCGGAATTGAAATGACATTTTTAAGACCTTCAAGAGCGGGAGACATTTATATTTTTAAGTATATGTAAAGTAATATGAATACCTGAGAAAGATTGAAAAGAAAAGAAAAAGGAGTTGAAGGAGGCATGGGAGTGGTGGGGAAAAAAAAAGACAAGATGGTTGAAATGAAAGAAAGAAGGAGCGTTCAAAGACTCTCCGTCTCCTCGCGTTACATTCGGTTTCATCAGCCGCACCTTGTCGTTCGTCTGCAGCGAATGTCCACTCGGTCCAGAGCCCCCCCTCTTTAGAGTTCAATGTCGAAAGCCTCAAGCGTGTGAGCACGCACGCACGCACACACACATTCACACACTCACACACACTCACACAAGTGAAAGCTCTTTGAGTTCATGACTTCGCTTTACCCCACTCCCCCCTCTTAACCCCCCCAGCCCCTCCGGCTGTTCCTCGTAGCACCGGCCAATGATACCTGCTATCTCCGTGGCAACAGTGCAATGACATCTCGTCTTTTGTGCAACATCCTTCGCCACGGCGACGGTGCCAATCAGTAGTGGGACACATTTTTTTTTTTTGTTTGCTTTGTTTGGGGTGTCTTTAGGAGTCAACGGAGCAGCGAGGGCCTGGATTAGGGCCAGTCCCAGGCTGCCACGGGTCTTGGTCTATTTGTGCACAAAAACGCGCGCCAGCCCCTGTGCTTCAGTAGAACTTGTCGTCGATGCGGAAGTGCGGCCTGGTGACATCATCGGGGTTCAGGAAGACCGATATGGATTTCCCCGGGTTCTCGGTGACCAGCTGCTGGAGACGTTGGGCCAGCTTGTCCTCCGATGGCGAGATGATGCCGTTGGCCGGGTGGTGCCCGGGAGAGCCGTGGCCGTTGGTGCCGGCGCTGAGCTCCTTCTTCAGCTGCCCCACCTGCTGTGCCTGGTCCAGGGCAGCGCGGAGGTGCTCGCTGGGGTCTGAGCGCACGTGGGCGAGCTTCCTCGCCACGAGCAGCGCCTGGCTGTCGGTCAGGTGCTCCAGCATGTTGCACTGCGGCAGGAAGTAGTTGGGGCAGTTTTTACCCAGGATGCAGTGGGCCAGGTCATCCAAGAGACCCAGGAGTAGGCGGCCGGGGGTGTCGGTGTCCGGGCAGGACAGGTAAGCGGCAGGTAGCCGGTCACAGGCCCAGAAGAGCAGAGTCCGCAGGTGGTACAAGCTGAGGCCCGCTCGGGGACGGGCCAGGATGCGAGTCAGAACGGCTTTGGCTGCTTGGAAGGCCTGAGCCATGGGGAAGGCAATGCACTTCTTTAGCTGAACCTGACAACAGGAGTGCGGGGGGAGAAGATCAGAAAAGAGGGCGCCACCGTGGGAGAAACCAAGGCACTGGGGAGTGAATGGTAGCAAGAAGTCTCTCCTCACCTCACTGCGCGAGAAGGCCAGTCTCCACTCTCGGTCTGGTCGACCACCCAACGGGGAACAGCAGGGCAGCAGGTAGAAGCCAGATATGGCCTCCTCCTCCGTGATCTTACCGTCCCAGAAGTGGTTGGCCGTCAGCCAACCTTGGGCCACGGCGGGCCAGCCCCGAAACGAGACCACCGGCAGTAGGTCGTAAAGCACCCGGCTGGAACCTGCCTACAGGGTGCAGTTGCAGAGGGACAATATAACATCACCCGCTTGTTCTACCAAACCCCGCGGATGTTTCACCTCCTGTTAGCTACCATCACTGAAACATTAAAACAAATAATGTCCCGCTTCATCCAGCGACATGTGCCCGAAGCACGCCTGGGCTCCCGGGACTTTTTCTGCTGCTACAGTGTGACATAGAAGTTACCGCATGATACCTAACCCAACCATGCTTTGCAGATGTGTTCTTTTCTACAGCTATAACTTGCATTTTGTACGTTCCCCTGGGTTTCTTCGATGCCGATTCCTCTGGTGGCAACAGAGGTCAGATTTAGAAGATGTGCAAGTGTACCCAGATATTATTGGTCACTTTGCCTTTGTTCCCATGTACATTTTACTTTACGTCCCATGGTTTGGTTGATGAATCAGCCTCTCAAGCATTAATTGTTAAAAATTTGCAAAATCAGGAAAAGATAGAGGAAATGCCATTCCTCCAAGTCATATCCTATTTATTTATGCTAACATTATCCAGCTGTTTTCATATCAAAGGGTGCTCAACGGCTGCTATTGGTGACAAGAAGCTATCTTGAAACTGCATGAAAAGGCCGTAATCTCTCTAATATAATCTCTACTTCTAAAGACACTGCACACATACCAGATGTGAATGCGACTTAATTCCTGAGAAAGTTCTTATCATTGACTTATTTTCTGTTTCTGTTGTCAGACAGTGAAACCAGTGCTGAAAACTGTCTGAAATATGGCCCAGAGTTAAGAACTACCTGTAAGAACTACCTGTTGTACTAAACTGCTGCTCTGCTGAAATCAGAGAATGTTCCAGCTTGCTGTGTACGACGACATGCAAATTTGATTGGTTGGTAGCCTAACGTGGGCGGCCAACCCACCAGAAGAATAGAATTGTGGTGTCTCAGTGTTGCCCATTGACAGCAGGATAACAGACATGTATGCTCGCAACTTCAAACTTATTCACACGCAGAGGCAGAGAGGAGAAATAATTTTCCAAGACATTTGATTTTTTTTCTAAATTTCTATGTGTTTCCCTTAACTGGAAAAATCAGTCATTTTCCAGGTCTTTCGCAACACGTGAGAACCCTCATTGGTCTTTACCTGAAGGATGATGGTGGTCAGCGGGCCGTTCCTCTCCAGTCGCTCTGGGGTGGGGATGCCTCTCTGGGGACTGCGCCTCAGCTCCTCCACAGCCTCACTCACCACTCCCCAAAACCAGTCAGTCACAAGGGTCGGAGAGAAGTAACATCCATCCAGAGACTGGGGAGACCCCAGGGAGGGGATGGATCCTTTATCTGATGAGGAGAGCAAGAGTGGAATGGAGGTGAGACTCGATTAGTATTGGACACAAAGAACCTTAAGCTATCTGATGGCCACTGAAAACTCGGCGCATGGAGATCTACAACAAAGCTGTAGTTTTTGTCTGAAAGATCCATGGCCAGGACTGCTGGCGGTGGCTTGTACCAAGTGGTAGCCTAAAAATTAGTCGGTCCCAAATGCAGCCCACCTAAATCAAGGACACTTTCAATAACCCTTTATGTCCTGGTCAAAGGCAGTACATAAGGAAAGGGTTGTAGGCCACGTGGAGAAGTATGGGATAAAACATATTTGTTTTTCCATCACAGACTTCTAAGAGTTGTTAGACCCATGTTAGACCCTGACCTCCTGCTGGTGATCGCTTGCGTGTTGCATACTTCCATTTGGGTGGCCTCTGAGACGCAACGAGTTAAGATTTAGACAGTCGTAGGTAAATTGGCCTTTGCAGAGGGAGCTCTGTAGGGTTATGGTTGACCTATCATCATGATCCTTGGCAGCTCGAGACAGTTGAAGCCTTTGTAATCCACATGTATGCTTGGCAGCATTTCCATATAAAAAGCATAAACATACAATTTCAATCCCCTTTTTTGACTGTGTATTTCCAATTTCTTGGAATAAAATGCAGTAACTTAATGCAGGAAATATTATGCTGTCCCCCCCCCAAAAAAGGTCCCAAATGCATTTTCCACATCACAGAAAATTAGAGATTGATATCAGTAGATGTCATTACTTTTCTTATCGGTTTCAAGCTACCAAACCGGTGGCTGATTGATGTTGTGGGGGGCAATTTTGAACTTTTTGATTGTTAACTTACGCTCATAAATGTTTAAACATTTATTTGCGGTGGAGAGATTGCTCAGTCCACCTCCTTGAGGGGTTGTAGAAGCGGGACTCCACTGCAGCCAGCCAGAGGGAAATCGCATCACAACATCACGCATTAAATTATACCGGTGGAACATTGCAAATATAATCAGCCTACTTATCTTCCAGACTGCATTGTCAGCGTACCCTCATTGTCTTTTCAATTCCCCCCTGGTTTCCTTCCCGAACGTTCCTGCATTCCACACCACCACCCTCTCAATGGCACTGTTTCCTTTTCTTCTGTCCATTCTCGTTAGTCATTGTCTCCAGCTTACCTGGATCTGGCTCCTCCTCCTCATCTTCCTCTGGGTGAAGCCCATTCTCCTCCTGGCAGCAGATGCTCCAGCGGGATAGGATGTTGGAGTCGCAGAGGCGAAGGCTGAGCCAAGAGTGGCAGGGTGGGGAGTGCCTCATGTCCAAGGTGACAGGCTGGTTGCGGTCGTGGAGCTTCAGGGCCGGTACAAGCAGGGTGAAGTCCAGGTCGAAGTCGGCCCCTTTGGCGTAGTCGCCCAGGTCTTCGGGATTGAGGTCCAAAACCCCTTCTCTGGCGCCACCTGACAGCAGCAGGTACTCGTTGGCCACCGGGAGGCGCTGGTCTACCTTCTGGACCAAGCCTGTGAGCATCGGGGTGGAAATCATTCACACTCAGCAAACCTCAGAGCCATTTGTACGTGCAGAACAGAACTGATGGGAAGAGCAATGAGCAGAAATGTTCTGACAAGGTTCCTCTCTCCCTTCCCCTCACAGATGCTTTCACACATTAAAATCCACTTCATATTCAGATGCACGTCAACTCCGGCTGACACACCGGGACTGAAAACAGCAGGTCTGTGAAGCGCTGTTAGGTCTTCCTATATATCTTCCAGCCTGAGCTGAAGTCGTACTGACACCAGGACCCATGTAAAATTAACACACCCCTCAGCGGCCACTGGCCAGACAAATAATTCCACCGGCCTGCCAATACGTGCGCTCAGCCAAGCATTCATACACTGCGCTCTCTGCAGTCTCCGGTGCAGCAACGCCGCTGTTGTCAGGAAGAATGCAACATTTATGCATCAACAGGAGCCGAGCAGAATGAAATGACTTTTGGTCCGCCTCAAGTCACAAGTATGTTTTTCTTTTCCCTACTGTGTGGCATGATGTGCGCTCAGGGTTTGGCGTGACAGCGTTGCATCAGAGTAATTTGTTTTTGTTTTCTTTTGGCACATTGAGAATTGATTGCGAAGGGGGCCTACCAGCAGGTCTTAGGACTCATTTTCTAAAGGCGATACTGGTGACACAGAGATTTCAGGTCACAACAGTGAGGTGTTGCTTCAACACCAAAATGAGAAATATCACAGACTCCAGGGAATTTCAATGATTTCACTGTTCTTCATTCTTGGGCTGCTCCCTTCAGGGGTCGCCACAGCCAATCAACTTCTTCCATCTAACCCCATCTAGGCCCTTTTTCACTCCATCCCAAACCTCCTCCAGACCTCCTGCCTCAGCATCCTTCTCCCCAGATCTTTAAGATCCTTCCTCTGTCCATGTCCAAACCATCTCTGCCTGACTTCCTCCTCACTCCCAAAGACATCCTAAAACATCTTCATCTCTTCTGCCTCCACCTCTGCTTCCTTTCTTCATCTTAGGGTCTTCAAGCGTTCAACTCCATTGCTATGACCTCCATCTTTTTTGCCTTTCCTTTCCTACTGGGTGATACTCATCACTTTTCCGCCACCCATTTTGACCTGCCTGAACCCATGTCTTCATCTCTTTTCCACCAATGATTTTACTGCTAAGGGGTACATTTTGGGTATTGAATGGGAATAGAACATTTGTGTTGACTATTACTTGAGTCACAGCTTTGTGGTTGGATCTAAGGCTGAATAATCAATCAAAGGATGTTGAATATTTCCCCACCGAGATATTGTATAAGGGATTTTAATATTGAAAAATAGGGTCCGCCAGACATTGGGTGATAATAGCAAGAAGTCATTCCAAAAATGTAATAGCATTTTGTTTTTATTTTGGACCAGGTCTGATGGATGCAACATCCACCACCTTCCTTGCATACATATGAAAAGATGCAAAAAAAAAAAAAAGCTGAAAGAGGCAAAATACAAGCAGTAAGTCATTTTGCTTATTTGCTTGAGATGGCTATTTGGTTGAGTGGTCACTTCTGACTTCCGACTACTGGTACTTTGGATCTTCGGTGACTGCATTGCAATTTTGTGAGTCACTTTGGATAAAAGCATCTGCCAAATGACCGTAATGTAATGTAACGCTTATGGTGACCAAATTCTTATCAAACATTACACCCCGATACACCATAAATTTTTTAGTCTTAAAATTTGTTTTATGGAGGACACTCAAGAGCCTCCAAATTCCTTTATGGCTACTTAGCCAGCATGTAGGCTGCCTGGGCCCCAGTCTCCCAACGGGATCCACAGATCCAGCATCGAGGAAATTATGGTCTGCCGGCTTGAAAGAACCATGAGGAAATGGTCGATCCCAGGGCCAAACATCGGCTGGTCTTGGGCGAACCGATGGTTTCTACGGGTCGGAGGTGAGGAGCAGATATGGAAACCTTTTGCGTCCCTGCGGGGAGGAGATTGTAGGAGTGTGAGGTTGAGATTTTTGTACCTCAAGGACAGCTAAAGAGCTTGCAGAAAGCTGAAAACAGGTCGCGGAGCAAGCCGGCAGGCCATGGCTGCTGGAACAAAGCTCCCAACATGATGCCTCTCATCCAATTACATGGACACGCCAGGGTAGCAGCAGGATGCCCTGTGATATTTTTCACGGAGAGGCATGTGTGTGTGTACACAAGTGTGTGTTTGGATGTCAACAATTACAAAAGAGGAAAAACAAAGCCAACGAAAGGGAAGGAGTATTGTGTGGCTTTACTTTTTGGATTGATCAAAAGCCCCTTTCTCTTTGTACTTTTTGCAAGTCCTGCAACCAGAAGCTGGGCTGCTTCTTCACGCATTGGAGCAGCAGAGGAATCAGGGTGCATGGACCTGAGATCCAACACACCTTTTAGGTTCTGCTCTGAGGGTCTTGCCTCGGTTCCATCGGAACTCATAGGTTTTTGGTGACTGGTGGAACTCCTAAGCCAAGCCCTATTAGCAGATAGGCATTTTTAAAAATTGCAGTGATCACTGGTCAGCTGCTTTCTTGAGACGAAACGGTGAGAAGCAGTGGGAAATGGAGTGACGAAGAGGTGCAAGCTCTTCTGGCCTGGTATGCCTCAGAGGGGTCCCGCAAAGAGGTACATCAACATTTAGACAAGAGTTAGTGCAGAGTTAGCAAACAGCTAAGAGGGTTGTTCACATGGCGAAGCAGTGTAGGGAGAAGATAAAAAAACACTTCAGCCGATCTGATAGTAATTATGAACATGATTGTTGTGGCAGCGTCCAACTCCATGTTGTCCATGCTGTTTTCTTCTTCTACTTTGGTGGTTTGTTTTTGAACGTGAAGCTTCACGTGCACGTCACTCCGCTCCCTCACTGCCTATGGGAATTGAAAACTAAAAAAGTACCCCTGGGGAGGCTACTTCTTGGAATCAAACTTTTCTCTAAAAGTTTCCACTTTGGATGTGCGAAATAATTCCACAAGTTCATGTGTTACTATGTGAAGGTTTGTCTGTTTGGGAAACCATAGAATTGAGTTGTTAAAGCAGGCAGTCATTCGGTACGGCCGTAGGTTTCTGCTAAAAAAAACAACATCTAGACCCCACTGATGGGCTGTGATTGCTGCATGACTGTGATCAATCACGAATCCAGGATGACAAGCATCAAAAAGGAGGACAGTAAGATCTCTCCTTAGAGCAGCAGAGATATTTTTTTGTTTTGCATCAGAAAGGACTTTGATGGATTTAAAAAGAAATAAAAAAAAAAGAGGTGGAGAGGGGGAAAACATCCTGAGGGCCAAAACGAATGAAGAGAGGGAGTCCCAGTCTAATGTGCTGATGGATTTCTCTCTGGCGCCTCGCTTTGAAGGGGAGCAAATGAAAGTGCCTGGTTTGATGGGACCATGGGGAAGCGGGCGAGAAGAAGAGGAAAACATGGAGGTTTGTATCAGCTACGCCTTGATTATTATTCCTCCGCAGATTCAGCTCAATTCCCCCCGACAAGATCCAGTCAGCCGACGCCGCAGCGCCTGTCTTCGGCTACGAGTTCCTGGTGAACTCTATCTGTGTGTAGCACCAACACTGGTCTGCAAGGGATTTCTCTCTCCTTTCGGAAACTTCCTGCCATATTAAACTTTTTCTGCACGGACGTGTGAGTTCCACTTGGAGTTCTCACCACTGGTACGGCTGACAACAACTGGCCAAGACGGCCTTCGTCTGAAACTTGCAAACAACGCCGTGCGAATGAATCTGTCGCAGCGGGGGGGTTGCGTCAACTTTATGTTTAAAACAAGAAGGTTATTTAAGGGCACATCAGCAGGTAGAACCTGTTCAGAGTTCAGTGTTTAGCATTAGTGGTGGTAAATGCAGAATTAATAATATACAGAAATATTAGGGGGGGCAGAAGCCAGTGTTCTGGAGCCGGTCCTAGACTCAGATAAATGCCAAGGGTTGCATCAGGAACAGCGTGCCGAAGGTGAAACTTCTGCACCTAAATCCACAAGTAGAAGAAAAATAAAAGTGCCAGGTGTGATAAAAGAGTACCTACCGGAATCGGAGGAAAGGCGTAAAACAGGGTTGCCCGCATTTTTTCAGCTGGCAAGCTACCCATAAATGACCGAGTCAAAATGATGTACGTACAGTAAAAATAAGTATCACATATTTCCAGATAAATATATTTGGTATTCTTTGGTGTTTTTTGTTGTTCTTTTTTGTTTCTTTCTCAGCAGCTGGTTCGGAGAAGGAAGAGACTGCAGTATGGCACCACTTGACACTACAAGCCTTCTCTGCAGAGCACTTTCCAACTGCTGAAAAGATCAGACCATGAAATATAACGAAACGTAGACTACTTGTGTTTGATGAAAAAACAAAATAGGAAGCTGTCTCTTCTTGTGTCGTGACAGAGGATGCTGCGCCAGATTTGCATTCTTGGGAATAGCAATGGGCGACAGACAGAGTAGGCAAACTCACCCCGGTAGGTTTTTGGCTCCTTCGGCCCAGCACCCCCATTCCTCTTTCTACCCTTTCTTAAGTTTAATAGTCATAAATTGGAGTTTTCCAGTAGGTGGTGTGAATTAACATGTATGCTCTGCGTGGTGATCTGCAAGTCCAGAGCTGGAGTCGTACTGACTGCCCTCGGTGTTATTCACATGGCAAACGCCATGGGGGCTGATGAGAGGCTATTATCCACTACCTTTGCTATTAACCAGTAGATCACGATCAACAAACTGGATATAGAAGACACATGCGAGGGTAGAGACGTTGTATGGTTTAGATACACTGTGGAGAAGATGGGAAGCAGAGCTGAAGGCAGCAGAAGATAAAGATGCAAGAGGTCTCTGACGACTGAGGAGGATCAGCAAAGAGCCCGCCAAAAGGGGCAGCACTGAGATGGTTTGGACATGGACAGAGGTTTGGGTAGACGGACGCTGAGGTTAGAGCTGCCAGGGCGGAGGTCTAGAGGAAGACCAGAGAGGAGGTTTATGGATAGAGGAAAGGAAGACAGGAAGTTTGTTGGTGTGGGAGAAGGGGATGCGGAGGAGAGGGTTAGACGGAGGGAGATGACTGGCTGTAGAGCTGAGGAGAGCAGCCCAAAGGAAAAGAAGTAGTATTTTGGGGATGGGCATATAAATGATAAATAAAACATTTACCACTTTGATTATTGATGGCATATTTAGCTCTGACTGAGAGAAGGTTTAATCAATAACTTTAAGTGTCACATCGTATTTTTGCTTTGATTAAAAACATGATATTCACGTAATTTACCAGCCATCGGCTCTGCAGCTCTGCGAAACATCAGCGGCAGCTACTAAAAAGCCCATATCTTTCAAGCGTGATGCCACATCAATCATATATATATTTTTTAATAGTCTGATTTACAGCCGATTTAAGTGGTACCGCATTTCGTTCACCCCAATAACTGTAAGTCAGAGATCCTTTTAACAGTTCTCAAACACCAGGATGATGCTGATTGTCCAACAGTTCCACATCCCGGCTGCTCCTATTAAATAAAGCTGAACTTCACAGACCACAATTTCATGCTAACAGTCCCCTCTAATTAAAGCTCCGGCGGACCCTCCGCAGCGGGTCGCCGCAAAATAATTAGGCCACGAAACACGAGGTGAGGGGAGTCAGGATGTATGACAGCATGAATATGGCTAATGGCCTTCTTTTTTTTGGATCAATTTAAATTTACAACCTTCTATATCCCCCGCTTTGACGGCGTGTCAACGAGCGAATGGAAAATTAATCGAGAGGCGTATTCTGGGGATGTAAATTGGAATGGCTACCTTGTGACTTCCTGTCCAACTCAAACTAGTCCACGTGCGGTGTTTCCACCTGAGCAGAACCAGCGGGGGGTTGAAATCATTCCAGTCATACTCATGTTAAACATGATATTTGAATTTTAAAACTTCCCGCGTGGCGTCCAACCTCGGCATGGATGGGAGCATCCACATACAAAATTCAAAAGGTGGATACTTCCATCTTTTGCTGCGAATTCTGCCAAATTAATTAATTTTAGCAGGCTTCTTCCGATCCCTGCTAATGGACATCTGGGTACACTTTATACAGCCAGGATGAAACAAATTAAAGAGATTTGAATGACTACTCTCACGTCTACACGAGCAGTTGGTCCTCAGATGGAGGTCTTTTTTACACAAATCATATGAAGTGATTAAGATGCAAATGACATTTGCAGACATGTTAACCATAGAGGAAGGAAAGTTAAGATGCCCACCAGTTCCATCACTTCTAACCCCCTTCATTCATTTGGTATAGATAATGTCGGGAGCCTATACCAGCTGTCATTGGACAAGAGGCGGGATTCACCCTTAAACCGGACGCCTGTCAAACACAAGGCCACATTTAGACACGAACAACCATGCACTCAGTCACTGGACAGTTCACTGTGTGAAGAACCTGGTGGACCAGGAGGAAAAACACATGGGGAGAACATGGAGACTCCCAGCGGGAATCCAACCAAACACCTTCTCGCTGTGTGGTAGAGGCGTGAACCGCCACACCACCTGAATCGAATGCATTCATCAAACAGTCGAGGCGAAGAGTCGAAGACGAGACTAGTCGAAGACTACCATCATGTGTCTCAGCAGTTTAGTTTTCATTCAGGAAGCTGTGCGGGATCAGACTTCCTTACAGCTGCAGGGCAAATCACAGGGCTTGACAAAGCTTTCTCATATGTATGTGGGCTAAAAGGCCTAGCAGGTGGCCTCTTTAACCATACATATCTAAGGTAGAGCCTGTGAGGCTTTAAGAAAAACATCTCTGATCTCACACTAAATGCGCGTGTAGTGGGAGCAAAAAAAAAAAAAAAAAGTGGTGGGCTCACCCAGTAGCCACCAAGTAGTCGGTGTCTACTCCGAGAATAGTTCACGACGGAAATTTCTCCCTTCTAATGGAAATCTTCATTCAGAGACATTTCTGAAGGGATTAGGTTTAATCCGTGGCTGTGAAACCGGCCCAGACTGTCTCCACTCCAGCGCTGCTCTCACATTCTGCGCTCCTGCAAGCATACGGAATGGAGTGTGTGTTGTCGCGCATGTGTGTGTGTGTGTGTGTGTGTGAAAGGCAGTCAATTTGAGACTTTGAATTAAGAACTACGATTGCGCTCTTGGAACGTTCTCCAACTTGCCGATGCAAAGACCAGAAAAAGCACGGCTAATTGATAGCTTTTTTTTTTCCCCCTTCTTCTTATTTTCCCCTTCTCTCTCTAACCGGAGCTCTCGCTGGAGAGATAAGATGCCCTTTATTCTCTTCTTCTTTTTCTTCCCTTTTTTTGCCTGCCTCCTCGTCTATTTGACCCAATTCATCACTGGCAGATAAAAGTGAAAAAAAATAATAAAACGGGAGATGAAGACCAAGAAGCGGAGAAGTTGCTGCCCCCTCCAACTGGTTTGATCTGCTCGCTTGGTCTCCTGCCCGACCCATCATCTGCTCACCCTAATTTGTTTTCCACGTCACCTCCGAGGAAGTGGCTCTGCCTTGCAGGTGGTCGTCCAGCTCAAGGTCTGTTTGTTTGTTTATTTATGTGTCACTTCCAATCCAAGTCATTAAATTTTGACAACCCGCTGATATGGAATCTGAAACCAATGCACGAGAGAATGAAACATCGGCTGCATCTACGTTGCCTAGAATGTTCTCACCTGGGAGCGTGTAATTCAGGAATAGGCAATTAATTTTTACAAAGGGCCATATGAGTAACATAAACAATATTTGAGGGCCGAACCAATGATGACTTAAACTTAAATCTGCTCGATATTAATTATGTCCCATTGTAAAAGGCAGTAAATTACAATTTGGAATGTCAGAATAATAAGCATATTCTATAAATATTTATACAAACGGGAAATTATAGAGTTAATCAAATGAGAACGTACGCCTTTATAAGTGATGAACAGCGAGAACAAAAATAATCATTAGGACAATGTTTTCAGAAAGTCGAATTTGTTGACATTCACAAACACTAAAAATGTGTTTTGCAGTATGTTACAGAAATGCAATTGGTCAAATTAATACAAAAAGCAAAAAGTGCTTTTGATTTTTTTTCCAGTTCTTTTAGCTGGTTCAGTGAGTGAAATCTAGCTTGACTTGGGCTTGAACAAGTGCACCAAAATCTCGTGGAACACCAAAAGTGCATTTAGGAAGGGGCGGTTCAGAGGCGTTAATAAGTGATAGAGGATTTGGATTTGTTGAAATTCAGCGCTGAGCATGTCTGTTCACATTCATGAACATGATTTTAGTCTGCAGTTATCCTACGTAACAGGATGAGTAGCTGGGCAGAATTGAGAACATCACAGCTCTAATCCAAAGTCAGAGAAAAATATTGATATTGAACTTGACCGCTCTCCTTCGGTTGAAGCTCCCGCGATCCCCTAAACCTTCTATCACAGTGCATTGCAAGAGAGCTGCACTCTCAAATGCATGCTTTTTCTGTGGGCATATTAGTGCTGCAGAATCCAACAACCACTCCTTCATAAACTCTCCTTACGAAAACGGTTTAACTTTTCTGCCGACTTTTGGATACGGTCTAACTTGCCTTGAAAACTGCATTTCTGGGTATGCAAGGCTTTGGAAAATAGAAAGCATCTGACTACTTTGCGCGCTCTTCATCGGACATCCCCCATATTTGGTCACGTGGTGAAGATTCAAATTGTAATCCTTATTCACTGCTTTACCTTACACTTCTGTAAATAAATATTTAGCGGCCCTTGTCTTGTTGAGGACGGACATTTGGTATCAACTTTTTTTGTGGTGTGAGCTGACGTTTCAAGGTTAACTGGCTACGTCACTCATCTCTGTTCACGCACCCACGTCATGGATTTACGTACTTGCGTACTAACATAAAAAAAAAAAAAAAGACAACTGTTTTCAAAATGAAAGCAACACACTCATACATAACATTAACGGAATCAATGTTTTTTTTCCCCCATTCATGTTCTGATTGACCTCACGTGGCCTGGGCAGGGTCGCCCAAAGGGGTGAATGTGGCCCACGGGCCATAAAATGCCCCAGTCTGGTCTAATTGCTTATGTAGCTACAAAACCTCTCCCAGGAAAAAGAACACATCTGCTGAGCCTGGCGCTACATTGCTCATTGAGTCACTCGAACCGGCTCAACCACAGCTAGTGCTCTCGCTGATTGGACATTGCATTACTTCACTCGGTTGGTTGAAGATCCACCGAGCGGTAGGGGTTCCTCCAGGTTCTCCCCAGAATCCAAAAAACACATTCAGGAGGTTCTATGGAGACCCTGAATTGCCCAGATGTATGAATGAGAGCGTGAATAGTTGAATGTCTCTTTTTCATGTGAGATTGATGTGTCAATATATACACACTATATGTATACACATCAAAATGACGAAAATGAGAGGATGAGAGATGAAATGTCTTCAAGTGAAGAAATCAAGTCCAGTTGTCATGACAAAAGTATTTCAACAAGACCTCATCCCTCTCCTTTCTAGGACAATACCTCCACCCCTGTAGCTTCCCCTCCACCTGTTCCCTGCCCTCACCATCACTCACAATGTCATCTACAAACATAGTCCAAATATGCTGATACATTATTATATCATATGTAGACAAAGTGAATCCTCCAAGCCCTGTTGGGAGTTTCCAAATAGAACTGTCAATTACATTCAGAAACTTCCCACAGGTCTTGGACTAGGTACAGAGCCAAAGTCTTACAGTTGAGAGTAAGAACAACTTTATTTATCCCGAAGGAAATTGTTGTGCCAGAGTTTTAAGTAAAACATAACATAGAGTTGGTAGATACTCAGGCAAGCAAGGGACGGAGGCAGTCAGAATCTTCCGGTATCGGAAAGAAGGGGCTGTGGCTTGTTTGGTAGACCACGTGACTCTCCAAATAGACAGTTGTCGGGTCATTCCCCAGCTCCTCCTGTCTTCATGCCCATGTGTCCTTTGGCAAGACATTGAACCCCAAGTTTCCCCTAATGGTCTTGTAAGTTCTGCCTCCATTGGAGCATTCCTTTGGAACTGCAGGATGACAGCACTACACAAGTTGAGGCCATTTGGTTGTCCCCAACGACGACACCCCATTAGCATAACAACCCCCTTCGACCGAGTTTCTGCCAATCAACTCATTTACATAACAAGCCACCATAACCGAGACCTGCCCAAAACCCTTGCAGCCCTATTTGGAAACTCCCCACAGGTCATTAGATCTGAAGACACCTCTTGGATGAAGGGTGAAATGTCTTCAAGTGAAGAAATTCAAGTCCAGTTGCCACAACAAGATTTCAACCATGACCTGGATGACTGAGGACCTCCACAGACAGTGAACAGTTGTATGTCTCTGAGTGAATAAGGGTGAATGGTTGTATGCCTCACTGTGTGGCCCTGTGATCAACTGGTGACTGGTCCAGGGAGAACCCGGCCCTAAAGTGTAGGATAAATGGTATACATTATGAATGAATGAATGGGTATCAAACTTATTTGATGTCGTCAGTTCACCTTCCCATGTATTAAACATGAAGACTCTACAAATAACTAGGATAAATGCTGGGGGCAAAAGGCCAATTGGTTCAGATTCTACTGGTCGGACCCGGATCACGTTGTAAATCATTATTTTTTATGTTCATTAGCCACACATTAGGTGGTGTTGTTTCCACAATAATGCTAAAGAGCAAACAAGAAAACGGCATCTCCGAGCTACAGTTTCCATAAATATTTCTAACTTTTGATCATGTTTAGCATCAATAGAGTGGGCAAATGGCACAACCTTCAAGGAAGCGACATTTAAACTTGGTGAAGCCACTGCTATCAGAATGATTCTGGTCACCGTACATCCCAGAATTTGTAGATTTCATAGCCCTTTCTGTGACTGTCAACAATATGTTCAGTGCACTTCCTTTCCCTGAAAATGAAGCCATTGCAGTGCCAGTCAAACATAGACCTTTGCCAAATGTAGACATACTCCATTCAGACTTGCTCAAATGTAAGGCCACTGAGGCTCCCCTGAGGCAGAGCTGTGGCATCATGGGGGGGAAAAAAAGTCATCCTTTTTCATCGCAGCTGAAGAAAAGTGAAGATATTCCGCCGCACACCTCATTTTTGATAGAGTCCAAGAATAGCTCAGTAAATCCCCCTGGAAAATGGGATTCCTCTAAAGAAGAAGATGACTTGTGTGTGCTGTCGCTGGAAAGGGCCACCGAGAGAGAGAGAGAGAGGCTGGATTCTCAAACCAGGAGTACAGAACACACAAAGACGTCTTGGATGATTTACCAAATCTACATATGATGTCATAATCTCCTGCAGATTCATTTTCCTGAGTCTGGAAATAAAAACCTGTATGCTGGAGAGGAGGTGAAGAAAGGTTTGCGAGCAAGTTGGAGGGAGTCCATCAAGTGGACAACACATATTAGATGTTCTGCGGACAAAGTCACACTAAGAGGGCTTGGGCATGGACAGAGGAGGGATGGTGGAGGTCTGGGTAGAAGGATGATGAAGTTGGAGGAGATCTTGAAGAAAACCACAAAGGAGGTTTATGGATGGCGGAGAAGAGGACAGGAGGAAAGGATGTAGAAGAGAAGGTAAGAAGTAGACAGATGATTGGCTGTGGAGACCCCCTGAAGGGAGCAGCCCAAAAGAAAAGAAGAAATGTAATTTAACAGAGTTTGTCTTCTTGTTTTGACATATTCCTAGGGTTTATTAAGATTTTGGGGATCAGTTAAGTTGAACATCAAGAGAGGAGGGGGAACGAAGGCAGAACAAACCCACACTGTAAAGTTCTACGTTAACCCGAGCAACCCTGGAGGCGTCTCCACATCCACAGGGAGACATCTGCAGAATGCTTTGTTGACATTTCCCAGTTCCCCTGCCTGTGTCAGGCCTCAAACTTTGATATTGCTAAATCAGCACTTTGCCTTTCTCTTGAAGTTATCTGCTGCCATCACTCTGCACGCTGCCCGAACCACCCATCCTCTGCGTGACCTCGGGACGGCATCCGCTGACCCTTTCTGCGACTTGAAGTGTCATTTTTGCAAGTACTGATTGAATTATCATTGTTCTATGTATTTTTATAACTGACAAAATCTGTTTACTTTTGCTAAAAAGAAAAAATGGACAAGAAGTGAGGCACTTGCCACCTAAAGCTGCTTTTAGCTGGATTCGAGCACTAATGAAGTGCAGATATCAGATGTTCAAAATGCTGTACATGAAAGGAGAAGGTGTCTTATAGGTGCCTGGATCAGACGCAGCAGTATTTTTCCCAATTCTTTCACAACATTATTTGTATCTTTCCTCTCACTCGCATGGTTTACAATGACAAAAACAACAACGCCAGGAAAAGACGACACTTTAATCATTTTCAAGATGTGTTGTAAAGAGAATGTCTGTCAACACAGGGAAATTTTTTTGCGATTCACAATTGGATTAGTTTCTTTTGTTTACCTGCCACGTTTTCTTTCTGTTAAACCTCTTTCTCTCATTGTCTCTCATCTATCTATTCTATCCAAGGGAGAGAACCGAGGCAAAACCCACTGCTGACTGAAGAGAACACAAAAGGCCCATCTCGCATTTGTCAATAAACATCTGGATGGTCTCCAGGATTGTGGACGGAGGGGACCAGGGCCGAACAAAACTTCAGACGGCATTTCAGGAAAAAAAAAACAAGTTTGGTGGTTTGCGGCCGCTTTGCTGCTTGTGGACAACTCGCCGTAATTGACGGAGCCACAACTTCTGCCGTCAGTTTGTGACTTTGAGCAAAAGGGCACTCCAGTGGTGCAGCGGGAAAATGATCCCTAAGCACACCGGCAAGTCCATTGAAGACTGTCTCCAACAAAGACTTTGGAGTGGCCTCGTCAAGTGTGGACTTAAAACCGACTGAGAGGCAGTGGCGTGACCTTAAACACACCAGGAGCGGGTCGAAATTCCTCCGGAGACTCATTCATTCATCTTTACTGCTTATCCAGCACTCTTTGTAACAAAGATGCTGGAGTCAATCCAGGCTGTCATTGGGGGACAGATGAGGCTCACCCTGACCTGTTGCCCATTGATCACAGGGCCGCATATAGACATTCACTCGTTCATTCACCAATATATAGACGTCTGAGCATTCACTCTCTTATTCACATGTCATACAGACATACAACCACTTGCTCTTTCACTCAGACATATAACTATTCACCCTCTCATGCACACATCTGAGCAATTTAGGATCTCCAATGAACCTCCTGCACATTCTTAGACTGTGGAGGTACCCAGAGGAGCCCCACGCAGACATAGGGAGAACATGGTAACTGCAAAGAAAAAGGGCCCCCGAAGAAATCCAACCAGGGACCTTCTCCTGTGATGCGGACCAACCACTGCACTGCCCTCCTCCACAGACTCCTTACTGGTAATTGCAAATGCTTGATTGCATTTGTTATTAGGTTTCAGGGGCAATTAGGGCTTGGTTGGTGTAGAAACCAGGCCCCTTTTTCCTTAAATAAATCAAACCATCCTTTGAAATTATTTAACATAAAAGCACATTTTTACAACTAAGGTTATCTTTGTCTAATATTAAAATGTGTTACACAACCTGACCTGGTAACTTTAGAGAAAGATGTTGTCTCTGGTAACTATAGACAGAGATGCTGTTGTCCCTGGAAACTACAGAGAGTGATGTTGTTGTCTCTGGTAGCTATGGTAAGAAATGTGGTTGTCCCTGGTAACTATGGAGACCCATGAACTAACTACAGCGAGAGATGCTCTTGTACATGGTTACTATGGAGAGAGATGCTGTTGTGCCTGGTAACTTTGGAGAGACAGATGTCCATGGTAACTACGGAGATACTGTTGTCTCTGGTAGCTATGTAGATGCAGTTGTCCTCGGTAATTATGGAGACCAATGCGGTGATCCCCCGTAATGACGGAGAGATGCTGTTGTCCCTGGTTACAATAGAGAGTGATGCCGTTGTCCCTGGCAACTATGGAGAGAGAAGCTGATGTCCCTGGAAACGACAGAGAGATGCTGATGTCCCTGGCAACTATTGAGAGAGACGCTGTTGTCCCTGGCAACCGTGGAGAGATATGCTGTTGTCCCTGCTCCATAATTGTTGCTGCAAATCCTGCCCCCGCTTGTGACCTTCCTGTTATCCCGGCGAGATAAATCAGTAGAGCATGTCGCAATCTTCCGAGCAGCCCCATCCCGACAGGAGCGATTCAATCCCGTAAAAATGACTCGCTCAGATCTTCGCAAAGCAGGATGCTATCACCGCTTTGTGCAGCCTCAGCTCGCTATCTTGGCAGGATTAATCCCGGCTGCAGAGAGGCGAGCCATTCTCGTAGCTTATTGTCCATGAATTCACACCGAGACCGGAGATTAACTCTAATGTAGACCTTTTGAGCACGGACACGCGGAGACATGTACCGATGTAGTCTGATGGCCGGCGGGGATCATCTCAGACCACTGTGTGTTTGTGCGGCCGCCAGCGTGGGAATGTATGCTGTGAAGGAGAGCCGTCTCGGCGTGAAGACAAGACAGCATGTGTCCAAATGACCCGGGAGGACAGTCGGCGAGAGCCTTTTGCTGGTCGCTGCTGCAGCCTGACACCGCCACCCGCTAAATGACAGGCAATTATCACCGAGACAGATCAGTGGCAGTTGTGCTTTTTTTTCTTTTTTTTTTTTAACATTCCCAGGCAGCGCAGGCTGTCAACGGTCGCCACGGCCCGGCCGATCATGACCTTTGGACAGTCCAGTAATGGGGAGCGAAGGATGTAAGAACTCAATTATGTGCTACAACAACTAATCATAAAACAATTAACATGTGACACACACACACACACACACACGCGCACACATGTATATATATACCTATATACGTATATATTTATATATATATGTGTGTATATTTCTTCATAAGAAAATGGTACTTATAAATAACAAACTATATGGTGAATATATTGGTAGACTAATGCTGGAATTGGAGCGGCCAGGAAGGAGGTCTAGAGCAGGGATGTCAAAGTCAACACAGAGGGCCAAAAAAAACAAGTTTTCACAAGCCGAGGCCTTTCACTAGTTCAGTGTTGATTAAAACATATTAAACTGACTGAACATAGCCTATTGAACCAAGACGTAAATGCATAAATGAAAATGCATGCATTATAAACTGGAAATGCAATATCGTGCTGCCCTACGATCATATCAATTACTGCTTTTAAATAGCAAAATGAGAAAATAAAAATGAATAAATCAGTTGTATTCTTTCTCATGGCTCCTATCTGCAATTTTCCCTGAGTCCATTAACTGAAAAATAAATACAAATAAATAAAATACTATAAAATAAAAAAACAATGGCACACAGAAAAAAACAATACTTTCTTTAAAGAAAAATCCCATGTCTTGTAGAAACAAATGTAAAAATGTAACCAAATTAAAAACTAAAAATATGTTCATGTTCTGTGATGCTCATTTGTCTGAGGCTGAGCCCGATACTTGGTGGTGTCTCATCTTTTGTACAAGTTCATCAATATTTGAGGTCAGGCTCTAAGCTAAGGAAATCCTCAGGGCTGAGTGAAGGTGCTTATTACTAAGACGGCTCCTGTGTGATGTTTTGTTTAGCTTCATCAAAGAGAACAGTTGTTCACACAGGTATGTGCTGCCAAACATCGAGGGCGTCTGAGCAGCTTGGATGCGCAGCTGGGGCATTGTGTCGGGGATGAAAGGTGCAAACTCAGCAGCACCCACTCGCTCATAATTTTCCTTCAGTGTGTCATTGCGCTGGAGCTCGATCAACTCCATTTGTAGGTTTGGTGGCGCAATTTCCACCTCGACTGCAAAAGGATTGCCGAGCAGTGCAAACCTGCTTTTTTTGGGCTTCAAAGTCAGCAAATCGGCTTCGGAAGTCAGCGGCGAGTATATTGAGTTTATCGGCAAACTGTGCACTTGGGAACACAGCGGTAGAGAGCTTCTCTTTCATGGTCTGGCAGCTGGGAAAGTGGCTCAAGTTTTCTGTCCGCATTTGCATCTCCCACTGACTCGACTTGGTTTTAAACGCCTTCACTGTACTATACATACCAGAAATGACACGCCCCCGTCCCTCCAGCTGCAGGTTCGTCAGATGGCTCGTGATGTCGCACAGAACAGCCATTTCACACAGAAACATTTCATCTCTGAGCTCTGCTGCGTCTTTCCCTTTTCTTTCCATGAACAGAACGCTGCTCGAAACATCTTTGCAGCACCTTTGCCTGGCTTAGCCATCGCACCTCTGTGTGATGGGTCAAGTCACGATACTCTGTGTCTAACTCGCCCAGTGATGCTTTGAACTGGTGGTGATTTAAATCTTTGTCTCTGATTAAGTTAATTGCTCGCATCACGGTGCTCATTACATGTTCCATTTTCAAGGCTTTGCCACAAGACGACTCCTGGTGTATTATGCAGTGATACGCTGTCAGCTCATGTGTGACGTTTTCCTCCCGCATCCTTGCCACCAATCCACCCCTGTGCCCGCACATGGCGGGTGCTCAGTCAGTTGTTGATCCCATGAGTTTTTCCCAAGGCGGCCCCATCTCATTGACACATCTGGATACCTCTTCATTCACCGGGCTTATTTTGCGATCTCTTCTGCCACAATAAAACGAGCCTTGACATCAGCCTCACTTTGTGATTTGGCTTTTGTGAGCAGAGCCTGCCGGGACTTAAGACCTCGTTTAATTCCTCCATCTTCTGTAGCCTTTGTTCTGTGTCCATATTTTTGTCTTTGTGTTTCTTGAGCGTTTCACGGTGCCTTCGTAGATTACATTCTTTCATTACAGCCAAACTTTCTCCACATAAAAAACACACAGGTTTGCCATTTACCTATGTGAACATGTACTCTGCCTCCCACCTAGCTTGAATCCCCCTGTACTCAGCGTCCACCTTTCGTTTAGCCGTTTTTGGGGAGGAGGTAGCTGAAATTTGACGTCTGCTCTGACTGCTGATGAAGAATGAAGCCAAAGCCCGCTTGCTGCGCCGCAGTGAGTTCGCAGCTACCATTGCATTGTGGGGAATGTAGTATTGGGGCGTTCAAAACACCAGCTGGTGGCTGCTGCCTGCGGGCCGGTTCTAATAATAATCAATTTCAAGGGGGCCAGAGATAATTTGTTCACGGGCCGGATCCGTGCCACGGGCCTTGACTTTGACATATGTGGTCTAGAGGAAGACCAAAGAAAAGATTTCTTGACATAAAGAGAGAGGATAAGAAGGTTGTTGGTGTGAGTGAGGAGGATACAGAGAATAGGGTTAGATGGAGAAGGTTGATTGACTATGGCGACCCCTGAAGGGAAAAGCCGAAAGGAGAAGAAGAAGATAAATAAACTACACTGTATCAATAATAATAATACATGATAAAAAAGAACTAAGATTCTTTCAATGGCTTGTCCATTCCTTCTGTCCGCTGCCCCAAATCCCCCAGTAAATGACTCCTGCGTCCTCAAAGACAACGTTCTCGGTCACGGTATCCAGCAACTTCTCCGTCTCTTTACAGACAAATCCACAACAGACACAGGTCGCTCAAGATTTTCACTGGGCTGCCTTGTGGTGGGCGGCATATCCCACTGTCTAAACACCACTTTGCGGACAGTGACAGTCATGTCAGTGAAAAACACTCATCTCACTCCTAACTCAGATTTCGGCTTGGACCACAAAGCTAAAATAAATCCACGGAGCGGCGGCTCGGATCTCAAAAAACTCCTAAGTTTATGCAATCGGAGGTCAAGGTTTCACTGTGTGACCCGACTAGCTGCTGGCTGCACATGGAGTCTTTGGGGCAGGTTTTCTAAAGGGGGGCGTGGGTTCTTCTATGGTGTTGTATTACACTGTCAGTCATTTTCATTGCGCAAAGAATGGGTGTGGAAAAATACGGAGGGAGAGAGAGAGAGAGAGAGAGCCCCCGCTCCCAAAAATAGAAAATCGATTCACAGCAGACACTTTTATTTGTGGCTGGGAATAAATGAATGTGTGAGAAACCCCAGAAAGACAGTTCCTTGATTAAGTTTCATTCGATCTGCGCTCATTGTTGTAAACGCCGCCATGGATGCAACAATACAAAAAAAAAAAAAAAAAAAAAAGGAAGCCAAGCTGCCGTCCGCTTGACGGAATCCGGGAGTGTTTCGAGTGCGGCCGAGAACACAAATTGTGAAATGTGAACCGGGGGAGAAGAATTGCAGCTTCCAGAGAAGCAACTGCTTGTTGCCTATTGCTGGAAAGAAAGGCCTCCACCTCATGATTAAGAGCAAGTCCAAAACAGAAAATTCCAGAGGCATATTTTAAACCGTGACAGAAAGACATCCTGGATTGATCTGATCGTCAAATATACATTTTCCTCCATTCAGGTTTTATGTAGTTGGTCCTAACTTTAACATTTAGCAATGGAATATTCATAAGGAGCCCTCATAGCCAGAGGCTCCCATGTTCTTCTCGTGTCTGGGTCGGGTTCCCCAAGATTCTCCAGGTTCTTCTCACAGTCCAATAACATGCAGTTCAGTGGATATTCTACATTGTCCAGGTAAGTGAATGAGGAGGTGAACAGTTAGGTGTCACCCTGATCCAGGGTGAACCTTGCTTTCGCCGAATGATGTCTGGAATAGTGCCCTCCATGCATGGATGAAGGTCTGTTTTGATGTCCCAAGGCATGTTTAAGCTTCGACCGATCACATCATTCATAAAAGTTTATTTTCCTAGTGATATCTGCCATATTATTTGTGTCTATCACCCTGACTGACAATATATTCTTAGCAGAATTCCAAATATTACAACATGATGATATTTATCGCAGGAGGGCTTCAAGTTGCCGCGGTTACCGAGAAGTAATCAGTGTCAGCCTCTGTGATTAAAAGGAGCAGCGCCATAGATAACATGTCACGCGATTGTCAAAACACATTTACGTGTAAACTGAAGTCATAATAAATTGGACTGTGTATGTGTGTCTGTGTGTCAGAAAACTGCACTACATTGAGATATCATATAACTGCTGCTTAATAACACACAGGGTGTTTTCCGTAAGCTATTGACTCGGCTGTGTTTTGCATTCATCCTGGATGCCCAGATTTAATGCACGTGTAAATAACAAGGCATCAGCGAACATTATCGGTCATCATTTGTGCACAAGCAGCTTGGCGCCGCTGCGTCGGCACTGACGGAAACTGAATGCAAACAAAGCCTAATTATTCCGATACAGATGTTTCACTCGTCTACTGCTGCAGGGCGGCGGCCGCCAAATGAAGGCCGTTTCTCAAAACCCAAAATGGCACGATCGGCGGGCGACTCTGCCAGAGCCACCGTGTGTGGGCCCCGGAGCCGAGCCAGCGCCGGGAACAACTACAATGCAACAGGGCCAAAATGGCCGTCCAGCTGTGAGCTGGCCGCTGAGACCTCCTGCGTTAATGGGCTGGAGAGAGCAAGCAGCCAAACAGCGGATCCTTCAGGAGGGGGTGGGGTTAGCACCTTCTAAGAGCAAGCCCCTTTCCCACAGGAGGATGAAGTTGCAAGTTGATGGTTTAAACTGAATAGAGGATAAAATAAAGTATTCATCCGCTTATCCAGCCTGGAAGTGGTTAGAAGAGAGGTTAGGATAGAGGTTAGTAGATGTTTTTCTGAAGACAAAGGCCTGAAGAATACTGGACAATAAACCGCCATGTATTGTTGGTCACTAGTTGAAAAACTCCTCTAAAGCTGCTCCTTTCAGGGGTCTTAACAGCCAATCATCACCCTCCATCTAATCCGCTCACATCAGCTGTCCTCTTTCCCTCTGCCCATAAACCTCCTCTTTGGTCTTCCTCTAGACCTCCAACCTCAGCATCCCTCTACCCAGATCTTTGCCATCCCTCCTCTATCCGTGTCCAAAAATCTCACTTTATCTCCAGAACACCTAACGTGCAGTCATTCCTGATCCTCTCCGTCCTCCTCACTCCCAGAGAAGCTCCAAATCTTCTCTGCTGCCTCCAGCCCTGACTCCAGATTTCTCCTTGACGATTCCAAACCAGACAACATGGCAGATCTTACCTCTGTCCTCTCCACCTTTCCCTCTCATTCTATTTTCTTCACCCCTGACATGGGGAGTGCTGACCCTGTGCACCCGAATTCCTCCACTTTCTCCAACCCCACCCTTCCACCGGGCTCCTTTTAATATCCAAACCGCAGTAAATTTTACTACTCTGGGATTTTTTATTTTATTTTTTTCTTTGCTCTACATTATTTAAGCAAGAAAGTACAATTTGAATGATATATTAAAGGAATAAATCTAGATAAAGGAACTGTGAGTCGAATGGAAATTCGTATCCCAATAAAGGGCATTAATGGGGATGAGAGGACTGAGAGCGTTGTTAATAATGGAGTGGTGAATATCTATCACCCAAAGGACATCAATCACACCCACAAACCAACCACCTCTGTTGGTTTGGATTTCCATCTCAAACATCTTACCTACGTCACCTCTGCTGTCTGAAGCGCAGACGTTTAATAACTTAAGTAGTTTTTGTTGCGGTAAATACTGCATGCAGTCAACCATTGGTGGGAAGTGCATCCCCAGCGCTTTGTGTGTCAACTGCCCCACGGCGGAGGGCAGGGAGCAGCTCTCCGGGGGGATTCGGACGAGTTCCTGAACATGTCCTTCTGACCTTCTGGGTCCACAGGGAGAAAGGTTTGTAATGATCACCATTTAGCAAGTCTAGACTAGCCTGTGACCTATCTGACTGCAGATTGCTGCAAGTCTATTCAACATGAATCTTTACCGCACAAACTTTCGTCTTTGCTTTGCCGGTGCCAGTTTTTACCTCGCCAGAGCGAATCGGCACCTCGCTGGAGAGTCTTTACCCCATCTGGGACAGTCTTCGTTGATGAAGAATCTCGCCGGAGTGAGTTTATCCTGTGCCGAAGCAAGTCTTAACATCATCCAGAGCAAGTCTTTACCTCACCTGAGCGTGTCTTTACATTGCCGAAGCAAATCTTGACCTCGACCGGAGCGAGTCTTTACCTCAATGCAGTGATTCTTCTGAAAGGCGTGAGTCTCTACTTTAGAAAAGACTCACTCTGTCATTCATACATACAACTATTCACCCTCTCATTCATACATCTGGGCAATTTAGGGGCTCCAATAAGACCTCGTATATGTCACGCCATTTTTTTGCCGGTTACAAGAAAACAGCTGACTAGTGACTACAGCAGTTTTGAAAAATGGTGCCGCAAGAAGTATCTTGGTTTTTCAATTCCACCAAACACCTATGAGTGCAGCTTCTGAGTGGGAGCTAAGATGTGTCTTGGAGCTAAAGGTTCCTTGGTTCCTCTGCTGTCCCAATGCAGCAAGAATAGTCCTAGAAAAGGTTCTTGAAGCTGCAAAAAGTTCCTCCAGTGAGAGAGGGGGAAAAAGGGCCATAGCATATATGGTTGCCTCTTTCACTTTCACTCAGAGGGTAGTGAATAAGTGCCATATGGTTTGCACATTTTCAATCGGTGAAAAATAAAGGAAGAAAAAGCCTCCTGGAAATAGTAATTAAATAAAAGTAGGAACTTTGGCCTTGAGCTTTGAGAAACTGGCGAGTTAACAAAAGGTCACTGGCACCGGAAAAAAGTGAAAAATATTACAAAACAAGGACAAAAATGCAACACAGTAGCTTGTTGAAAAGAACGTAGTGCTGATGGAACGCGGCCTTGAGCTTCCAAGTGAACTCTCCAAAAGCAGACATGGTTTCCCGCCGTTTCTGTCAGAATCAGTGGCTATAGTTGCAATAGATCTGGGCAGAACTGCGAGGTGTTCGCTCCATCAGCTGTGACCTGAAGGTGGTAATAACGAGGAGACCTCTACCAACACGGACGACTCCTGAATGAGGGGTCACAAAACGCTCCATACTTTCGCATTTGTCTTCATTGAATTGTTCTGTAACTTTCGGTGATAGATAAATAAATGGCGCATTTTATTTTTTCCTTATTATTACTGACGAGTAAATGCAATCTCAGCAACAACTCTGAGCTACAATCCCCTTTTTCAGCCTGGTGATTCAGACAAAAATGTTTTTTTCGAATGGCTCAACCAGAAATTATACTTCTTTCTCCTCCCTCATGCTAATGTAATAATCTAACTTTAAATCAAAGCAGGACCTTTCAGAAATCCAAAACACATCGAATATACTAAAATTCTCAGCAATGAAAGCCTCTTTCCCAGCCCTTGGATGGACCTCTTTTTTTATTTTGCTCAGTAGCATTTGATTTGACAAATCTAGAATTATAAATCCTGACAGTACAAGAAACTTCAGTTCAAACTCCAATACAAACTAGCTGCAGGAGGATTTCAACTGAAACTATTTCTCCTGGAATCCACTGCTTTACCAGCTGTTTGTTTCCATCGCTGACTTCATGACAGTTGTGTTTATAAATATAAACAAACACACACACACTCGTCCACATCACTGCGGGAGTTTAGCCAAATGCAGGGTAAATAAGAATCTCTTTGGGGATCCGCCGCGGAGAAAAGTTTAATCTCTTTTCTCTGACGATGTGCAAAGCCCAGCGGCGACTCCACCACAGGAATAAAACTTTAGAAAAGGCAGGAAGGAAATATAAGAAATAATAAAAAAAAAAAAAAAACAACAATTTCGACCCGGCTAGAAGACCGCGCATCATGATGGGCGTCCTCCAGCAGGACCGCCGCATTGAGGACATATTTGTTTTCACAACTTCGTAATCGTAGAACGAACAGTGCTCCTCCTCCACCAAACTTTTATTTATTTTGTTGCTTTTGCACAGCGGCTGCTGTCGCGTCACAGCACGGGATACTGGTGAATTTGCAGAGAAAGGGCCATCAAAACCCTAAACAAACAAAAAAAAGTTACTGGCAGATTCTCAACCCCGGAGAAGAGTGGGAGCAAAGAACAACGGGATCTGGGAAAAACTCAACCTGAACTTGAGAGAAGCCTCCAAAATATATATTTTTTTCAAGTTTATGCATAAGGAGCGCGCACGTGGTAGAACGGGAAGCAAAACTTAACCGGCGATGCGATTCTCGTTCCCGTCTCCCTACTTCCCAGGCGAGGGCGACCTGTTTGATGAAACTATTTCGGGTTTTGGCGAGGAGACCGAGGCAAAGCAGCAGAGGAGCCTTGAAATTTACACGAGCCGTCTGTCAAGTAATCCAATATTACGCTTTTGACAGGAATAGTGAAACAGCACGTCGAGCTATTCCGGGGCGGCACGCAGCCGAGCCTGTGTTTCCTGGTGCCGAGCGTGAATGACAGGCTTGTTTGTTTGTGTGTGTGTGTGTGTGTGAAGAAACAGAGGATATGGACCCATCTTTTTAAACTGGGTCCTAATATGAGCTCAAGGCTGATCAGTATGTGAGGCTGGTATCAGAGGAGGGGGAGGGCGCCCCCTATTGAACAAACAATGAATACGATGAAATACCGAAGGGGTGTGCACCTGATCTGCATTTGAAAAAAAGACCCTGAGTGTACAGGTTTTGACATCTACACACCTGACTCCCCCCAATCTAGGTTCAAAAAGTAGCTAAAAATCTATCAGTATTAAATCAGGGAAAACTTAACCTGAATAAATAAATAAATAAATAAATAAACAAATAAACACACGAGCTATTCACTTCATGTTACTTCTACATTTAAAATGTTGCATGCCCAGGTTCTGCAAAAATGCCACTGGGTGGCTCATCTGCCTCAATCTACGACCGAAAGAGAGAAACACAACCGGCATTGGGGAATCTCCCGTTGGAGCAGGACTCGTCAGCAGTCCGTCCTTCCGCCTCCGGCATCGCTTTAAATAACGCATTTCATTCTTTTCGGTTTCATGAGTTGCAAAAAAAAATCCACAAGCTGACACTTTGTGAAAGGCCCTTGAGCACATCGAGCGTGACCGAACAGAGATCCACCGATTCAGGATGGAATTTAATGGTCACATTAGGTGCAGTACCAGTGTGAGAACAGCTCAGGGCGCGATACAGAAGAGCCAGCCAATCAGACGATGGTTCGACGGGGCTGCGCTGAGACAAAAGGGGGAGTGATGTGAAACCCTGCACCATCAGAATTAAAAATCAGAAAGACTTCGATAGAACATCAGCACAGATTCCACCACACAAATATATATATATATATAATATATATATGTATATATATATGTATATATAAAGGGGCAGCGTGGCACAGGAGGCAGAGCAATCGTCTTTTGAACCGAACATTCTTGGTTCGATTCCCGGCTCCCCCTGGTGTGTCGAAGTGTTGTTGAGAGAGACACTGACACCCCAACTGCTCCCCTGGCAAGCCTACTGCTCATGGTTCATCCATGACAGGCTAACTGCAGAGAAAGAATTACCCCACAAGGGATTGATAGATAAATTATTATTACTGAATAAATAAAGACACACACACGCACACACATTTTTTTCTCCATGACTCATTATCCACACCGCTTATCCTGAACTCAGGTTCATGGCACAGCAGAGGGAGCTTATCCCAGCTGTAACTGGACGGGAGGCGGGGTTCCCCCTGGAGACGTCGACTACAGGGCCACATAGAGACACACAGTCATTCACTCTCTCATTCACACCTTATAGAAATACAACTATTCACTCGGTCATTATATGAAAATATAAATAAATATGATTGTAGATAAAGATATGTGTGTTCAAAAAGAAAAGGCAAGTTTGTGTTGTAAAAAAAAACACGATTTGTTTTGAAAAGAATTTATAGGAAGTAAGAATAGGCAAGATGGAACAAGTCATGACTTCCTCAAGTTCCCAGTATGACATGTCCCCAGATAATTAGCAACAAATACCTTCAGATAAGACACTAACCGTCAGCAAGTCTCTCTCGCTCGCTACCTCGCTCACACACACACGCACGCACACACACACACACGCGCGCGCAAAAAGTTGAAGTGTATTTGTGAGAGCAAGATGGCCGACATCAAAAAGTGACTGCCCTTTGTTTTTCTTCAATTGTGACGCATTCTGTTTCGCAGCAATGCTCCCTTTTTCCGTGACAGGATGACGGCGACGGAGCCCTTGGTCAATAAGGCGATAAAAGCAACTCAGCTGTTTGAAAATACTTCAGTTTCAAGGAGTCCAGACGCGGCACGACAACAAAGTCAATGGGAATTAAATAATCATGATGTCAATACCCGCCAAAATAATCTTTTTCTGCCGAGCTATCCAAGTATTGAGCCCTGCTATGAGACGCCCGACTCCTCGCTGAAATCCCATTTCACTTGAAACACGTTTGAGAATCTTTCTTGCTCATGTCGACTTGAGCGAAAATCCATGATTAATTCCAAAACAGTGTCCATAGAACATCATTCAGCTTCAGACTTCCGAGCACAGTTACAAGCATTAGTTACAAGGATTGTTTTTGCAGGCGCTCCCGCAACCCCTTCACCTGCATGAGTCTGTGCTTAGAGGTAGTTTCACTTTTACACGGTGAAAGTTGTATGCAACCTGAAGTTGTGTGATGGTATGAAATAAATGTCAACATTTATCCTGCAGTTTGCGTCACAGGATAACCCTCCCGCATGTTTAGGGAATTTTTGGAAAGTGGAGAAAAGATGGAAGCGCGACCACTACGCTGCTCTTTTTTTTTTTTTTTTTAATGTGTGAGTAAAGTAAATGATGGGATGCTAATGCTAACAGTGTCACTATTGCTAGATGACCCAAGGCATCTAAACATAGGACCTGGAGGTTTCATGGAGCTGCACATTGGCTCAAATAAATGCCCTATTCAGCCCCCTGTGTTTGCAAAAGGTGATATTCCATTTAAAAATGATCAATCTCCTCACTTCATTCACGGTGACTTTATGGTGATATAAATAAGTGCGTCTTCAGTAGACGCAGTGCATTAGAGTCATGTTTGATTAAAATATTGATGGTTACTGAGCAACAAGCCCAGAGGGGGAATATATTACATCAAAAGAATGCTTTCATCACTTAAGCCTAATCAACAACGCCACATTAAAATAATTCAAAGCTTTAAATAGCAGCCTTCTGGGCTGAGGTTCTGAGACAGAGATCTCTGACTGAAGACAAAATATAAGATGTGGACATACCTAACATGTTGAAGATGAAGTCCTTCGCAGTGTGGACCTCAAGTGCGGTCTGGTCTCCGAACTCGCCCTGCTCAAGGACCACGAGTTCGGAGACTTGGGCTGACAACTGCTCCAGGGTGGCCCCGGAGCGGAAGTCCACCTCGGACAGCTTCTTGGTAGGGGCTGGAGAGCGGGGCGCCACCGCACTCATCAGGGACTCCATCTCGACAACCCTGTGGGAGTGACAAGTAGGACTTAGATATACATAAAGGTTTAAACCAAAGCAACCTTTTGACAGAGCTGGGAATTGTCTCCTGGGGGAGAAACATTTTTGCTCATGGACACCTCTTCAATTCAGAGTTATAATGCTCGCCCTTGTTTTCAAAAGCCTTTTTGCCGATCATGGGACCGTGGCGCGCTGTGAGAACAACATCACAGGCCAAGTGACTTGACGTTCAGGCGTTGATGTTGTAACCTAATTTCTGTGCATATCTCAGGAGGACTATTTCTGGCATGAGAAGTAAACAAAAGCATTTTATCCTCAAAAATATCCACTTGTGAGCGTTTTGAAGCAAAGCCAGCTCAGCTCACTGATCAGAGGAATGCTGATGGGTCTCATTTCATCTTGTAAACACAAGACAAAATGCTGCTGACGTTAATGTGGTTGTAGATAAAAAAGATTTCAGTAAAAAGCAGTGTTAAACGGGGCGTGATTTGAGTTCGACCTTCCCAGGAGCTTCAGAACAGACACCAGACAAGCGTGAGAATAGTTTGCATACCAGCAGGATTATGGCGTCTAAGGAGCATTAAGGTAGTGCCAGGGGGAAAGGGGAGGGGGATTCCTCCCGGTGCAATCTGTTATCTGACCGAATGTTGACACGACAGAGCGGAAACGCAGTGATTTTTAAAGTAGCAAGCCAAAAGTTGCCATGTAAACAAAGGCCGCCGGGTGGGAATCGTCTCCGTGGCTTCTGCCCCTGAGAACTGGGTCATTTAACGTGCCAGCTACCTAATTCTTGCGGGCTAAGCTAATAGCGGGGCAAATTAGCCAATTCGCTGCCTCGCGGCGAAGTTGGCTAACTGTGTGTTTGGCAAAGAGGGGGATAAGGGCGTTTTTTTTCGGGAAGATTCGGACGACGTTAACAGGCGAAGCTGCGGCGTGTTAGTGCCTCGCCCATCGAGCCAAGATCTTTCATTAGCCGCTAACTAGCTAATTAGCGAGCAAGCGGATTTGACAGGAGGGGTAGAGAGGGGAGAGGATGGGAAAGGGGGGAAGGTGACGAGTTCAGTCGAAAGCACACATTCACAGCGAAAAGCAAAAGAAAACACGAGACCCCCCCCCCCTCCACAGACACACACACACACACACACACACACACACTCGCACACACTACCACACACACAGGTTAGCTTGCGAGTAACGGATCAAACCATTAGCTACCAGGCTAAAGCTGTCAAAAAATGCTGCAAACACGCACCCGTTAACGCGGCGATGCGTTCGCGTTTCCTCCGTTATCTCGCAAATTCACTCCTCTCCCTGTTCCTCTTCTCCACCCCGTGCTCCAGGACGCCGTCTTCGGCTGACATCTCCAACAGGTCCCCGTCGGCGCCACCTTCCCCCCGGCGCCGCCGTCCCGGAATTCATGGTCCCGCTCGGATGTGGATACGGGGGATTAGCGGCGCGGAAGTACCGCGGGATTTGGCGAGTCGCGTTCGCGATTCGAGATCCGCGTCCTGGTTTTAAAAAAATAAATACAAGTTTGAAAAAAATAGATGTGGAGACACGCCGGCGTGGGAGGGCGGCTTCATAAGTGCAGGGAGCGTGGAAACGGACCACCCTTTCCCCCCCTCTGGGAGTGGGTGGTCTCTCCCATATAGACTTCCCCATAATAAAACCTGTTGCTGCTGTGATGATGCATTTGCTGCACAAAGTTCTGCAGCTCTGTGTGAAGGCTGCAGAACTTTGAGGTTGAGGAGCATCTAGAGAGGTGGAGTTGTGCACAATACATCTGTGTGAATGAGAGGGACACTGGTGGAGGGGTGGGGCTTCACAGGAGTGGAGATGAAGAAGGTGGAAGAGTTTAAGAGTCAACAGTGCAGAGCAGCAGAGAGAGTGTAGAAATATGTGCAAGCAGGTTGGAAGCGGTGGAGAAAGAGTCTGAAAGGAAAGGTGGCGAAGACGGAGGCGAGAGCAGTCATGTTGTCTCCTTTAGAACCACGGAAGAGAAGACAGAGGGCAAAGCTGGAGGCAGCAGAGATGAAGATGTGGAGGTTCCTCTGGGAGTGAGGAGGATGGAGAGGATCAGGAACGAGTCCATGGGTGGGAAAGCACTTCTGCAGATGAAGTCACACTGAGATGGTTTGCCAGAAATTGTTCAGAAGAACAGCGTGCTTTAATTAAAACGTTGATCGGAGAGGGGAAAAAATATAAAGAAATGCAGAAAATGATAGGCTGCTCAGCTAATCTCCAGCTGTTCTCCAATGCTTTAAAATGGAAGGGCAAACCAGAGAGAGGTGGAAGAAAACAGAAGACTACCATTCAAATGGCTCGAACAATAGCCAGAATGGCAAAGACTCAGCCAATGATCAGCTCCAGGGAGATCAGAGATGGTCTGAAGTTACCTGTGAGTACTGTGATAATTAGAAGAAGCTTGTTCAATGCTAATCTATCGGCAAGAGCCCCCCCTCAAAGTCCCACGGCTAAAAATAAAAGATGTGCCGAAGAAGATACAATTTGCCAAAGAACAAATGAAATGAATTCCTCGAAAGAGAAATGGAGAAACATTTTGTGCATCCTGGAGCTGCAATCAGGCTTTCTTCATTTTGTTCCACTGTCTTGTTCCCGGGGAGCATCTTCGCTCTGGAAGGTTCTTTGCGGTTCCTTCCTCAGCGTAAGGCAGGATATCTGGACAATCTGGGGTTTCCACTGTGGGAGGTCTTTGGGGGGAACCTCAAGGAACCCACTTAGATACAGGGAGAACATGGAGACTCCACACAGAAGCTGTGAGGAGGAAGTACAACTGCTCTGCCACCTTGCTTATTTTTATCATCTAAATCTTTCCTTTCATTCTGACTGATACTCTTTTACCCGCCCTGACACTTTTCTCCACCCATTCCAGCCTGCTTTCACACATCTTCTCCACCTTCTTCGACACTCTGAGCTGTTGAAGTCCTCCCTCTTCTTCATCTCCACTGCATGAATCCTCACCCCTCCACCTGGGCCCCTCTCATTCACTCACATGTATTCTGTCTTGCTAACCCTCACTCTTCTCGCTCCCAGGTCATACCTCCATCTCTCTAGACCTCTCTCTCTACTTGCTCCCTGCTCTCACAACAGATCACAATGTCATCTGCAAACATTTTAAACCAGGGAGATTCCTGTCAAACCTCAGTCGTCACCCTGCCCATCACCAAGAAGGGGCTCATAGCTGCTCCCAAATGTAGTCCTATTGACATCTTCCTCTGTCACCTCCCTCAGATGTCATACATGTCCTGCGCCACTCCAGACCTCCTCATGACATCATACCCTTTCCTCATGCTCCATGGTCACACGGCTGTTCTCCGGCATTGAGGGTAGGAAATATGAAAGCTTACAAAATGTCATTTAGATTGGAGCGGAGAAAAGCCCCGGTTCCCATCAGCCAGCCAGTAACTAAGCCTACAGCCGTTCTGTTAGCTGAGCCGCGAGCAGCTGATGTGGCGATACGGTAACAATGGCGCCTCCCGATGTGCTGAGCCGTGGATCGAGGTGGATAAAGCCGGGAGAAAGCAGCGAGCGAGGGAGTAATCTATCTGAAAGTGGGATAGGGCTGACCATCATTTAAGTGGCTTTGCTGTGGGAACTCTTGGGATGGCCATTCCACTCACTCCTCTTTGGATGGATGCCTCCGAGACAGGATCTGCAGCTGCCACGTTGTGTAATGTGAATCATGCAATGTATTGTATCACCTGTGTGTGTGTGCTGTGGTGTGTGTGCCCCTAGTCTGTGCGAAAATGCAGGTTGTCGTATAAGATGGCGGCAGGGATGGGAGAATTACAGGAAAGCAGCCCATCAGCGCTGATAAGCTCTCCATCACCACGTCGCTTCATGACTGGAGGAGTCCAACGGGCACCGTCTGGGTTTTGGGCCCTGAAATGAATGGATGAAAACAGGAGCTTCTACTCAGGCAGGAGAAGCGTGCGTCATTAAATCTGTCTGCAAGCTAGTCCGACATATTTTCTGGCGAATAATATATTCTCAAGCGTGGAAAAAAATATGCGGGAGGTGTGCAAGCAGGGACTCCCAGGAGGTGCAATTAATAATATCTATTGTTTGGATCAGGCGTGGCGTCACCAAACATCCTGCCTCAAAGTCGGTGCTTTAAATCCAAAAATCTCAATTTGATGTTGTTGTTTTTCGTTTTCAAAAGAACTCCAATCAGTTCATTGCTTTGGAAACATGTTTTCTTTCTGCTCCAGGTTGACTTTGCCAACCCTGTGGTGCCTCAATGAATCCTGAATGGCGACATCCATTGATTGTCTTTTTACTGGTCCTGAGACCCAGACACAACAGTAATATCCATAATAACTAAATAAATAGATATGTACATATATAGACTGGACTTGTCTGTAAGCCGCAGGTGTCCATGTTATAACATGAGATATTTACACAGAAACCTTTTTTAAACTTTTAGTTAAACACATACCAGTAACATCCAAAAATATGCACTCGGAATGCTTTATCCAGAAAGCGCCTGTACCATGGCTGATGAAAAACATTAATAATAAATAACACAAGGAAAAGTCCATCCATCCATTTTCTATCCCTGCTTTGTCCTACTCCAGCTGATCGCTATCTCGGTCTTCCTCCTGCGCAATAAAACCATTAAAGTTGTCTTCTTCAGGGTCGGAATAGCCGCCTCAGAATTTCACGGTACTTTCATCTGTCCGATGTGACGAGGCTAAATGTTTTGAAGGCATGAAGCTCGTTAGCCCACATATAACGTTATTGTTATTTATTTCTTTAAATCTTTACCATTTCATTTTTTTTTATTATTCTTATTTCATATATTTTCCGCTATTCTTTATTTTTATGTATTTTATTTGTGAGCAGGAGCTGCATCAATAATAATGATAATAATAGTAATATCAATTTATCCTTTTTCAATCCCCGTGGGGAAATTCATTCTCTGAAATTAACCCATCATGGATGAACCATAAGCAGTAGGTATGTCAGGGGAGCAGTTAGGGGTTCAGTGTCTGGCTCAGCAACACTTTGACACACTAGGAGGAGCTGGGAATCAAACCAGGAATGTTCAGTTCCAAAGCAATTCAACAAAAAGCAATTTCACCCTTGGAGATCAATATTCTGATTTCTGATTCTAATTCTGCTTCTGATTCACCTTTCAGACAAGAAGAATAGAACTGTGTGTGTGTGTGTGCATGTATTTGTAGGTGGGTGGTGTAAGAAATTCCCGCAGCAACAGAATGTGCTAAAATCCATTAGCAAAGATCAAGATGTTCTGCTTTGGTTAACCACATGATCCAGGTGGAGGTCCTGATCCCCCACTACGATGTTTTAAGTAATTCTGACAAAGCAGAGCTTCCCTTCGGCACCAGTCGCAGTGCAGGGAGGTCCTAATCATCTCCGTCCATCTGGACTTGGCTCTTCTCCCTCCCTGTAAAATGCGCTATTCGAGGTTCGTTCTGGATTCCTGATCGTGAAGCGGTGGCGTTGCCTTCAGGGACACTTCCTTCCCAAGAGGTCAAGAGGGCGGGTTTGGGTGTCGGGCCGTCCCTCTGGGTGTCCCCTGCTTACCCACGCAAAAGTGGACAAACAGGAAACGTTTTAACATAAGCCCCATGAACATTCTTGTATAGCTCATAATATTGTTAGAAGTGTTTAACATGACAAAATGGTCAGAAAACTTCCAGACTGTAAATAATTAAAGTTTAATGTAGATTTAATGTATTAAAAGCTGTTATAAGCTAGAGTTGAAAACTGTGAATTCACATGCTTCATCAGGGTTAAAAAAGAGTGCTCAGGCACTTTGAGAGAGTAAGATAAGTTAAGGACAAAGCTGTTAAGAGCCATCTGTCAAAGAATAGTAGAATCCATGTTTTACTCCAAGCATAGGAAACAATCAGTGTAACAGTGGTTACTTTGTTTTGATTTATTGAATCACCACAAATGATCACTCAGTAAGTAGACTGAATATGGAATTTCATTTTCTGGTTATTGAACCAACTGTTAGTAGAAATGGTAGATTTGCTGATGTTGGAGAGTAGTTTCTGTCGTCCGTAGTATATTGTGGTAATGTACATGTAAATGTATGGTCCATATAAGGATGCATTTGTATTGCTTTTTTTCAATAAATCCGGTCTTTCACTGTAGAGCTGGGATACTGAACAGATGCAAAGTTACCCTGTCTGATTTATTTCTCCTCTTTACAGACAGACATAAGGTGTTCACATGGTGCCATCACTATAAAGACTAAATCAACAATCAAAAGATCATCTCCGACTAAACCGGAAACAGGAAACCTGGTACCATCATGATGGGAAAACACTCAAGTTGTAGTTTTATCCAAATCTTTGCAAAACATTTAGATGTAAGATCCACAGTCTTTCGTCTCGCAGAGACTGAGGCTGAGATGTGAAAGTCGAAAAAGTAGTCTTTAAGACGTGAGATGGTAGTTTTAGTCAAGTCTTTTCTGTCTTAAGATGTGAATGAGATGGTGAAGTTGATGATATGACGCGTGACCCCAGATTTTTGGCGCGATGGGTGATGGAAGCCCCCCCCCATAAGCAAGTTAACACGATGGCGAAACACATTCACACACACAAACGTCCATGTTCCTCTAGTCTTAAACGCAAATCTGTGTTTCAAAGGTTGCCCTCTCAAAGTGAGCGGTTTGTCCGCAGCCTCGGCTAAAGGAGGGCCACGGGTTAGTGGCTCCTTTGTGTTCAGCCACTTAGAGGACGGAGACGCCAGGGGCTGCGGAGACGCTCAGCAAAATGGAACATCACCTTTGGGTGGAACTGCATGGGTTTCACCCCACTGTGTGGAAAATCCCCGCAGATACGGTGGAAATTGGCGTAACACACACACCAACAGCTGGAGATCCACGTGCATGAAGACCGGCTCTGCGGATGAAGTACGCTGTTGTCATGGAGACAAAGTTACACAGGTGTGTGTAAAGAGACATGTGCGATGTTTCACACATTTTGCCTCAGCCCAGACACGGACTTTGTCCCGCGGAAATTATTTACGGGGGAGTCAGACGGGATGGAGATATCTGGGTAGCAAAACGTGGAGAGAGCAAAGAGGTTGTGTGTTTGCTGAGAACACATAAGGTCTGACGGTACACACACACACACACACTCACCAACACTTCCATCTAACCATCTCCTCTCAGACCAGCTAACTTCCTGTCGTTTCCCTCCAACAATAAATCTCCTCTCTGGTCTTCCTCCAGACCTCAGCATCCTTCTACCCAGATCTCCACTATCACTCCTCTGTCCATGACCAAACCATCTCAGTCTGATCGTCGAACATGTTTGAGTGGTTGGACGGGGGGTATAGAGAATGAATGAATGCACGACTGATTTTTAATGTCGAGGGGTTCAAAGCATATCCAATTATAGCACCATCTACAGGACAGCATGAAAAGCCAATACAATTGACTATTGTTACCGCTAAAAAATGATATCTTATCAAAAAGCAGCATTGTGATTTATTGATCTGCTTATCAGCAATTTCCTGGTAACATTATTGGGGCGTTATTTCTTGTTGTGATAAATTGTTGTTCATCGAGACAATAAACCCCTTACTGCTCCCCTGGCGCTGGTGCAAGGCAGCCTACTGCTCATGGTTCATCCACGATGGGTTAATTGCAGAGAACAAATTTCCCCAGAGTGATTAATAAAGGATAAATAATTATTAGTATTATTAATATTCAAAAAATGTGAGCAGGAAAGCGGACGATGAGCAAATGAATAGCAAAGAAAAATCATTTATTTCATCAACTTCCCTTCTTATGTGTGCAGCTTGGGCAGCTGCATCCACGTTGTTGTGCAACACGTGTTTCCACGGCGACGACTCTCTTGACTCAGCATTGTTTGGATTGCAGTCTGCTGCGTCACAGCGAGGCGTGTGATGGGTTAAACAAGAAAAACTGATCGGGAATCTATCGGAAAGACGTCTGAGGGTGAGGCGAAACACAATTATCCAAAGAGCACAAAAGCAGTAAGTGGTTTTACACGTGTCAGTCGGCATGTTTTTAAACACATCATAGTGAGGTTTCTCGCAGCTCTGCGGGGGAACGATAAACCCGCCGTGACCTTATCTCCTGCCGACACCCCCCGAACCCGGACGGGGGAGAGGCATCAGTCCTTGCCGCTTCTAACCCCACAGCCAAGTCGCTGTCAGCGATTGCAGCTTAGAGGATCATGGCCACCCAGCCGGCGATCAGGGCCATGCCTCCAATGGGGGCCATCTTGCGGAGAGCGGGGTCCTTGGTCAGGGCCTGGTGGTAGAGCGACCCGCAGAACATACCCATGCCGGCAATCAGCAGGGTCCCTGCCTGTTTCGAGGGACAAAAAAAAGGTGTATCGGGCTTGTTTTCATCTGTGATGTTGCCGAACAAACACCATTCTGCAGCTATGTCGTCATTTGCGTGATTAGCAACCTCCGGCCCTTCTAATTTCACATAATTTTTTGGTAACACTGACTTTCAGATGGGAGCTACTCTGACTAGTTTGACTCTAAGGTCGACTTAAGTATCTCCGGTCTTGCTGCTTACCACGGCAGGTTTCCTGGACTGGGCGGCGCCCAGCAGGGCCAGGCTGTGGTAGAAGTGGTACTTGTTGGCTGTATCAAAGAGCTGGGAAAAGGGGGACAGAGAGAGAGATCTCAGTAAATTCCGCCCTCATTTCAATTGATCGGAGACTTCCTGGATGAAGTGTGCAGGTGCACGACTCTCAGGGAGCCGCTTTCGATTTGACCTCACAGGCCGGTCGGTGTGCTTGGAAAGGCAGGGGCGACAGTCGCATGTGCGAAAATAACCGCTTTGAATGGAAACACTCGGAAACTAAACATTGATTTAAAACCATTTTTTAAATAACCGTTGCACATATCAGCTGATCTGATTCTGATAAATGTAGAGAACAAATTTCCAAATCAATAAAGTAAAAAATTATCATAAAATTATTCTGGATTCAGACAGCTTACCACGAACTGGTAGTCGTCAGGGTCTTTTTGCTTGAATCCTGATATTGAACAGAAAAGATATTTAAGTATAACATGCTGCAGGATATGTTGTGATGTCACATAAAGGTGTGAACAAAACAAGATCATTATATTATTATAAAATTAATGATATTATTACTGCTTCTGATGTTATTTTTTTCCATTGAAACTATTTTTTTAATTTTTTGTCATTTCTTTTTGACAGTGTGTTGCTTCTGGATTCAAAGATAACTTAAAAATTGTTTTTTACTCGTTTAAGTAACCACTTGGAGGTCACATGTAGTTTTGACCCACTACTCGGGACAGCCTCCACTTGAGCGAGCCCGGCGGGGGGCGCGTCACCTTCGTTATGCACTTGTTTACGCCCAGATAACGTAGTGTTTGTCGATTGTAATCAACGCCGATTGAACCACAAGGCTTTATTCAGGGCGACAAATGACTAATGTTTATCCTAGATTAGACACCTGAATCGACAGACAGGTGCAATTGTACAATTGTTATTTTTTAACATGGGGTCTGGTGCGCTGACGCGCCTTCGTCTGGAAGGAGAAATGCGCCGTGCAAGAAAATGGAAGTGTTGTGAAATGTGAGATGCCTACCGTGTGCGCCGTACGCCCCGGCTGTCACGGCTCCGGCCCCAGACAGAGCTGCCAACCTTCGGACAACAACAGAGGCGGACATGTTGGACGTGAGACCGATGGAGGAGCCGACACACGGAAGCCTCGCAATACTAATGGTGCGTTGAGGTTCACTCGTAAACTCCTCCTCCCTCGAGTTTCACTCGCGCTACCACACGAGTTTCAAACGAAAACAAACACACAATCCCACAGAATTGAACGAAATCTGCGCTTTTACTTTTAAAATTATGTCACAAATTCCTGTGAAAAGCAGACTCAGATAAAATGCCAAAGGCTTTATCTTATCGATGCATGAGGGACCACCACTAAAATCTAAAACAGCATTAAAACAGCAGATATGCATAATTGCACATGTTCTGAAATAATTAAACACAAATATCTCTGTGATCACTTTTTTCGCTATTTGGCGTAAAGAAATCCCGCTTTCTGTTGCTACAGGTTGCTGAGACTCGCATAGTCACTCTAAATTACAACGATCTTGTGAGTCCCTGAAAGCAGCAGCTGCACGACGACATAAACCCGAGTTCACGTCCGCGTTTCCGCGGCATGATCCAAAATGGCGTCCGCAGGGGTGCAGATTCAGCTCCATGGGAAGTGGTACACTTTCCTAAGGGGTCCAAAATGTGTTTTTAAGGAAGCTGATTAATCTGAGTTTAATTAAACACACAGGTATTGAGACGAAGTGACCAAAGTGCATTTAATCATATTTTGACAATTGATTGTGCAATTGTATTGTTTTTCACAACATAATAACCACACAGTTCTGTTTCAGTTGTGTGTTTTTATTTCATTAATTTATTTTTGTGCTTAAATGTTATTTGACCAACATGTAACTTGTATATACTACATGCATCTAAAACGAGCTCAACAGATTACAGATTTAAATCCAAAATCCTGAATTAGCGGGAGTTTCAAACACAAAATATTCAAATCCAGGTTCTGGTCAATTGTTGGCAGATGTTGTAGTGGTGACTGGGTTCAGTTTGTCTTATGATATGATAATACTTGTGTATAAAGGTTGTACTTAAGCAGAATTTCCAATTCACTATTGCCACGCCGGCTTTTGTATTTGTCCTGACGTGGAGGATGTGAGTATTTCACCCCTCACTGGTACTCTGGAGTACTGCTCTGTATCAGTATTTGTATTGAATCTAAATTAGGCTGAAAAAGAAACAAAAATCCCCTTAATTCATCCTGTCATCGTTCAATCGCCACTAAAGTCATCTCGACGGCAATCATCGCTCCGCGAAAAGAGAACAACCCTCATTTGTTCATTAACTCGTCTCGCAAATGAAGAAAATAAAATCAATTATTTCTTCGCCGGCTCTGCGCCGCCACGCTTCAGACCTCGCGTCCCAAAATGTTTTATTCATGGAATGGCTGAATTATACTGTTGTGGTTCCATTGTGTGAATAATTAATCTGTGCCCCCCTCTCCTACTCCCCCCAACCTCCAACCCACCCTCATTTCTTTTTAAGCATCACCCGTCTGCAACAAAGTGAAACAAAACAGAGCCGGTGAATGACGGCCTTGCACACGTGTTAGTGTTAGCAGTAGTGTGTAGCGCTTTTACTGCCGCAGATGAACAGGTGCCGTTTCAGTGAATCAGCCCTAATGTTTAATGTTTCTCCCACCGAGGCGGCGCTGTACTGATTCATCTGCAAAAAATTGTGGAGGAACCTGGCACACTTTGTGTGTGTGTGTGTGTGTGTGTGTGTGTGTGTGTGTGTGAGTGTGTGTGTGTGTGTGTGAGGCAGGGGTCTTCAGTGCTGCAAGAGGTCGGAAGGGAAGGGGTCTGGGAGGGTGGGCGTCGAGGCCGTCCCTGATTATGCCACCATCAATGTATTGCGCTGCCTGAAAAATGGGAACTAATAAAAATAATAGAGACAGGGAGAGACGGCATTTTGTATGTGTGTGTGTGTGGTGTGTGTGTGTGTGTGTGTGCGAGTGTGTGGACCCCATCAAATTATGCCGAGGTCACAGTGGGTCATGCTGCATTACAGTTCTTGGACAAGCCCTGTCCTCCCCGCTGCTGACGTTGACACGGCGCTAACGTCGGGCGCACAATTAACACCTTTTAATGTAACTAATTAAAAATAGGTCCCGCGAGTTGGCCTGGTGCTCATCAGCGGATGAACCTGCAGTGTGCGTACGTGTGTGTTTTTTACCTCCATCAAACTTCTTTGAAACTGCTAACGGGTTTTATCTGGAGTATACAGTACATGCATTAAAAATAAGCATTATACTTATATGAAGGGTATTTTAAACTTGGTCTACTGTGGATTATGCTGATGATAAGTAGTCTGGTCCTCAATATCTGTTTCTCATTGCTATCAAAGAATCTCATATACATGAGGATACATACAGAAAGCAGCTCTGAGCCCATTCTTGGTGATTGTAATGTTTGCAGATGACACTGTGATCTGTGGTGAGAGCATGGAGCAGGTAGAGGAACATCTGCAGACGTGGAGGTATGACCTGAAGGTTAGCTAGACAGACTGCATGTGTGATAATGAGAGGGATCCAAGAGGAACGGTGAGGTTACAGGGAGGAGATGGAGAAGGTGGAGGAGTTTGGGCACCGAGGATCAACAGTCCAGAGCAATGGAGAGGGTTTAGAAGAAGTAAAGGAATGTGTGCAAGCAGGTTGGAACGGGTGGAGAGAATAGAATGAGAGGGAAAGTGGAGAAGATGGAGGAGAGAGCAGCCATGTTGTATGGTTTGGAGAAGCTGAGGAGAAGACAGGAGGCAGAGCTGAAGGCAGCAGAGATGAAGATGTGGAGGCGCTCTTCAGGAATGAGGAGGATGGTGAAGATGAGGGAGGATATTCGATGGTCAGGAGATAAAGTCGCGCTAATATGGTTTGGACAAGGACAGAGGAGGGACAGTGAAGATGGTGAAGGTCTGGACGAAGACCAAAGAGAAGATTTATGAATGGAGGGCAGGACAAGAAATTAGTTGTGTGGCAAGATGTAGGCAAATGATTGGCCAATGCATTCCACATTGCCCTTCCACATTGCACTTAAGTGAACATGAATTTACACTTATACAAATTTTCACTTCCTTGTATATTTCTTACAAGTCTGCTGTCAAAATACGGATAAAACAAGATGGTCTGGAGAGTCAACATTTTTTACTTTTATTTTTCATGCAGCACTACTGACCTGGATTGATTTTAAAAATGGCGGGTCCCCTGTCCTCTGGACACCAGTGTCCCCGTGGCTCTGCAGGGGCTTTTCGGATTCTGTGCTGAATGACGGCTGCTCGCTGCGCTCGGAATCCATTCACACACACACAAACAAGCGGGTCATTTTCATTCTGGCTCGCAGCAGATGGGACGGCAAGGGCACAAGTAACGTATAGATCTATATCCTGCTCTCATTGACAAGCGGCAAATTGTCTCCAAGTCTCAGCAGCTGTGTGTTTTGAGATCCCCCCCCACCTCCACCTCCACCCAACAGCAGCAGCATCCATTTCACTTCAGCCAGCTCACCCGCCGTCGATGCGCTTGTTTAGACGTTTAGATGTGCGGTCGGCGCCCAGAGACCGCTTTGCGCCACGGCCTCCTGGTCACCACCGAGCCTCCGGCCATGGACACATCCGGCTTTTCATAAGAATAAATAGCCGAGCCGAGCTAATGCTGGCTTTAAACCTGAGTGAAAATGTTCTGCAAATTGGAATTGGTCGCCTGTCTCACAACCTGGGTATTTCCACCCCAGCTGCAGTCACCTGAAACCCCCTGCTAGCCATGTGGGACCTTCAGACAGAAACTGCTTTTGGACAGAAAGGTTCAACCAACTGTCCAGCTCCAAGAAGTAGCCTCCGCCACCCCGAACATTTAAGTTTTGCATTCCCAGAGGTAGTCAGAGACCACGGTAGGGAGAGGTGTGACGTGCACCCTAAGCTCCACCCTCCAAAACAAACCACTGAAGAAGAAGAAGAAGAGGAAGATGACACAGACAGCATGGAGGTGGAAGCTACAACAGCGTTCTTGGAATAATAACCATGGATTATCAGATGGTTGAAGTGTTTATATCTTCCCTGTGAAGAACCTCATTAGCCATAAGCTAACGCTGCACTTATTTTGGGACAAAAATGTTGATGTTCTTCTGCAAGCCCTGGAAACCCCTCTGAGGTGTAGCAGGCCAGAAGAGCTTGGACCTCCTCATTGCTCCATTTCCCACTGCTTCGCTCTGTTTGTGTGTTTGTGTGTGTGTGTGTGTGTGTGTGTGTGTGTGTGTGTGTGTGTGTGTGTGTGTGTATGATATATGCAAGCTTTGCTTGTTGTTTACCAATAAACTAGCAGGTGCATGCAGCAGGATACTGACTCTAAAACATCTACAGGATACTGTCCTCCATGCTAGCGTAGGTAAAACGACAAATCCCATCGAGTGTGTTTGTGCACCGGTGTTCCTTTCGGTCCAGTGAATGTGTGTGGGTTTTTGTGACTGGTGTCGTTTCCACAGGAGCATGTTAGCCAGTTGTGAGAAACATCTGACCGATGGCCACCGTGGTTTTTAGAAATGGCGCTCCACAAGAAGTACCTGTCAATAGGAGGAGTTAATGGGTCTGACCAATCAACAAGCACCTATGAATTCCTATGGAAACATAACAAGACCCTGCCTCGGAGTAGGAGCTAAAACAGTTCTAGAAGCTGAGAGTCCATTGTTTCTTGTTCCTTTGCTGTCCGGATGCACCGGAGAATCATCCTTGTTCCCGGGAAGGTCCAGGAGCTGAGGTCCAAGGTTCCTGGTTGCTCTGATGTCTGAATGCAGTAGGGAACAAACTACTTCCTGGAACTGCAAAGAGCTCCTATAAGAGATAAATGGCAGCAAAAAGCCGCTCTTGTCCTGGTTAAAAACCAAACAAAGGCTGCCTTGGAAGCCTTCATCACGTACGAGAACAAACGTATGGCCACTCAGAATACGTCTATTCCTGCAGCCTAATGAACCGCCATGGGTTGTTTTGAAAATCCAATTTCCCAGCCTTGTTAGCGGTATGCTAAGGTATATCTGCTGGCGATGCTTCTGTATTCAGCCTGGAATTTTAATGTAAGGCAAACAAAAGCGGCAGCAGCCTGTGTTGTCAACATCAAAATAAAGATTTTCCTTTGGTAACAAGTCGAAGAAAGCGTTATTTGAAAAAAATAGGCCGCACTCGGTACAGCCTGGAACGTTGCATTGCAGAATGTCAGAAATGTCAAACATGTCCTCAGCTGTCATCCGCCGAGATCCTTCTGATGGAGCGAAAAAACACAGCGGGCCAGCAAATATCGGAATTGGGATGAGCGATGTAAAGTCGTCTGTGCGCCAAAAGCCTCGCTTGCTGGGTGGCGCGCTCCCTCTCCCGATAACAAGGTTTACAGAGAGCCCAACATTTCTGAGATTCTCCGTTAACCTTGATGTGTTTTGACGGTTGGGCGCCCATCCGCCCTCCTCGGCTCACTTTAAGGAGCTGCAACCGCGGCCAATTATCCATCTGTTCGGGCGCTTTTCACATCTCCGAGATGTTTAGTAGCGAATCGCACGTATTTTTGCTCCGGAGTCGGAGCTCGACCGTGTCATCACATCGCTTTGGGCGGGAGGACATGAAGGGATGCTGAGAGAGACAAAAGAGACAAGGCTGTCCAGTGACATTTCGTCTGAGTGGCCAGGCTAACATGCACCCGTGGAGACAACACCAGTCACACACACACACACACACACACACACACACACACACACACACACACACACACACACACACACATTCGCTGGACCGAAAGGGACACCAGTGCACAAACACACGCAATGGGATGTGTCTTTTTACCTACGCTAGCATCGTAGACATTGTCCTGTAGATAGTCGCTCTCCTGCAGCACGTACCTGCCAGGTTATTGGTAAACAACAAGCAAAGCTTGCATATATCACACACACACATACATACACACACGAAACACACATTCGCTGAGCCGAAACAGACACAGGTATTCAAACACACAACAGGATGCGTCTCTGTATCCATCTTAGCATGGAAGCTGTTGTCCTTGTTTTCCGCTCTCTTACCTTTCGTTTGTCTGTAGCATTTAAATGCTAGCTTTTATGTAAACAACAAGCGAAACACCCACCATCCTGCCCATATGCTGACACACACACACACATTCACTGTGCTGCAACGAACACAGGTACACAAACACACAACGGGATGCGTGGAACATGGAAGATAGTGAAGATGTTTAAGAGTTCCTCTCCTGCTAGCATAGATGTAAACAACAAGCGAGGAGCCAGCTTGCACATATGCCATCACACACACAAACACACACACGCGGTCGCTGCCGCAGCAGGCTCCCCACGTTGAACGAGCATAATTAGCGCACTCGTTAAGCTCATCTGCATCTCTCTTCAAAGGAGATCGATGCAAATGGATAGGATTTAGCCACCGGCAGCAATTAGGACCCCCGAAAAATAAAAAAAATATCGTCGCCGGGGAAACTTGGTTACAGCAAAGCAAAGTCAATTTCATCAAGATTTTTTTTTCTTTCACCCCATCGCAGCAAGCGCAACGCCCGTCCTTGTATTCACTCACACGTCAAATCAAGTGATGCATAATCCTTTCTCCTTTTTTCCTCTGCCGGGCCTCCAGGTTACATCCTCATATGAGCTCTAACCATTCATTCATCTTGGATTGAGGAGTAGGCATTTGGTGCTCCACCTTCACGATGTTTTTTTCCCGGAGGTGCGCACATACTCTACTGCGTTGGATTTATCTGAATATGCCGATGAATGAGTCCAGTAAGTTACCAATTTGTGAATTAAGTGTCTTGTTATGAGACCTTGCAAATGGCATGTTGCAACGCAGAAAGGCCTCTCTGTCCGAATGGAAGCGGGGACCTTCTTGTTGTGAGGTGGAAGCGCAAACTATTGCACCAGGGGCTGTGGAAACGCTACAAAAAAACCATCAAAAACATTAAAAAACATTAATTGCTGCAACTGAATTTGTCATGGCCCTCCTCCTATGAGAGAGTGATGAATTCTGATGCCGTGAATATACAGTGTGCAAAAAAATAAAGGTAACATTTAAACAACGCACTGTAAGTCCTTTATTTTTTTGATCAGTATATATATATATATATATATACACATATATGCACACACATACACACACACACACAGACACACACACACACACACACGCATATATATATATATATACAGTGTGCAAAAAATAAAGGTAACATTTAAACAATGCAATGTTAGTCCTTTATTTTTTTGAGTATATTTTGGCCAATTTTCTTCACATGACTTTTGACCTGTTTCTTTTTTGTCAAGTACTTTTGTGATGTTTGCTTCCCTTTGTGGTGAACCGCAAGTCTGTTTGAGCTAAATATATTTACGGCATCTGAGCGGGAAGACGCTCGATTTGCCGTTCTGCACAGCAAAGTCCATGACAGGATTTTGTTTCTATCGCCATGGCGATTGGCCCACTCAGATTAATACACTGCCAGATCCGGTTCAAGCGGAACGGTATCGCCGGCCGCACCGCATCCCACAATCAGAGGTGTGTCATATCTCTCTGTTACTCAGACACCTCTCAGGTCACTGATGACCCCCAAAAATATTCCCAGGTGAAATCTGACATTGCCATGGGAACGATTATCCCTTCGGAGGCGGGTCTTAAACTGTGTTTGAAGTGCAGCCACACACTAAAAGGGATGTGTGGTGTGTGTGTGTGTGTGTGTGTGTGGGTGCATTTCTTCATCCAGGCTGAACCCCTCCTCTCGCCCTATTAAAGCTAGGATTGGCTCCAGACCCCCTGCAACCATGAGTGCATGATCTGTAGGTAATGAGTGAATTGAATAAACAAGATACAGTAGAACCTCGGCTTATGGATTTAATTCATTCTTGATCTCCGGAATGTTCGTGAACAGAATCAGGGTTTCCCATTGAAATCAGTGTAAATCCCATTGATCTGTTCTCCAGCCCCCCAAAACATCCTTCACTCACTGGAAACTTTTTTATGTATTTATTTCTGGCAAAAATACAGAAAGGAGTTAAAGATGACCTTAATTATCGCTGTGTTTCTGGTTTTCTTTCTTTTCTTGCCAGCACTTGTACTTGGTGTTTCCTTCACTAAATCGGAAAAAATAAAGCCTTCTTCCATCTGAGACCTCGCTAATGCTAACACTAACACTATCTTCAGCAAGCTGTCTGTCTTTCATCCAGATTACAATCACTTTTTTCACCTTCGCTTCGTTAACATAGTCGCCCCTTTAGACACATCAGCTGTTTTTAGCGCATCTTTATTCTTCAGGATCGTACTTGATTTGTGTCTGTGTGACCATGTCGTAGTGCTTGGCCAGATCTGTAGCACCAACGCATCATAGGGCGATTTGTTTGCAATTAGGGCTGTTCGGAAGCTGAGGTTCTACTGCATTTGATTCCCTTGTTGACTGTTAGCCACCTCTTTGCATTCATTTCTTCGTGATATTAAATAAGAACGCTTGAACCCCTTGGTAAACCGTCTCCTCTTATATAGCAGTGATGAGGCTGTTGGGAGAAACGGGGGATTCGGGAATTGGTACCATCATCACTTGGGGCATCGGTAGGATGTCAATGTGAGAATAGATGCCATCTTTTCCTTCAAAAAAACCTGTCCCTGAATGTAAATCTGCAAAATAAATAGATAAATAAATCGATAAATAAATAAAGCCTCGCCGTCATCTTCCAGCCCGAGCTTTGCCTCCACAATCAAATAATCTCCATGGTTAAAAATAGCCCTGTGTCGGGCGAGAGCCGAAGCCGCGTTGGTGAAGATAAAGAAGGGGAGACGCTCCTTCGTCACTTCTGGGGTTGTGTTTTTCTGTGTCGCGCATTGTTGCCGTGCTAACACACCGCCGCACGAGCGGAGCTGGAGGGTAAACAGGCTTTGTATGCTAGCGCAGCGACATCCCAGTCATCGCGGAGGTAATCGGCGTCTGTGACAAGGGTTATTTAACAGAGGGTTGGAGGACTTTATTTTATTCATGATATTTTTCTTTTCCCTTTCTATTAGACCCTAATTAAATATGTCATCAACTTTTTATGGACTTGTAAAATCGCACGGTGGTTCCCCCAGTCTGGAGACCGAGGAAAAACTCAAGGTCTGCCGTTTCGGTGTGAGGCCTGGCAGGGTTGGGAACGCCGGCGCCTTCAGGGTCAGGGCTGTAATGATCACACGCGAGACGCAACGTGTATTGTTTGGATCAGACGGCCAATCGAATGCGAGATGTGTGGAAGAGCATATCAGATCGGCCAAAGTCTGCCGTGATTGACGTGGCCCAGATTGCATTATTCATCCAAATCGCTTCGGTCTTCATTCAAGGCTCCAGAAGTGGATGAGTTGTTCGATGCCGAGGGTAAATGTGAAACTCATCGTGTCAATGTTTGACATTCATTATTTTCAAGGATTATTGTCACACACGTTTCCCTGCAAAGTGAAATACTTTGCTCTCAACAGTGTGGACCAGATGGTTTGACAAGGTTTGAGATTATAAAAGGTAGATGGATAAATTAGTATGGACCTAAAACAGGATTCATGCAGGCTGTCCATGGATATCCTTCGGTACCTTATGTTCATTTGACCCATTTCAAATACGTACTGGAGCACAGGGAGTCAAGATCTTCCAGGATCTTCTGGCGTAACCAAGGTTAAGTGCCAGAGGAGTTGCATAGGTAGGCACGTGGAGACTGTCAGGCTGTATTCTTGTACTGGAAGTATGTAGCGCAGGGGGGTTCAGGGCCTGAAATGGCATCAACAATAGCACCAAGAATCAGGATCTTCTTGCATGAACTAGGTGAAGAGGCCAGAGCCTTAGCGTTGGTAGGTAGTCAGGCAAAGAAGGGGTCGAGACAGTCAGGATCTTCCTGTATCGGAAAGAGAGGGCTATGGCTTGGTTTCTAGACTGGGTCTCTCCAAATAGAAGATTGTCAGGTCAATCCACAGGTCCTCCTGTCTTCATGCCCATGTGTCCTTTGGCCAGACACTGAACCTCAGGTTTTCCCTAATGGTCTTGTAAGCTCTGCATCCATTGGAGGCATTCCTTTGGAACTGCAAGGTGACAACGCTATGTAAGTTGAGACCACTTGGTCCTTTGTCTCCAACGAATGACACTCCCATTAGCACAAGAACCCCCTTTGACCTGGTTTTTGCTGATCAACTCTTCCATTTACTAAACATACCACCATAACCTAGACCTGCCCAAAACCCTGGCAGCCCAATTTGGAAACTCCCTACAGGTCATCAGAACTGAAGATCCCTCTCGGATGAGGGCTGAGATGTCTTCAAGTGAAGAAATTCAAGTCCAGTTGCCACAACAAGATTTTGATAAGAATTCACCATGACCTGGATGAAATCCTCCACAGACTTCGGACCATTTACTATAGCTGTGCAAAGATAAATCGGCAATCATTTTAGTGAGTCATTCGTCTTGTGAGGGGGACTGTCTTCTTTCAAGTTGTTCTTTTTTCACAAGTTGTTCTCGTTATGAGTCGATCTTTTTGTGTGTTGGGTTTTTTTATGAATCGTTTTTTTCGGGAGTTCTTTTATCAAGTGGGGAGCGCAACTCATGAGTCAGTGAACGATCAATAAAGAGAGGAGTCATAACTTACGGGTCAGTGATGTGACTCACGAGTTTTGAATGATTTGTTCATGACTCTCACATCACTGGATAATGCTATGAGAAGCATCAAGCAAGGCCAGGTGATGAAAGGCAGGTAAAAAAACGGACACCTCTGGTTGGAGAGAGAAACGGTTCATGTGTTTATCTGAGAGGTTTGTGTTTCCTTCAAACACATTCAGACACTTTTGGAAACTCGTGGCTGCAGAGCGATTCATAACGACCCTTTGACCCGAATCCCCGACCTCTCGTTTGATTCCGAAGAGTTTCCAAAAATTGTGCGGATCCTCTCCAAACAACACGTATGCAGCATAGGATGAGATGAACTTTTGTTATTGACCAAATACTTATTTTCCAACATTATTTGCAAACAAATTCATTAAAAATCAGACTATGTGATTTTCTGGATTTTTTTTTCTCATTCTGTCTGTCATAGTTGAAATGTACTTATGATGAAAACTACAGGGCTCTCTCATCTTTTTAAGTGGGAAAACCCGTACAATTAGTGGCTGACTAAATATTTTATAATTCTTATATTTTTTGCCCGGCTATATGTGCAACCACCATCTGGACCTGAGCACCAGGAAGCAGGGGGTACACCTTTGTGAACTATCCAACATCCAACAAGGGTGCAGCTCGAGCTGTATCACAGCCTGTCATCGCTCAGATTACCTGAACACATTGTAACCTTTGAACCAATTAAAACCTGGCGACGCACCAGGATTCATGTGGATTCCGCTGTGTCGGGTTGTCTCGGTATCAAAGTATCCTTTCTATATCGACGTGATCAGATCCCTGTGGCGGGATGACATTTAAAAACGTTTCGTGGGTCTGTCAATCATTCGCTGGTATCCCGACGCGCTCACGGAGATGAGAATTTTCCTCACATTTTCAAAATTGGCGCCCGTAGGGGATCGGCGGATGAGTTATAACCCTGTTATAAAGCAAGCAAAGTTTCAAGTTCAAGCCTGCATGGAGTTACAGCTCTGGCTATCATGTGGTTCTCGCCGCTGTACAAGTTTGTCCTGCAGGGATTCCTTGTGAGTGAACCCCCTTGTGTGTTTGCCCTCGTTTGCCCCCGGTCTGACCACTGTGTATTGCCGTTCCCAAGGAAACGCCCTCTCTGCAGTTCCTGTCTTGGCGGTTTCATTTGGAACAACGGAATATAAGGATCCACTTATTCGTGAATCCCCACGAGTCACCTCAGTCCTTGTACTCCAATTTTCTTTGGAGTTGTATGCTTCTTCTTACTGCACTTTATTTCCTGTTAGTCCATCAGATCATGTTGGAGAGCAAACTATTCCCACAGACTTGGGGTCTGGGGATCAGATTAAATTGGCATTTTCCTCCAATCCTCACTCAGCGGGTTATGTCAGGGATAAATGTAAACCATTCATGATATCAAAACTTCACACTGATTTCCGATCGGATAAAAGTGAGAACTCTTAACGTCTGGATGCTCAAAGGTCACCAGATTGTTGTTTTTGCAAAAACAGCCAAAACTCAATATAGCCTTAGCTTAAAATGGATTTAAAACCACAATAAAATAATTCCATTTAGCGATTAGCAACATTTATTCATCTATTCCACCATTAGCTGTACTGCTTATCCCTAAGTTAGGCTACTAGGGGGGTGTCTAGCCTAGCTGTTATTGGGCAAGAGTCTGGAAGAGTGTAGGGTCTCTAGTAAACATACATGTTTTTGGACTGTGGGAGGAACCCAGAGAACCCTGCGGAACTCCACGTAGCCACTGGGAGAACATCCAGAGTCCACACAGAGAGGCCTCCTGTGGGAATCCAACAAGGACCTTCTTGCCCTACGTCAGAAACAGTAATCAATGCACCTCCAAACATCTGAGGATCCCTCAACGTAAATAGTCGAATCCATCACAGGTGCTGCGACCTTCCCTATAAGGCTCCATCACATCTGATGAACTTCTTCAAACCTTTTGTCTTAAACCCACCCAGTTGGGGGAGAGTGGTGCTCACGGTAGCTGTTGTCGAATGATGTCACCCCGCTGTTGCTCCGTCCTTCCTTCCACCTCCGCACTTCAGCGCCGGTGCTTCAGGCTGATCTCTTAGCAGAGCATAACGCTCCCTTGTAAAACTCAGCGGTTTGTTTCGGCCGCGGACGAAAAACAATAGAGGATCAAAATGCTCCACACGTCCCAAGTCAACCATTCCTTTAAGGTGGATGCCGTCCATCTGGACCAATAACGGCGGCCATGATGGAGTCGCCGGGGTGTGGGTTGTTTGTGCACGCCGCTCATTACGCTGATTACGCCGCGCTACTCGTGCCGTCTGTCCGCTTCCCGGCGCAAGTGGATGAATGAATGAATACATCAAAAACAATTATGGTCTCGGCGTCGGCCTCGGAGACGGCCTGCTTAACAAACTGTAAAATAATGTAATTAAACACTTGTGTATTATCTGACGACGGCCTTGCTCACACTTGCTCGTGTTTATGCCCGCCGTTTGTGTGTGTGTGTGTGTGTGTGTCTGTGTGTGTGTTTGTTTAGCAAATCTTATTAGTTTACTGTGTCGTACTTTAACGGATTTGTTGCTTGTTCCATCATTTACTTTAATAACAGGACGAATGAGTCCAAATAGCTTCTCGTCGCTTGGCGGTGAAGGGATTAGATCTTAAACTAACACTTTAGCTCCACACGGCTGGGTGTCGAGTAAAACGTCAAAGAAGATCCTGCTCTGCTCTGGGAGAAGGGGTGGGTGAAGTTTGTCATTTGTGAAGGAACGCTCGCTATGAGTTCAACGTACACGTCAAATAACGGACTCCTACACCAAACTCGGACCTGACTTCCATCCATGTGGCTTTTGGCGAGAGACCTTACAGCCCCTTTCTCACCGCACCTTCCTAGGATGCTCATTGGGTACAACCAGGATCCATGGATGTTCAGCTTCTAGAACCGTTTTAGCTCCTACTCCGAGGCAGGCTCTTTTTACGATTCCATTGGAACTCATAGGTACTTGTTGGAACTCCAAAGCCACGCCCATTGTCAGATACTTCTTCCATTATTTTTAAAAACTATGGTGCTCATTGTTCAAATGTTTTCTTGGGATGAAATAGACAGAAGCAGCAAGAGAATTGGAGCAACGAAGTGGCTCCATATTTTGGACCTAAATAAGTTAGCTATCTCTCTGCATGGGTTACCTCCACGTTCTCCCCCACAGTCCGAGAACATGTTCATTGTACACTTGTAGGATTGCAAATTGAATTGATGAATATGTGATTTTTTTTTTATTTTAATTGCTACCGTGGGCGGCCGTCTGCCTTGACCAACTGGGGTAAAAAAAAGGGATACAAGGATTATTAAGGATTGTAATGGTGGACAGCTGCATTAGATCAAGAGGTGCATCATGGGATATCCCTCTGCAGAGCAGCGTAACTAGGGTGCTAGCCCAAGTATAAGCTTTCGCAAAAAGAAAACCTATTCTTAAACAAAAAGAGGGTGTGTCGCCCCCCCCACCCCGAGTGCGTATGTGTGTGTGCGTGTGTGTGTTTTATGGTTGTCTCTTACAAAGCCTGGCGCACCCCATCATCCATCACTGCTTAAAGTGGGGGCAGCTCCTTCAGGCTCGTATCAAATAAGCACATTTTCCCTTTATGTCAGTTTGCTGCCCCCCCCACTGCCGGCGCCATGAATAATACATGGGTGCTGGGCTTCTCTCTCGGTAGGCCACCACACACACGCACACACACACACACACACACACACACAGTTCACGAAGACATACTGGCGCCAGTAAAGATGCAGCATATGAAGCTATAATTTTTAACTATGACTACGATCACACGTCCACGACCCCCCCCCCCCCGCCCAGATCCAGAGGTGGCGGAAGTCATGAAAAATAGAAAAGTCACACAACGCATGTCGCTTCCTGCCGTGTGTGCGGTGCATCTGGTGCCGGACGATTCATGGCCGCCGGTGCAATTAAAAGCAGATGTTTCTCCAGTCGGCGGTCTGTGGACGGGCGATGGCGAGTTCTGGGGGTGGCGTAGGACGCGGGTAAATCCGAGTGGAGCTACTTGGCCGCTAATCTGGCAGGCACCCTGCTGCTGCAGATCAGAGAGGAATATGGTCCCCGACCCCCAGGGGGCTGGGGAGGAGAGATATATGGAAATCGGGGAGAGGAAGAGGGAAACTGGGTTCTTTTTACTGCCTCGAGTAAAATATGAGTCACTCACCAAAGAGAATTTGGTTTTTGAATCATTTGAGTCTCTGTGTCAGTCACAAAAGAATCTGCTTTTGAGTTCTTTGCGTCACAGAGTCAGTCACAGTTATTTTTTTTCCCAAATAAATGTAACTATAAATGCATTTCTGCAACAATACAATAAACTAAGAATTAATTTTGCAGCATTTGAATGAAACAGCAATGTGCAGAGAGTAGCTGTGCAAATATAAATTGGCAATCGTTTTAGTGGGTCTTTCTTTTTGCGAAGGGGAATACCGAATGTCAAGTTTTTCTTTTTTGCGACTTGTTCTTTTCACGAGTTGTTCATTTTCGTTACTCGAGAATCAGCTAACAAGTCAATAAACACAAGGAATCATGACCTACAAGTAAGTAATGTGACTCACGAGTTTTGAACGATTCATTCATGACTCTATACTGCTATGAGAAGCGTCAAGCGAGGCCAGGAAATGGAAAGCAGGTGAAAAAAAGCTCTGGTTGGAGAGGGAGAAGGTTGACCTGTTTATCTGAGAGGTTTATGTTTTGTTCAAACACGTTCAGACATTTGTGGAAACTCACATTTGTGGACGCAGAAAAGACGCACTGGCGGAATCTCCGATTCATGATGATCCCTAAGGATTTTTTTCATCTTAATTTTCACTTCGTAAAAACCTGAATCCCCGACCTCTCGTTTGATTCCCCCGAGTTTATGAACAGTGTGTGATTTCTCGCCGAGCAACTTCAGAAGCAGGACAAAGGCCACCTCATCAGCATAAAGAACGAAAGAATAAGATTTAACCGGGGATTCTTACAGCGCAGACACAGCGGCGCTGTCTCTTTTGATCTTTTTTTAATATAATCTTTGAGTAGATACAATTTGTGAACCGGTTTCAAGAGATTCCCTTGACTTTGTTAATGATGTAATATTAATTAGGTAGAAGCTGCCAAATACCCCCCCCCCCCTAAATTATTAAAAATCGACAGTCCGACCTGTGTTATCACTGTATTATATATGCATACCTGTGAAAAGTTAATATCGTAGCAACATCTCAAAACTGACATCTTCTGCAGAAGAAATGGATCGTGCAAAAGTGCATATTCCGAAGCCCTGGGGTTCAGGGTGCAGGCCGGAGGTTGGATCTTCAAATGTCTTTTTGTAGGCAAAACACTATCACTGAGTTTTGGGAAAGCCTTGGCAATTGTGTCCCACTGCAGGTCAGATCATCGAGACTTTAGAAAGGGCAACATCTGACCAGGAGATGGCAGGATGTGGAGATACAAATGCAAGAACGCGCTTTGAACATGGAGCAGGAAGTGGATGGAGGTCAAGGGATGAGGTTCCTTCCACCCGATGGAAGGAAATCCAGAAATTCGGAGCAACTCAGCGGGCGTTGGGTTCGCTCTATCATTTATACGCCATATAGACAATGAAGTTAGGGTTTTCGGTGAACCTCCTGCTTATTTTTGGGCTTTTGGAGGAACCTGGAGGAACTCCAAGCAGACACGGAGGGACAATAGAGACTCGACACAGAAAGGCCCCTTGTGGAAATCCAACCAGGGACCTCATTGCTGTGAGGTGGAAGCGCTAACCGCTGCTCCTCTGTTCCGCCCGTAGCCAGGATGCAAATCCGAACCCCATCCCATGTGGCCGTAGCCTACGATGATCTTGTTGAAGGTTAGCAATGATTTCCATCTTCTTCTCTCATTAGTGCCTCAGTGGAAATGTGGATGGTTTTAGCTTCGTTCTGTAGCGCCGTCCTCCAGACGGATTGGAAAACGTGGGAAATAAAGATGCATCCCTGGTATTGATTGGAGCGGAGTATGAGGCGGGTCTCTTCAGGGAGGCTTCGCTCAACTACAGGGGGTGGAGGGGTGGGGGCAGTGCGGCTCAGCGAATCAGACTGGAACAGTGTTTCACTATTTATCCAGTGAATCGTTTGATTTGATCAAAATACAATACCAACGCTCTCACTCTGGGGAGTTTAAAGATTTTTTTCTGCAGAGTTTCAAAAAAAAATCCCAGAGCAGAGCTTTGTTAGTTATTTGGTCTCTTCTAAAGTCATAGCAATGATATAAGGCGGCTTTCTGAGTTTATTTGTTGTTCAAACTTCATACCTCAAAGGTATTTTGAGTATTACGCAGTGAAAATACCAATGGGATGAAGTACGGTGTGTTACTCTCTGCAATTCATACAATCTGTATAAATCCATTGAACAGGAGGGGATGCACTAGTACCACAACAGCACTGTAATAGCGCTATAGTAGGCGGTGCATTACTACTTTAGCAGGCACCAAACTTGTACTGTAGCTGGCAAAGCACCAGTACTGTAGCAGATGCTGAACAGGCAGCCACCACATTAGTACTATAAGACTCTAGTACTACAGCAGGCACTGCACAACCACAATAGTATACACCATACTTGTACCATAGCAGGCACCACACATGTACTGCCGACAAGGCATTTGTACTCTAGCAGGCGCTGCAGCTGTACTGTGGTGAACAATGCGCCAGTGCTAGAGTATTCACTGCGCCAGTGCTACGACGGGCAATGCATCAGTGCTATAGAACACACTACATTTGTACTATAGCAAGAGCCGCAGGGGTACCATGGTGGACAATGTACCAGAGTATGCACGGCACTAGAATTATGGCAGACACAGCACCAGTTCAAAAGCATACACTGCTCTAACTTTTTGACAGGTGCTGAATTTGTATAGGCAGTGCAGTGGTACTGTAGCAGGCACTACACTAGTACTTAGTTCTTATACTATAGAATGCAGTGTACTAGTACTACACCAGGCAAAGGACTACAATATAGCACACACTGCATTAGTACCAGGTGCAGCAGTACCATGGTGTGCAATGCACTAGTGCTATAGCAGGCACAACACTTGTACTATATCAGGCACTGCACTACTACTGTAATAGGGATTAGTACAGGCACTGCAGCAGTACTATAGATTTGACCGAACCGACAACACTGACAGCAAACAGAGCTGAAAAGATGATGCTACTTTTCCCAAAATATTAGTTTGTTCAATGACAACCATCCACATTGCAGCAATTGATGGCTACTTTCTGATATCATTTATCATCAAAGCTCCATAAGTAAAAGGCATCCGAGTGTTACACGGGAAATACATTGAAAACCGACGGGATAAAGAACATTGTGTTGCTCCATGTAATCTGAAAGTCTGTCTAGATGTTCTGCACAACAACTAACTGGGGATGTAATAATGGCAAAATATGGTATAGTATGGTATGATGTTTGTATGAAATGTCATAAAAATGATATAATTATGGTGTAATATTGTATAATACGGTACATATTGGTAAAATATGGTATATCATTGTATAATATGGCATTATGTTATAATATTGCTATCTTATAGGTATAATATGACATATTATTTGTATTATATGGTATGATATGGTGCAATATGGTATGATATGGTACATCATTAGTATAATATGGAATTATAACATGGTATAATACAATATAATATTGGAATAATATTTTTAAAAATGCATCCAGTCACTGCGCAGTTGAATTAGAGTATATCAGTGTTTATTTTGCTGTAATACTGAATACATTACTTGTTTTTTGTCTAATTTGAGACAAAGATTGGCCCTTTGATCAAAGTGTCCCAATGGAAGTTGAATGCGATTTATAATTATACCTAATTGGTGTCTAATTAAAATATAACTGTTTTTTTAACTCATGTAAACTTGCTTCATCCTGATTTGAAAGGAGATATTGTTGTATTTCATTTGTGTCTCGTTATCTTGCTTGTGTACCATTTAAAATAGAAACAGTTTGACTCAGGGCGGCTCAGTGGCTAAAGTTTCGGCTTCACAGCACAGAGGTTCCCTGTTCATTTGCAACAGGAGGGCCTTTCTTTGTGGAGTCTTCTGGGTTCTCTGGGTTCCTCCAACAGTCCACACACATGCAAAAGGTTCACCGGAGACACGTGAATGAGAGGGTGAATGATTTGGAAGTGAACCCCACCTCACGCCCAGTGACAGCTGAGATGAGCAAATGGGCGTTCTGGAAGCCATGACTTGTGATGACCTGGCAACGCTCACTCACTATAAATACAACGATAAATAAAAAAAAAGAAAAGAAAAAAAAAAGAAACGTAATCAATAAAAATAAAATAATAAATCATAAAAATAGTCATTATTGAATTGCCAGTTTCAAATTAATAGATAAGTAACGCATAGCTGCTGAGCAACCAAAACACATGATAATGCATTTGGAATCCAACACGCATCCTTTTCTTTTACCGATCACTGTCACAAACCCCGCGCTCAGACAGGACCGCAGCGCCACAAATAATCCCATAACTTGGAACTCTGCAAGAGAAGCTAAATCAATAAGATAAATGGCTTTCGGTCTCAGAGACAGCTGGTGACTCCAAAACCCTTCCATCAGAAAATGGGGGAATAAATTGTAAGTACTTCTCTCCAGCTCACCGGTCGTTTTCTTGGACGGATGTTTATTCTCTCATTAGGCCGGTCATCCATACATGATGCATCAGAGCTTAAAATCCATCCCATTGTGATGAGCGATCGTGCCGGGGTATTGTTCGCACTGCTTGTTAGATTATTCATAAAAGCTGCAGACACACGTTATTTTTATAATACCACGGCTGAGACGCCATGACTTCAACACACACACGTCCTTAGAGAGGGATACAACATGAAGCAGACATTTAAAGAATAGTGGATCCTCCTCGGAGCAAATTAAAACCCAAGCCATGTCCATCGAACCAAACATTTTCAGATACAGCCGTAAATTTAAATAAAACCCGGCAAAGAGACGCAGAATATATAGAGACAATGTTCGTTTATCTGCCATAAGAAATGATGAAAGCACCTACAATAAGGATATAAATAACGCATTTCATCAGTTGCACGGTAATTTACATGCCACAGACCATGACCCAAATCTATCAGATATTCCTCTTCCCTCAACAGTATAAACATTTCCCACCTCTGGAGAGCACCTCTCACATCTCGTCTCACCAATTCCCAGGGTTGAAGCAGCACGGCCCGATCGCTTCACGCATTGGGTTCTCGCAGCACGCCTGGGACGTAATGTAACCAACCCCTCGATGGAGAGAAGTTCACATCAAGAAGACCAAACAAAGATAAGATAAATGGGACATTGGAATGTTTTGTGGCATGACAGGCAATGCACTATTATTGTTGCTGGCACATTACTGGTACTATATCAGGTACTTCACTGGTAATATGTCAGGCACCTCTTCCTCTTCTTTTACCTTCAGGGGTCGCCACAGCAAATCAACCTTCTCCATCTAACCCTATTCTCTGTATTCTCCTCTCTCACACCAACTACCTTCATATCCTCTCTCACTTCTCTCACTTCTCTTAGGTCTTCCTCTAGACCTCCTGCCTGGCAGCTCCAATTCCAACATCCATCTACCAATATATTCACTATACCTCCTCTGTACATGACCCAACCATCTCAGTATGGCTTCTTTAACCTTCTCTCCAAACACCTCACTAGTACAAAATCAGGCATCGCACTATTACGATATCAGGCACCTTACCAGTGAACTGCACAAATACTATAGCAGATATTGCACCTGTACAATAGCAGGCGACACAAGTGCTAAAGCAGCTGCTAAGCTAGTACTAAAGCTGCTTCCGCAATCTCACTACCTTACCTCATTCAATACTTCACCCATTCACATGCCATGCCCTAATTCTGCTGTCTTTCTTATCCTTGTTGGTCCCTGCCCGCACACATCATGTCTTTTTTTGTTTATTTATTTCATTTTTGTTATTGCTATTGTCACCCTATTTATAGTGTCGTTTGGTTCTGGTTGTGTATTTTTCACCCTTACTGTTCCTGTATGTTGTCCATTATTACAACATCCCTGATGTTGCTGCTGTTGTTGTTGTTATTGCTGCTGTCTATTTAGCTGTGGGTGTCTTTCCATCTTCTGTCTCTCTATTTGTATTTATATTCTTTACTTTTTTATTTCTTGACTGACTTTGATTTATAACTGTTATGCTGCTGTGACAAAGGCATTTTCCCTATGGGGATCATTAAAGTGTATCTTATCTTAAGCAGACAGTGCACAAGAACTAAAATAGGTAATCCACCAATACACCAGACACTGCACTAGTTCAATAGCAGGCACTAAACTAGCACTATAACTTGAGGGCACTGATACTTTTGCAATGCAATCATCGCATTACACTGCATCAGTAATCTAGCAGGTGCGGTACAAGTAATATAGCAGCCAATAGACTTGTATGATAGCGAGCACCGCGCTAGTGGTGTGGCAAGAACTGCATTGATACTATCGTGATGCACTGGACTCGTTGCTCTGGAAAGCACCGCAGAAGTAGTCTAGCAGTCACTGTGCTCGTACTAAAGCAGGCATCACACAAGTACTTTCGCAAGCACTTTACTAGTAGCATAGCAAACACTGCACTAGTACTATAGTATATCCTGCACCAGTACTTTAGAAGGTATTGCACTTGTGCCATAGTAAGCAGTGCACTAGTCGCATAGCAAGCATGCACTTGTGTGAGTTGACCAAGTTCTCAACTCACCACGTAATGACCTGAAAAAAACCTGATGAAATCAATTCATTCAACCTCAATTTCAATTTTATAGATTTTATGATTATCATGATGTCAGGTTGCTCAAACACACACATTCATACCTGTTGTGTCCAACTCAACTAAACTTACCCTTAAGGTTTTGAACCCAAACAAACAATCATTTGTTTATCAGTCATGGAATAGATGCCAACGAAAATAAACAGAATCGGTATCTTTGTTCTGATCAGGCTGGGATGATTCTCTACAATCACTGGTCACCAGGCCTTGAAACTGTCACTGACAGAGGCAGAGGCACACAGATTTTGGTGACATATTTCGCATCGTCACAACCATAAGGGCGGAAGGAGAACGGATCTTGAAGGTGGTGACGACAAAATGACGACTTGATTTGAAGGATGATCCTGAGAGCAAGAATGGAGGTGATTGTGCTCCATCTTTAGCCAATCCATGTGTATCTTCTCACCAACGGGAATCTTTAAAACAACCGGGATGATTCATTCTCACATCACAGCGTCCACCTTCACAGTGCAAAGGTGGAATGTGGGGTCACAGAGACTCCTCAGTGGGAGTGGCGGGCGGTGGCTCAGTAGGTGGGGCGGGCGTCCATCCAATCAGAAAGTTGGCTGTTCGATTCTCCGCTGCGTGCCGAAGTGTCACGGGCAAGATTCTGAATCTCCGATCGCTCTAATAATGCCCATTTATGCTGTCCAACAAACAAAATGTTTCACATGGACCAGCGTTCTCCACGAATGACCTTCTGCAACAATCCCCTGGGCAGCAACAACTGACCACAGTAACCATAACATGAGTTAAAAGTGAGGTTGCCATGGCGATACTTAAGTGCTCGGCTTTTACGGAACGAGGCAGACATGCACGTTGATTTTTGGGAGGTCTCCAAGATGAGTGTGGAAAAAAAGAATGAAAAACGAGGACTCGGGGAAAACAGAAGTGGAAGGTGGTCATGCAGCTGAATGGACGCCAGACACTTTAAAACCCTGAAGAAGACGGGACGGAAGAAAAGGAAGAAGAAAAAAAAAAAAAAAGGAGGATTTGATTTATTGTTCCCAACTAAGGTCTCTCTTTTTACAAGGCAAGAGACAGCAGGCTCGTTTCGTTTGTATTTTAGTTCAAAATGACAAAAACAAAAACAAAACGTTGTCTCCCTTCTTCAGAAATGACTCAAGATGACCTTGGAGGTGTTTAGCGCTGTCCGGGCCCTGGGGTTCATCCGGCTGCAGCTGGTGGAGTTGGCCAGGGAGTGCGAACGCATGGCCCGGAACCAGCTGGTCAGCGTGGACTACTTTGAGGAGCTCCAGAACAAGTTGGAGAAGGTTCTCTACGAGGTGGGTGTTCTTTTATCGAGTGAGTTGATGTTCTCCACTGGAAAAGGGGCGAGCCGTGATGTCACAAAGGCGAAGGAAGATGTAACAGCGACGCCCAAAAGGCCTGTTGTGCCCGTGGTTCGCTCTCCATTCAGAACACTCATAAATACAATATAGACCTGATAGACCTACAAAAGGTCCAATTGTAAGCCGAGGAATTTATGTTTACATGAAGGCCTCACTAAGTTCACCATGTTTTCTGTAAACACACACCGAAAGTCATCCTTTCACGTTACATTTACCAGCAACAACTTCACATTTGTTCCAGACCCGATCGGTATGCGGCCGTCCCCCCAGAGAACCGCAGCACGGTGACTTCGAGTTTGTGCGGCAACTCGGCCGCGGCACCTTCGGGTGAGTCCGATGCTCCTTCGATATCCCGGTCGGGGGGGGATTGTGATGAGAACCTGTCTTGGATTTGGACCCCTATGGGTTTTTAAGTGGAGATGAGGTGGAAGGTGGTTGGCAAGGTGGAGGCAAGCTCAAGGAGAAGGGGTAACGGTATGCTTTATGGAGACCTGACACCACAAAAGCAGATGGAATAGGCTTCCCTTAGATGGAACCTGGATCGGATCAGATCAGAGCAAACACCCTGTCATCGGATGATGTACCAGGAGGGGAACCGTCGGCGGTGATCCTTCCCCACTATGAAGACGGATAAATATTTCAGCGTCATTGAGCGAGTGGAGAAATGGGTTTTCGGAGGAGCAAGTCAGGAAAGGCCGGGTGAAGAGTTCAGGAGGACTTCAAAATTGTTGAAGCGCTGATTCGACATCAGCGGGCGGTGCCAAGCGGTGGGGGAGAGCTGCGCTGAAAATACCATGACCCAAATGGAAGTTTCGGGTTCGGGGTGAGAAGGACCAGAACTAATCTGTGTCGTCCCGTGCGGAAGTCAACTCCGCGACAAATCAGAAAATGGAAAAGATGACGTCAAGCACTTTTTGTTAAGGTGTGCGGCTCCAGATGCTTAACCGAGAAAGGAAGCGGATACAGAATCATTAAGAAAGCACGACCGGGAGAGTGAACTCCCCGGGGGAGTTCAGAGACGCCGACTTCATTCTGAACGAAGATAAATTCATAAATATCCCCGCATTATATGGGGGAAGGTCACTGTTTGCGGGCAATTGGGGGCTTTGTGGGGGGAGACGAGGATGGAAATGTTCAATATATGCTTTAAGAAAAAAAAAAAATGCGCCGTGGAATTAATGGAGTTGAAAAGCGGGGGGATGAAATGGGATTTAAGTTTTCAATCAGAAGAAACTTGGGCTGTGACTTTCACCTCAGAGAATGTCAAGGGGGCTGGCGTTTAAAAGCTGTGTGGGAGAAAGTCCAGTCGGAGTCTGATTTCTCAGGAGTTTATTTAGATTCGGAATCAGGATTGCCAGGGCCTGTGGACAATGTGGTTTAAAATAGCAAAGAATTGATAACTATCAATGTTAATTTATGGTTACCCTGATCATGTATTGACTGGAATCCGCTTCGGTCCAAGTAGCCCCCATGTTTGAACCCGGATTTTCTCCGCTCAGTCCCCAAAATATTTAAGAGTTGTTGTTAATTCAAATCCCATTATTATCAAGTGATGTAGGTGAGTTGGTTTACTGATCTGGGTGGAGACGTATGGAACAGCCAGCTTGAGGGTGGGATTTGTTTTGGATACAATCCAGGCTTTGGTAACACGGTGGTTAGCGCTTCCCCCTCACAGCAAGAAGGTCCCTGGTTGGATTCCCATTTCTGTGTGGAGTTTCCATGTCTACTCCACGCATGTGTGGGGTTCCAAAGGGTTCTCCTGGTTCCTCCCAAAAAATTCAAGAGGTTCATCGCAGCCCTACATTTTCCAGATATGCGAATGAGAGGGCGGATTATTGGATGTCTCTATGTGATGTATGAATAGATTTATGTCTCCATGACAATGAATAGTTGTACTTCTCTGACCTGTAAGTTAGAGCAGTGGTCCAAATCTGTTTTGCACCAGGGACCAGTTATATGCATGAAAATGTTACTGTGGAATGGTAAGAGGCGCGGCGGCTCAAATGATAAAAACCTAAGTCAGTTCACGGTATTGAACCTCAATGCAACAATTACACTTTATATGAGGCAATTACAATCATTTTGCACTATAATATCAAATCACCATGATGTAGTGGGAGCCTTGGGCTTGTTTCCCCGCTACTAGACGGTCCCACCCGGGGGGGATGGGAGACAGAGACACTCAAATTGTATTACGTATATCCAGTCTACTCGTATATCAAGTTTTGTTTTGGCCGTCACCTCAGAAAATAAAGATATGTGGTTGGAAAATGAAGGGCTTTCAGTGCTTCTATGTCAGGATATTCTTGACTTTAGCTTCCTTAGCTGACCGTTAGCCGCAAATAACGCATAGCGGGCATGAAGCCTGTGGATTACCTGTAGTGATGAACCTGAAACTTAGGTAGGAATCTTGATATTTTCTTTTCAATGCAGCGTTATTTTTTCTGGCAGTCTGCGATGTTTCTGTGGTCTCATGGTTTGCTCATTTCCTCCCGAAAAACCTCTCCAGCGACTTTTGTTATCTAGCTCATTTTTTTCAATCACTAGCTTGTAATGGGTAAAATGGCGCAACAGAGTTAAGTGCGGCACTAAGGCTAAGGTGGAGACAATCATTTTTCAAAATAAGATCTGGAAGGTCTAATGAAAAGAATATAGTTTGTACCACAAAAGATTTTCTTTGTGGCCAGTACCAAATGTCCCTGGTCCAACACCCCCGGTCCCTGACTGGTACCCAACCAGTTGGGTACTCCTGAGTTAGTGGGTTAATGCTTGTATGTCTCGCTACATGACGTGTGAATGAGAGAATAAATGGTTGTTTGTCTCTATACGTTGCCCTGTAATAGACTTGCAACTGGTCCGGAGGGAAACCCCAGAAACCCCGCCTCTCGCCCAATGACAACAGGAGAGATAATGAATGAATGAATGAATGAATGAATGGACGAAAGATAAATAATATAAAAATGCAGACAAGGAGAAAAAAAACACATGATGAGGATTGAAACATGAGTGCAACGGCAATCGGAAATCATCACTGTTTGAGCAAGGAACCGAGAGACGGGTGGAGATACCGGAAGAAGTAGGAAGCAGGAAGTTCCAAACTATGAGAATATTCTGATCTAGTAAACAGTGCCAGCAGCTACACAAATAGAGAGCCTGCCTTCCTTCCAATGTCAAGAAGATGGTGCTTTATGTGTGTATTGAACCAGGCGGGGCTTTCTTGACGGGGTTATTGGACAAATGCAAAAGAGAGGCGCTCCAGAAGGAGTTCAAGAAGAAGGGCCTGTGACTGAATATAGGAGTGAAGGTGAAAAGTGACCTTGGTTGAACTCTCTGATATAAAGATCCTCCTCTTGTGAAGAAGGGGACATCACTCCATTAGTAAGAATCTATGATGTTGCGATGAAAGATTTGTTGGCCGAAGGCTGCATCTGTTCAAATGAAGAGGATGGATGACCACTGAGAAAAGGAGCTGCAGCCCTCCTGGGTGAGGGAGAGGGCTGGGAAGTCAGGTTTCTGCAGGAGGGCACGTCACCTACCAACGGGAGCATACAGGAAGTTGGGTCTTCTTTTTCCGACGCTTTTGGAAGATGCCATTTTCTTGTGGGTCCATACATTTGAGCGAATGTATGGACCCACGGGAATGTATGAAGATATAGAAACAGTCCAAATCATTCAGGCTGTATCAGTCAGGCGCATTGGTGACGTGCTGCAGGTAGGGTGAATACGACGGGGGAGGTTTCAGTCCTTGAGTTGAACTTCAGCTGAGTTGAAGCGGACATTACCCCGATGTCTTCTCCTCTGCTGTCCAGCTCGGTGAGCCTCGTCCTCCACAAAGAGACGGGGCGGGTTTTCGCCATGAAAACGATAAGAAAGAAGACTCTGACCGCGGATGATAAGGCCCAGCAGGTGCTAGTGGAACGGGACATATTGGCTTTCAGCGACAGCTCCTTTGTCGCCTCGCTTTTCTGCTGCTTTGAGACCCCAAAGGATGTGTGTCTGGTGATGGAGTATGCTGCAGGTAAGCAGATCCATTCATGGATGCATAGGAGTATGCAAGGAGTATAAATACTATTATGAAGTATTGCTTGTACTTGATGTACACTGAGAAGTCCCAAACTAAGCTTTTGACCCTTTCCGTTCTTCTAGGTGGGGACTGTCGATCCCTGCTGAAAGCCTACGGACACTTCCCGCTTATCATAACACGACTCTATGTTGCAGAGGTGACCATGGCGTTGGATTATCTCCATAGCTATGGAATTGTACACCGAGATGTCAAACCTGACAAGTTAGTACTTCTGATCCCTTCTTTTGGCTACCTCACTGTTAATATCTGGTTGTGGGCATACTCCAATTACTTATGTTTCCCCAGTCATAGTACCATACACCTGAGACATGTTCAGAATTATATGATTGGACTCAGAATCAGAAAAAAAAACTTTATTTGTCCCTGAGGGGCAATGGGGGGGCCACGTGGGGTGGCAGTATCAAGTGAATATCAATACATTTATGGGTGAAAATATATATGTATATATAGGTATCATAAATAACCGTACAGAATTGTGCAAATTGTGCCCTTGGTAAGAGACTGTGAAGTAAGCTGCGCTCTGCATTTGTATGATACATATATCATGAGCGGCATTACACTCAGCGGAGCTAATATGGCGATGGAGGGGTTTCAGGGTTGCTGGGAATTGAGGAGTTGGACAGCTCTTGGGACAAAGGTTGCTCTTCTCCTCTAGGTTTTGCAGGCGGGGCAGCAGAGTCTACAACCTGAGGGGAGCAACTTGAAGGCCTGGTTTAAGATGTGGGACTGATCTTGGAGGATCTCTCTGGCTGTTATTAAGATTTGACTGTCATGGAAAGGGCAGAGGTCTGAAGGGTTGGTCAATTGTTTTGAGGCCGACACTCCGGGCGATTCCTGTCGTGTTGGGTGATGGAAGGGAACCAGCAGGTGAAGGAGACAATCATTACGTTCTTATTATGTCATTACGCTCCTTTCTCCATTATAGCATGCTTATTACTTCTTCTGGCCACATCAAGCTGGTGGACTTCGGGGTTTCCAAGATCGGCGCCGTGAACCTGACAACGGACGTAGACAAACAGCCCATCCAGAACATCGTTACCGAGTTCACAGGCAAAAAGGTTTATCTTTTTCCACCCGTCCATCCATCGATCCATTTCCTGCACTCAGGGTTGTGGGGGATGTTGGAGCCTCTCTTTTTCCACCTTTGTCTTCTTATTCTATGTTCTGCTTTATGGTATCGGAAATCATCTTGACCTGAAGAGGGCCGGTACCAGAGTCTACATGGCCCCGGAGATGATCAATAAATCCGGCCATGGGAAGCCTGTGGACTGGTGGGCCCTGGGGATCATAACTCACGAGTTCCTGATTGGCCAGCGGCCGTACGACGGCACCACCCGCGAGGAGATCCTCTATCAGATTCACACGTGTAAGACGCCGAACGTTAACGTCTGATCTTCTCGAAACCGTCAAAAAATTGTAGTTTTAGTCTTCTGCTTGGGATAATATATGTGATTTTAATTGCGTGTGCTGGCGCTATTATTTCGGTTTTCCAGGTGGCATCGACTGGCCGGAGGGGGAGAAGGCTCTGCCAGCTGAAGTGCAGGACTTCATCAGGAGCCTCTTGCAGGAGAACTGCATAAAGCGTCTGGGCACAGGTTAGTGGTGGGCTTGCCTACAGCTAGTGGCGAGACCCTCTGAGACCACAGCCTGCTGAGATCCAGACTGTTACCCGGACAACCGTAAGCGCCGATTTAATGGTACCATGGGGAATCCATGCAGGTTATTCGGTTTTCCAGCAATCTGTTTTAAGTCACCTGCATCAAAACGTGAAGAGAAATTCACGTTTGGGAAGAAATTGAGAAGATACCTTCCAGAATGATCACACATGATCAAACACACTTGCAGACTAATTGAACCATGAAGTCTCTTCACGTTATTTCATGTTGTTGTTCATGTCAGATCCAAAATCAGAAATTCTGTTTCATCATCGTATCTGGACTGTTTATCGAATGGAATTGGCGTTTTTTTTCTTGTTTTACTAGTAACTTGTTAGAGCACAAAATGTTTTTTCTTTATTCTTAATTTCTACTGGGAGCAACTTTATTTTCTCTGAAATTTCTGGTTCATTTGCCACCTACGTTTATAATGTATGTTCCCTTAATGGGAGTGGCACAGTGGCAAGAAGGTACGGTCGGATTCCTTGTTCTCTCCTGTGTCTACATGTGGTTCCCTTGGGTTCTCTGGGTTCCTCCCGCAGTCCGAAAACCTGCAGGACATTTCATTGGAGACCCTAAATTCTCCATGACCCATGAATGAATAGTTGTATATTCCTATATGGCATCTGAATGAGAGATTGAATGATTGTATGTCCCTATAAACGGCCCTGTGATTGATCCAGAGTGAACCTTGCCTCTTGCCCAATGACAGCTGGGGTAGCTCCCCCGCTGCCCTGAATGCGCCATAGATAGTGAATGAATGAATGAATTCCCTTTAACGGGTCGAAAGAAATGCCAGAGTCCATTATTCCTGTTATTGGATGATGAGTGTTGGTAATGTTTCTTTGATGGGAGCCATCTGCGGGAGGAAGGTACAAGTACCCCAGAGCGTATAATATACTGCACTCACTTGCACATGAAACAAGGATTAACAAATCTAAATATGAGGACCTTTATTTTGGTTTGCAGTCCTTTACAGTTGTGAACAGACTGTTTACTGCGCCTATTTAGTCGGTGTTCATTTGTAATGATCTCTTCCCTGCAGCCAGTCGGCATGCATTATTGATGACTCGGACTCGGGTATATCTGGAATAGGTGCGAGTGCGGCTGCGCTTGTAAGCCCGTGTCCACTCGTCACGCAGGAGGAGCTGGGGAGGTCAAGGCCCACCCGTTCTTCCAAGGACTGATCTGGAACGGCCTTCTCGATCGGGAAATTGATTTTGCATCTCACATGGAGACGGAAAAGGTCACCAGAGACTCCGACTGTACGTACCGGCGAAGCTGTTTCGTAGCGGTGTTAAATTTAGAGGTTTGGTTTCCTGTATTTTGCGGGCTATAAAGGCACGAGCAGCAATATTTCACCCGTGGCCGTTTCATTACTTAATACACTGTGTTGTTGGAACAAACCTATAGCCATCTGCTGGTGTGACAGCCAAGACAGTGATGACGGCAGCGGAGATAAGTCACATGTGAGCTTCTCCTATGTCGCCTACCGCTTCAGCAAGGTACTTCTTATTTACTCTTCTTTCACACTCCACTGGTTTTTTGAGACTACCTGAATGTGCCTCTCGCTATTAAATGCAAGGTTTCATGTGAATATCTGGGGGACACAACTGTCAGGGAAGCGGCAGACCGAGCGCTGGATAACAATCTGCAATGCCGGACAAAAAAAGATGGCCTTATTTTCTCTTCAATCTTCAGGTGTACGGCACCCCGGGACACCTGAGCTCCCCGACGTTTGAAGTGCAGCTGAAAAAGGGGGGGGGAGAGAGAGGCGGGGATGAAGAGGAAGCATGGGGGCAGGGACACATGGAAGTCGAGGAGGAAGATGGAGTACGAGTAAAGTCACCGGAGGAAGTTGGAATAAAAAAGGAGTTGGTTGAGAAAAGTGAAGTGGGAGGTAGAAAGGCAACTGAAGTGGAGGTGGAGGATGAGGCTTGGGAGATGGAGAAGGAAGAAAAAGGTGGGGGAGTACAGGATGGAGGTGAAGCTGAAGATGGGGTAGGAAGGGGAGTATAAGCAGCTTCAGAAGAAAAGTGGAAATTTATAGTCCAGGAGGAATGGGAGGTGGAAGAAGGTAGTGGAGGGAAGTGCAAATGGTAGCAGAAATAAAGGAGAATTACTTTTGAATCTGGGAGTTTGCACATAAATTACCCACCGCTTCTCACGGGATTTGGCACTCTCTAAAGTTCATCCCAGTTTTTTGGAAAGATCTATTATCATTTTTATTTGGTGTGCGCACCAATGAAGTATCCTTCAACAGAGTTGCATGATAGGGCAGAAATATATTCATGGTAACTGACAGGTGTGGCTATTAAAGCTAAACTTTATGCAGGTGTGTATCCTGCATTGGTAATTTAGCCCTAATCCAATCCTGGCATTCACAACCAATCAAACTTAACGCTGTTGATATGACAGTGAGGAAAACTAACTGATATGGCGTCAATGTACCAACAGTGGGCTTGCAGCTCGCGCGTAGTGCCAAAAAGTATTAGCGAGCTTGGCACATCCGCTCTGGGAAATCAAACTGACAGCTGCCGGAGCACAGGTGCTGGGCCAATTTAAAGATGCTTTTCCAAGAAGACAAGTCTTAAACCATCAAAATGAGAGTACAAGGGTGTGGGAGATGACTGGGTCAGTACTTTGCATAGCGGGACAGTGCTTTACCCAAGAAGGTAGCCATCTATCATACAAGTATAATGTAAATGTAGTCTTGATGAGTTTTCTCTAAACTGGTGCGCATTGAGAATCCCTGCCCAGCTAACATCTTAGCTCTTGGGATCCCGTTGGTTAAGGACAAGCTTGCAAAGTTCTTCACCCGAAACTCCTTGAGTGCGTGTGAATGTCAGTTCACCGAAGGTAGACCAGGCCGGGACGACGAGCACTCGCTGTGCAGTTGGATGTCTTTTTGAAGATACACCAAGGCCCAGGTTTTTACGGCCCGTTTAGCAGATATTTAGCAAACAGTGGGAAACACCAGAACCAATTAAGTTCACATGCCAGGTCAGTAGTTGGTGCTGTGATTTTGTGATGAATGAAATCGTACACATGCCACTTGAAACTTCCTCGAAACTCGAGCGAATGTAAACACCAACAGTGTCCACTATTTCAATGGGCCAGTGGGTCGAGGTGGAGTTTGCAAGTGATACGTCTCCGCTCATCCAAGTGATAGGGGAGTAAATCCACACACTCCTGAAGAAGGAGAAGCATCTAAAGCGTCATTAGAGAGAGGAGTGCAAGCAGAACTCTGGAGTTGACCATTGTTGCCAATGGAGTATTTATACGGACTGATGGTGAGGTGGAGTTGCTGCTGGAAGGGACCCTAAACCACAGGACGGGTATATTCTGAGTCATGCCGGTTGACATACACTGGAGTACTCCTGAGTACTCTGGAGTTGGCCATTGTTGTTAGGGTCGTGCCTGCCGTGAATGGCAACTCAGAATCTAACCTTGGCATTTTCAAAGTGATGCTTCTACCCCGTCTCCATGGAGACCAAGCCATTTTCAGATCTTTTCACTGTCATACCCTATTCCTTATTGTTCCTTTCGTGAGGCGCCACCAACGACCGTAGCGCCGAACATTTTGTGTTCTCTCCTGAAAACACGTTTGTTGCTTATGCCTCAAGATGAGGTGGCGACCTTTGGTCGGTGGCGGTGGCTCACTCCGATTGAAAGATTGGCAGTTCAATCCCAAGCCCCCCCGGCGTACATGCCGTAGTGTCCCTAGGCAACACTGAACCCACAGTTGTTCCCAGTTGAGCTAGTTAGCGCCTTTCATGGCAGCCCTGCTTCCATCGGTGTGTGGGTATGTCCATGACGGGGCGAATGCAATCCAAAGTAAAGTGCTTTGGAACAGCAAAGGTGATGAAAATGCCATATAAGTGAGACCATTTGTGTTTTTCAGCCCGACACTGATTGCACGTAATTTCCTGGCGACGTGCGCGGCCTGAGACGGAGAATTCAACTGGAAGTTGGCGATGAGGTTCCGTTTTATTCCTTATTTTACGGATGACTCGAGGCTGGACGTACAGTACGTCAGCGCGACGACAAGCGGCGCTGATTCTGCCAAGGAGGCTAAAACGAATAATTACTTTAAGTTGTTTCCTGCACAAGTTCAAGTGGATTACATTAAGACACCACTTTCATAAAACGCAGAATATACTCTTCTGAAAAGGCCCTGGCTTTATTTCAAATATAATATCCATGCTGATTAGCAAAAATTGTTAATCTTGCATTGTGCAGTAATATTAGCATTTCCAGGTGTCGGAGGGGCACAGTGGCGCTGAGGTTAGTGCTTCCACCCTGCAGCAAGATGGTCCCTGGTTGGATTCAAACAGACGGGCCTTTCTTTGTGGAGTCTCCGTGTTGTTCCACGTGGGGTTCCTCAGGGTCCTTCCGGTTCCTCACACAGTCCAAAAACATGCTGGAGGTTCATTAGAGTCGCTAAATTGTCAAGACTTTGAATGAAAGGTTGTATGTTCCTAGATTTAATTTATAATTCATTAATCCATCATGGGGAAATTCCTTCTCTGCACTTAAGCTACTATAAGCAGTTAGCTGCCGTCTATCAGCACCAGGGGAGCAGCTCGGGGTTCAGTGTCTTGCTCAACACATTACAAGGAAGCGAACCAAGAATGTTTGGTATCGAGGACGATCGCTCTACCTCCTGCACCATGCCGCACCATTCCACCCTGTGATTGGTCCAGGGTGAGCCCCATTTCTAGGGCTGCAGCCCCCCGCAACTCTGCAGGTACAGATCATGAATGGAAGAATGAATAACTTAGAACTTTGTGAGGGATAAGATCTGCAGGAGTGGAACTCAGGGAAGATGACCAACTGGAACAGCCGACGTAGCAACAGGAACCACGCGGAGTTCTGATTCATAGAGTCGGTTCCGTCAGTTCTGCATCGCAATGCCCAGAATGCACTCCTTCATTGTTCTCGTTCAATGTTCTCTGTGAATGTCCTGCCCGTCTCACCCGGTCTGTCTCACCCCCTGCTTCTCTCCAAGCCAGATCACCGCTAATCGTCCCTGACTCCCACGTAGCTTCACATTTATTCATTTTGCCCCCTCATCTCTCGCCTTACCTCTCTTCCCACCGTAAAGCATCTGCCCCCCGGGTTGGTAAACCAGTGCTTTGTCCAGCTCTGTGTCGCCCCCTAGGGGTCGTGTTCACTTTATAGCAAACATACTTATCACCGTGATGTAAGACTGCTGTTTGTGCATGATGCTATTTTTTTTTTTTTTTTTTTCTTTGAGTTTGTTTTGCACTGCCAGTTTCAGGTGGGCATCTCGGGGCCTGTATCTAAACACTTATAAACATTATTTTTCTTATTTATTTATCTATGTTTTGGTTCTTGCTGTTGAATGGCTTACAACAATGGAAGTGTTAAAGATTTACATTTTGTGGGATGCAGCTTTCAATGTCAGGCAGCCCCGGAGAATGTATTTACATGACAACCTCATTCCATGTTTTCTTAATTTGACCTTCAGAAATACCTTAAAGGAATAAATGGGATTTTCTTCCTCTTTTCACATTGAATCCAGAATGTGTTTAAAGATGGCTGAGGGAGTGGCATGACATTAGCAGAAACCTGCAAAGATAACAACAAAATATGAATTCATGCATTAATTCATTCATTTATTCATTCTCTACTCTGGAGCACATCTTCATTCGTCGGAGCGTTCTTCGGTGACTATTGGGGTTGATCACATTTAGAGACGTACAACAATTCACCCTCTCATTTGCACATTATCTAGAACAGGGGTGGGCAACCTTTAACACCCAAAGAGCCATTTGGACCTGGTTTCCACGGAACAGAAAACACTGGGAGCCGCAGTTACTTTTTGACGTCTAAAATATATTGCTTTTTCATATTTTGCCTACCTGTGGTTTAAAGTCTCAACAAATCGACGGCGTCTTGGTGGGTTTACCGGCTTCCGCGAGTGTGACATATATTTTGAGCGTCGAAAAATAATAAATATAATTCTATTTTAATATTTCAAGATCACAACAATCTTCCAATTGAGAACTAAAATTAAAAAAAGGAACTAACACAAATAAAAAACCCTTCAATTAAATACTTAATAATAATTTATTTTCCCAAGCCACTCGGTGCCGCAGTGTAAGGATGAAAGATGCATGTTCTGATCTAGAACATGCAGCCATTAATCCCTCTTATTCAAACGATGTATAAAATGTACAACTATTCACCCTCTTAGTCACATAAATCATGCCTGAAGGTCAGCCCAAGGCCAGTCAAAACCCGCAGCATTCGGTACCAGACCCACCTTGGCCTGGCGAGTTGGCGATGACTCAACTGACACCAGCAGCCAAAAATAAATGTGATCAGATGCACACATGCTCACACACACACGCGCGATTCTGTTCTCTCTTAGGAAGCGACTGTGACGCCAAAGTGAGCTAACTGGCTCAAGCTCACACCTTCCCAGGGTGCCGCCTTCAAAATAACAACCTGCAAACTTTTGCAAAAGCCGCCGCTAACCAGACTAGCTTCACCTCACATATCGGATTTAATAACCGACTGGTTCAACCACTTTTATGTATCTACAAGTCCAAATGTCAGCTCAAATCCGAGTTCTCTCTCCAACCAGTTTTCTCATGCAGTTTTCTCAACATTTTGAAGATGATCCCCGTGCACACCAGAATGGGGAACACCAGGGAGACTGCAGTTCCACTCCAGGCCAGTAGTTGGCACTATGACTTAGACAAAATGCATGTGTGGACACCAGTGGCGGCTCCTGATGAAATTATCAGGGGCACAATTTGGCAATGATGACTGAGGTGACCCATTAAATAGGTAAATTAACAGGTGACTGGACAATTAACATTTGTCTTGTCAAAAGGACATAGCAATACAACTTGCAACCAATAGGTAGCATCATAAACAAAGATGTTACCACTCGCTACATAAGCTACGAGGAAGGTACATCTAAGATTGTTCACGAGTAAAATTATCTACGTTGACCATTCATTCATAGAGGAATTGTCAGCTTACCTTCAGATATCTCTGAATATGAAGCGGGAAGTATAATGAAAGCATGTACGTGCACACCCTCCATGAACCCATAGCAGTGACATTTAGTGAGGTTCATGGCTGGTGAGGCACTGACTTTATCACTATCAGATTTACAAACATATGAACCCTGCAGAGTAGCTTATTCACCGAACAAGCCAAGGACATCAAAGAAATACGCTAATTGTGCGTATTTCTTGAAGAAGAATCTGTGGAATCACGAGCACCCTCTACCATGAGGTAGAAAAACTGCATGCCTCACATAGTGGCTCTTAGCAGCCGTTTTATGATCGCTCAGCACAAGTAAGTAGTAACACACAAAAAAAAACTCTACATTGGAAATGTAGTTCATATCGCAAAAGTGTTTCAACATTTTCATAGCGACATACAGAGAGAAAGCCATGCAGCCAGCCGTCAGCCGTCATTATGCAATCTTGGATCCAGTTGGACTTAGGGCCATTTTTAAAAACTAACATGGTCACTGGTCAGATGTTTTCTAGGGACAAAATGCAGCGACAAGAAGGTCTCCGCTCTCCTGGTCTGCTACGCCACAGCAAGGTTTCCATGGCTTGCAGAGGAACATCATAATTTTAGCCAGAATAAGTCAGCAGCTGACGGCAAACAGGGTTCTTCACAGTGCAGGAAGAAGATTCATCCATCTGATAGTCCATGGTTATTATTCCATGAACACTGTAGCAGCTTCCACCTCCATGTTGACCTCATGTTCTACTTCTTCAGCTGTTTACTATTGAACGAAGAGCTCAAGGTGCACGTCACATGTGTACCTACTGTGGTCCCTTGCCAGGACAAGGCTAAATTCAAACACTCCTCTGTCTCACAGCGGCTAAAATTACAGATAGCACCTTTACAGACACTCCTAATCCGCCGCCCTCCCACTCCTGATGGCCGCAATTTACCAACTGTCCAGTCGCCATCTTTGGGAGCCATTTTCCTTCATTAAGAATAATTGTGCGAGCTAACGTGTAATACAAGGCACGGGCGCAATCGATCCACACAGTTTTCCCCTTAACTATTTGAGAGAGCCACATTTGCATCCCTCCTTGCCAGAGCCCTCTGCTAATTGTGCGTATTTGCCATGTTTTTTCAATCGAGTGCCCTTCGCAAACACAAGCGGGGATTTGCGGTCGCGCTCAATTGTCCAGGTTGCAGGAAAGTAATTTGGGTGTTTAGAAAATGGCCTTTTTTTCCCCGCCATTCTCCGGGCACCTCAGCTGAAAGGTTAACACTTTGTGAGACGGCAGTCTTGCGTAATCGCAAACACCTCGCAAGAGACGCGTTATTTGATTGTAATGCTGCACAATAGTTTGTGGCGGCTGCCTATTCTCGGCTTGATTGTTGCCGAGTGTGGTGGTGCGTGTGATGGCGGTGTGTGTCGATACCGGCCAATTACACGTGTGACAATGCCGGCGTATGTTTTTATACCCCCTCCAGCCAGCGTGTCCACATACATGTGCACTGCCGAGAGACTCATGACCTCTGATGTAACACAAAATTACTGCTGCGTGTGCATGTGCATATGTGTGTGTGTGTGTGTGAGAGACTGAGAGAGAGGAGTGACAGGAGTGTATTACGGATATATAGGGGAGTTGTGTACTATGTACGTTTGCTAGTGAGAGTTTTGTGAACCACTGGCATTGAAGTGTGTTGTGTGTGTGTGTGTGTGTGTGTGTGTGTGTGTGTGTGTGTGTGTGTGTGTGTGAGAAATACAAAGAGAAAAGGGTGAGTGTGTTTCTCAGCATGGGCTCAGCTGTCATGTCTCCCCGGTGGACCATTACCTCTGATGCTTTGCTCGGGTCTATCAAGTACAGGACATGAACATCACTGGCACACACACACACACACACACACATTCAAACTCACACACTCCATCTACCTGCTCACCTTGGCCTGACGGGATATCACCGAGGGGAATGGTCGTCCACCACGTCAGACAATTTGTCTTAATGGCCAAGATCTCAGCCACAGAGAGGCTCCCCTCCCCTCCTCCTCCTCCTCTGCTGCTCCTGGATGAAGGGTGAAGAGCAGGACAGGCTGATATGATCTTCTGGTGGATGGGCGACATATCTTCACCACAGGTGGCCACCAAGGGTGTCTCTGAGGTTGTGGAGGTATACTGGAGGTCATTCAGCGATTATTCCACTGCTCATGGATTCATTTTGGAGAAAATTGGGATTTTTGGGGGGAACGGCAAGGCCTGGCAGGCGTCCGCTGGCCACCCAACTGCGGCCTCCTGGCTGCAGCAGCAACCAGGGCAGATGTTGGACCGCCGTCACGAGCTGGGTAATAAGACGGACGTGAGGGCCACGTCCAGGGGAGCAGCTGCTGCCAATGACGAGGCCGGGGACCGAGCCATGTCGCTCCGTCACATCGTCATCCCTCAAACGATGTGCAAAAAAACCAACGTAATATGCCAAAAGAGACTGGCGGCGCAGATTAGCGGGCCCATAACCCCCCCCTCCATCCCTCCATCCCTCCATCCCTCTCCTGGTGCCACTTGCACCCTCTGTTGCACTGCTGCGAAGGGAGAGGAGGTGGATGATGGGGGGAGGAGGGGTGGGCGCCTGTCCCTTTAAACGCCCTCTGACGTCATACCGATGCGGACCGATTGCGGGGGATGTGAGGGGAAAATAAATTAAAAAAAATAATTAGCTAGAAATAATGATAAGAAAAAAGAAAATGAATGAATGAATCAATCAATAAATAAATATGTACAGAAAACGCCATGGTGCTAATTTGTTAGAGGAGCAAGTTCCCGGATGTAGCAGCGGAAGCAGCGGAGGAGGCCGGCACTTTTTTTTTTTTTTAAATAAAATAAAAAAAAAAAACACACATCATAATGAGGTCAAAGGCAAGCGTTGCCATGGCGACCGGCTCGCAGCGCGTGTCACGGCGCGGGGACGAGCGAGCGCGTCCACGAGTTTGCGCACGTGCGCGCGCGTGCCAGAGCTAGCCGCGGCGGCGGGCACATCGGCGGCGGCGGCGGCGGCAGCGGCAGCTCCTTCCCCCCCTGGCCGAGGAACGACGCGCTGTTCCCCGCTGGGAGTCCAAGCCTCTTCTCGCTCCCCTCCACCGACGCCCGTCTCCCCCGCAGCGTCTCCGAGCGTCTCCCCGGGAGGATTTACCGACGACGTCCCCGCGGGAAGGGGAAAGAAAAAAAAACAACCGAGCATCCGCCGGTCGACACCGGTGACTTTTTTTTTTTTTCACCGGGAAGACCGAACCGCGGAGCCGCCGGCGTTGGGTCATCGCTCCGCCGGCTCGGAGGCCTCGGAGAGGCGGACATTCCGCCGCGGAGTGACCGGCCAAGCGAGAGCCTTGGACCGCATCCCGGCGCCGCCGGCGTCCGCTGCGGTGGAGCCGCGCTTGGTATTCAGCCCACCGCCGGCGTCTCCGGCCATGGAGTCCCACCTGCAGGAGGGGCCGCCGACGGGGCTCCCTGCGCCCGCATTTTAATTCTAATTTATTCCATTTTAACCACCTTCTAAAAGGAAAACCCTTTTTTTTTAAATTTTATCTTATTTTATTTTATTTTTTTCATTTTTTTGTGTCGGTTGACTGTTCTGAGGAGGGGGGCTGCTTTTGGGGAAGAGGACACGGAGGACGAAATCTCAGGAAAAAAAAAGAAGAAAACACACAGACGCACACACACACAGACGCACAAACAAGCTTACCCCGGCAGCCCATCACCCGTGGACACGTTAACAGGTTGGTGTACTGTTAAGGAGCATCTGTGAAAAAAAAATGCTATTTTTTTTTTTTTGTGAAAATTATGTCAAATTATTTCTCATGTATGTATGTGTGTGTGTGGGGGGGTGATGGGGATAAAAGTTGGAATAATTAACATTCCTCAGGTATGCACTTATCCGGTCAGCTCATCCAGGTGAGGCAGGTTGTTCAATTTTAATCTCCCCGTGGGTTGAACGTGTGTCTCGGACCTTCTGCTCCATGCGGAGGAGAAGGTCCTTCACAGCGGGCGAGATGCTCCTCCGCTGGAAGCAGGCAGACAGAGGCTTCCATTCAGACGTGAGCAAGTCGCTTGGGCTTTGCTGCCGTTGGACAGTATTATTTGTGGGCAAATTTTTTCTAGTGTCTGTTGCAGGTGATTTGGAAATACATACACACACACACACACACACACACACAGATTGGACACGAACATCTGTTTCGTGGATTCTTGGAGCCCAAAAAAGATGCCGGAAACGCTGCGGCCGTCAGCCCCCCCCGGACCCCCCCCCGATACATCCACATGCACGCCGTGAAGAATGGGCCACATTTATATGCTGCGGCTGCTGTCGTGGGGCATTCGCATCGCCGGAGCCTGCTAGATGATAGAATTCAGAAGGGGACAAGAAGACCTCTGTTCTTTACCGCCACGCTGGGGAAGAAGGGGGAAGGCATCTTCCCCGGCCTCGCCGCCTCGCCTTTTGTTCAAGTGGCGGGTTCTGCCCTACATAGCGGATCGGGACATGACATCTCCTCTGTGGGGAGTTTTTTTTTTTTATTACAAGTATGGAGACATGCAAATGGCCTTGTGCTACATGTTACCCCCATGCGCTGTTATTTATCCCCGCTTGTGGTTGCCTGGAAACTTTAGGAAGGGGGGAGGAAGAGACGGGGGTGATTCGGTGACTGCAAAGGGAAAAAGGAAGATGTGCTCGGCGGAGGAGGACAGGGCGATGCACTCCTGCACCACCTGTGCAGATCAAATATGCACAAGCCCCCTAGAAACGGCGTCTAAAGCCTCCCGGGCCCAGGAAGAAGCCGGTCCTGACACCTTTCCGTTTGCTAGTCCTATTCCTTGTCCGACGGAAAAACAACAACAGCAGCTGCCACTAATTTATTCTCGGGCTGTCATCTGCGGCGGGGAGCCCCGAGGAGACGGCGAGTGACAGCTCGATTGGGGGCACCTGTGACGAACGCAGGCGAAATTAAATGTTTGTTTAGCAAAGTCGTAATGAATTAGTGACGGCGAGGCTGGCTGAGCACGCCAGTCCTCAGGGAGGCGCTGTTGTTTGCGTCTCCCTTCTGTTGCGCGACGCAGAGCAGGGAGCTATTTGTATCTGCCTGCTTTGAAGGCCCCCAAAATGTGTTTTCAGGGCTGCCGACGGTTTTATTCCGATGAGACGGCATAGCGTACGACTCTCAAACCCAACTTCTAGCAGACCAGAATCCATGAAGGAGGTGAGGAGCGTCGTGTTGGACGTCCATTTCTCTTGGGACAACAACACTAAAGGCTTATTTTAGCTAATCATCTGTAGCCTTCTGTCTGTCCTTTGCTTTCCTTCTAGGTTCTCGTTCTTGAGCTCTTGGATGCCTAGCCAAACGGAGCAGTACAGTTGGAAGCCATGGGGGTACTTGTATGCTCAAGTGTGACTTGCGAAGGGAGCTAGGAAGAAGAATACAACATGGTGTTTCTCCATATTTTTAATGGAAGCACTACCTCTGTTTAAGGTCTCTGTATGGTTTTAAGTTATGAAGACCAGTTATGAACAGAAGGGATGGTAAATATCTAGATTGAAGGGTGGAGCAGCCAGGCAGGAGGTCTAGAGAAAGACCAGAAAGGAGGTTTATGGATGGATGGGAAAGAGACATGAAGTTAGCTGGTGTGGGGATGGAGAAGAGATGGTTAGATGGAGGCAGGGGATTGGCTGTGGCGACCCTGAAGGGAGCAGCCAGAAGAGAGGGATGGAGAAGCAACATCAGCCAATCCAAGGTGGATCCCAGTGGTGCAGCAATTTGTGGTGCTGTGATCCTTTGGCACTGATGTAACTTTTAATCTTCTATACCCCCCCTGTTGTCCAAGCGTCATCCCCATCCTGAAAGGCCAATGGTAAAGGTCAAGCCCCCCTAAAAACTCACCTAGTCGTCCTGAAAGACACAAGAAGGATTTGATGGAATCAGTGAAGAGGAAGTGCAGTGTAAACCTGAAGCTCCAAAGTCCTAGGAAACGGACAGCTGCGGTTTCAAGGCATGGCCGGATTGATAGCTTGTTTGCTTTTGATGGTTTTCAGCAAGCGGTGGCTCTCTTGAGGGACCATTTAACCTGTCGAATGATGGGAAGTAGATGAACCCATTTGTGCTCAGGCTCCGTTCCTCCACCCGGTTGAGAGGGCGAAGCCTCAATATTAGGGCGCATTATTATTTTTGAATGCTTTAGGTTCACTAGTCTAGTTTAGTAATAGTTATCTACTATTGGAATGCTTTTTTTTTTTTCCTTTGGGTTGCAGAGCTAACTTCCTGTCCTCCTCCCCTCCACCCATAAACCTCTAGATCTCCTCCAACCTCAGCATCCTCTACCAAGATCTTCACCATCACTTCTCTGTCCACGTCCAAACCATGTCAGTGTGACTTTATCTCCAAAAAATCCAACATATGTTGTCCCCTTGATGGACTCATTCCTGATCTTCTCCACATCTTCATCTCTGAAGCTCCACCTCTTCTCCTTAGTGTCTCCAAACTGGATACCATAGCTCCACCTTCTTCATCTCCATTCCCAATAGCCTCACCCTTCCACCCTCACTCTTTTTTTATTATTATTTTCCACTTTCACACTTGTCCTTTGTTCTTTGATTTTATAGTAATTAATGCAAAATCAACTACAGAAGTAGATCTTATGTGATGTTTCTCCCGGTAAATATGTACACCTTTTGTATTGGCTTTGGATTTTCCACTGACAGATTTAAGGCAGCGCAAGTATTTTGACCAACCTTCACTTTTTAGTATAAAGTAGAATCTTGGCTTACGAATTTAATTTGTTCTCTGACTCAGTTTCTGAATTGAATCAATTCTTCGCATTGAAATCGATGTAAATTGAACCGTTCTCTAGCCCCCAAAAACATCCTGCACTCTTTGGAAACTTTTTATAGGTTTATTTGTAGCAAAAATGCAGAAAGGAATTTAAGTCAAAACTTAATTTTTGCTGTGATTCTGGTGTTTTTTGTCTTCTTGCCGGCACATGTACTCAACGTTTCCTTCGCTAAATCAGCAAAAGTAAAAGCTTCACGCACATGAGACCCTCGTTAATGCTACGCTAACACTAACTTTATCTCCAGCAAGCTGTCTTTCATTCATCCAAGCTAGCAATAACTTCTCTACTTCTATTAACTTTTGAGACCTTTGCTTAGTTAATGTAGCCGGTGCTTTACCATATCAGCCAACTTTTGTGAAACCTTTGTCCTTCAGGAGCATACCGATGATTGACTTAGCCGTGTCGAAATGCTACGCTAGTACTCTTAACCTTTTTAGGGAGACATAAAAAGGGCTGGCTTGCTGAAAAAAAACACAAAAAGCATTACAACAGTAGAACACAACAATGAACAAACAACGTGAACCACGCGGAGTAGCACATGCGACTACCACGAAGCTAAAACGCTAAAACGCTAAAACGCACAAAACCCGTGACTTCCTCTGCATGTTCGTACCCCGAGGCTTCTTCACAGCTTGTTTCAAATTTTGAATCGAAAACTCTTTTCAAAGGCCGATTTGTTCATAATCAGGGGCGTTGGTAAGGCCAGGCTCGACTGTACTTTAGTTTGTCCAATAATGTAAATTTGAAAAGTATATTTGTCATCCACGCATCCATTTGATTGTCTTCATCTATTCTCGTCCGGCTGATTCATCTGGTTCAAATGGGAACTGATGACCGCGTGCATGTGTGTGTCGTTGTCATGGCAGAGTCTTTTCTGAAGACCCGCAGTAAACGTGGAGATTGATTTATTCCACTGATTATTTTATTTTTTTTGTGCATGCGTGTCGGTGCGTGTGTTAAGTGCATTCACTGAGGCTGCAGGAAATGGATCCAAAACAACTGACACCATCAAATTGACTGCCACGATGACTAAATTGCTGAAGTTACATTTTTTTTATTTTATTTTTTTTCCCGTAATAGCTCAAGCCACAAGGATCAAAACATGAAATTGTGATGACAAAGCTAACCGTTAGCATTCCTTATTTACTCTAGTTTTTACAGCTTGGAAGGGGGGAAAAAATAAAGCCTCGCTGCGGGTTTGTTATTTTGTTGGGTTTTATGAAGTCCAAATTTGTCTGGAGGCTATTGATTAGGCTGTTTTCTTTTATGGCTATTGAAGGAGTAAAGATACGAGATTAGAGTGTATTATTAGGAATTGTTCTTCAAGTGAAGTCCCTCCGTCTCCTTGCTGCTTGGACCTGTCAGAATCTCCGAGAGCATTGCAGTGCAGTCCCTCCACACTAGCCCATTTCTCTTTCCTCCTCCAGCTCAGCGAATGAAAGTCTGGCTCTCCCGGGCACAAGGGGTCGGAGCCATTGCTCGTCTCAGCTCTTGCCTTTACCTTTTCTTTCTCTAACGTGCACTTTATCTTTACTTTGCAGCTTTTGTTGTTTTCCATTGTGGGGCACAACAGTCCAGACGTATCCTCTCAAACCATTTATGGAACCTGGCGCCGATTTTCGGCCCGCACCGACGCCGCCTCTCTCCAGCCAGTTCATTATGGTTAGATCAAGGTTGAGCACCTGTGCATTTTTTTCGTAGGGAAAATCCAATGTTTACTGCCCGAGACAAACTGCAGAGGAATTCCACAAATGCTCGAAGCGGGTTGATCACCGGGCAGGATCAATGAGCATTTACTTGTCTTTTCTATTTGTCCAACTTCGGAAGCGGTCACTCCCCTCAAGTTTGACGGAGCCGGGGGTTGGATTCGCGAACACCCGGCGATAATAGAAGACTTGCAAAGACTAAAAACTTTCTTTATTCTTTATTTTTCTGCAGAGAGATTCAAAACAAAGGTGCGCCTGTACAATGGGTCAGTCCATGAATAGAAAGTGCGATACAGATTTGCCGGAATCAGCTGCGCGGAGGGCCGGGATTAAATACATCCTGCTTTTGCGGCCAATCAGATTGACTGACAGTTGGAATCCGTGTAGCTCTAAGCAGTCCAGCTCATCCCCCTGGCAAACCGGTGGGCTTGAGTCCGTGGGGAGGGTTCTACCTGTACCCATCATCACCAGCAGTGCTCTGAATTTCCGATTTTATGCAAAAATCTTTAAAACTACTTCGGACTTGTTCCTCTAGCGTTTGCAATTTCAGTCTTTTGCACTTCGCTGCATCGGGAACGTGACGTAGCGCCGTTAACGGTGAGCGCAGAATGACTCGTAGCATCGATGGTGCCTCAAGATCAGGATTCTGCCCCGTCCCTGCGATGTCTCTGCAGTAAACCCTCGGCATCACAAACAACCTCCAGGTCAGCGGGGTGAAGAACCGGGGAGGTCGGCAGACTGGTATGCCTCAGCCTGTATGTATAGAGAAAGTGTGAGAGGATGTGCTCTGAAAGCCAAGTAACGGGTGATGTTGGTGGGAAGTGAAAAGACGCGAGGGAAGGATGGTGAGGAATAAATGGTGTTTCAAGAGCCAAGCTGTGAAGGGAAATATGTAACATTGAGATTTGGGAGCGCGTCAAGTCGCAACGCCGCCATCTCTATTTTGCATCCCCAACATCTGTTATATGCTCCCTCCTCCTTGCTGTTGAACACACCTTATTATGGGCTGACACACCGCCGTCCGTATTAGCATGAGTTGTCAAACGAAGCCCTAACAACCAGGGAGGGAGGGGAAGACCGGCTGATTTGCAATGCGGGGCAAAGAAGCGGCGGCGGGCGATGTGTTCACCAACACGCTGAAGTGCTATCACTGCACCGTATAGTAATGAGGGTTGTTATAAAACGGAGATTTTGCATTCACACTCACACACACACACACACACACTTAAGAGTACCATTCTCAGCAAGTCAACCAGAATGAGGATCTTCGTCAGCCTGTGACCGTCACATGGCAAAGACCTCATCGGGGTGACGTTCAACTGCTGGCAGGTGATCGGGTCCGAGGCGACGGCAAAGATGCGGCTTAATGGCAACCCCTGAGGGTGCAGAGGTATGGTAGGACGTGCTTAAGAGCACTGAGTGCATCGAGACCCTACATTAAGAATGGAACCCTGGTACCCTTCCCCCGAACTATTGGAGCATTTCAAGTACTTCCACATGAGCCCAGCTCCGGTTAAAGCATTGTTAGGCTGCGGGGCTTTGTCTGTCATGATGGCAGGCACTAATGAAAAGAATAATCCTGTTCCTCCGTAGTGAATTAGGTTGCCTCTTTCTCAACAGGCCCCTCGCAGGCGCCCGCGATTGTATTTGTGCGAGTGTGTGCACGCGCACAGCGCTCGGGGACGGAAGCCGGGGACGTGACAGTGATGAACGAGCGCCGGGAAGGCTGTGTTACACTTTCACGCTCGGCGATGCCGAGCGGACGATGATTGTCGTTGTTATTATTGTCACAATTGGCAATGAAAACAGCACACCTGAGGATGAATGGGATCGCGCGCACTCGCTAGTGCTCCCGCGCGGCAACGCAAATGCTAGCAGTGGAAGGTTCTGCCTTTGTAAACACTCTAAACACCGTAAAACTCTCTGTGTGGCGTTTGCCTTTGATTACTTTTAACTCGGGGGACTTGCAATATTTAAGGAGTCGGCCCATGTATTCTCCACCCTTCGTTGAACACATCGTTCTCCTCCGAACGCTCGGCTTTGGCGCTACACACTCCCTCTCGAGGCGAAGTTAATTCCTGCCTTGACGAACGGCAGCGGGAACGAAAGGCCGATTCGTGTTTATCTTTCTTTGACCAAACACCCTCGCAAGTGGAGATTTTTGTGGGCTTTTACTCGCAGAGGTACAAGGCTCGGCATGGGGAACGTAAATGTCAGTGTTCTCACTCATACTGAACTTTATTGAGTGCACCTATCTGCTACCCCCGGGCGATAGTAGCTTGGTGAAAATGACTCATCTTCCTGCAGTGCCCTTCATAAGATCCCTGTAACTATCTCTGAATTACCTGAAGTGTAAGAAAGAAGGGGGGTAAAGGGCTGGGGATGCAGATTTTCGGAATCTAAATTATTTGAAATTCGCAAAAGGGGATCGCAAAAAAAAAAAAAAAAAAAAAAAACAACCTTGCACGAACGTGTAGGTGGAATACGACGCGGGAAAGGCCGCGCCATTAGAGGAAGAAAGATAGGCTGTCGTTAACTTAATTAGCCAGGCTAAGGGAGTGTAACCTTGATCACACGCAAGTGATAATGACCAATGAGTGGTGAGATTGCTTTGCCGGGTTATCTGTTGGTGTGCATTACTTTTAGATAGGAAAAGGGGAATGAATGGGGGTGAAGGGGCGGCTCTTATAAGACAAAGGCATCGGAGGAAAGCCCCGCTGCTCCCCTGGTGACTTCATAAAACAATCTCTTTCCATCCGGGCTGAAACTTCTGGGACTCGCAAAATAGGAAATGGAATAGAAGGGGGCGGTGATTTAGAAGGGTGCGGGGATTTCATTTTCTTCTTTCCGCACATTTATTTTCGCCCATTCCGCGTGGAACAAACACGTTTCAGAGGATAAGCTCTATCCCCCTGACCGGAGAACGGGCTTTTACATTTTCGGGATACGGAAAAGCCACAGCGGCGCGTGTCGTCTTAAGCACCCGCAATAGGTACGCGCGTGCTTGACAGTCATATTCGCGCAATCGAGAATTGCTTGACGAGTAAATATCGGCATTGATTTTTGGAAGGTCTGTGAAAGACTGCCCCATGGTTTGTATTCTTGATGTCTCATTTTGCAGGACTTTGACAAAGCCGAAGAGGTGGAGGCGCATCGATCCCGTAGCCGAGCCGACAGTTCAAAATCATCGCTAACCAAGAGAAACTCCCCGGGGGAATTATCGGACGGGTCCGGTCAATTTAGTTAATCACTCAAGAGAATTCGGCTCCCGAGCAGGACTCCGCATCCTCCGCATTTTACGTAGTGAGAATCCGTCCGTCCGCTATCCTTGTGGTCGACCCGCTATTCTCCGTCCATCTGGCCTTCCGCCCCTCCCTCCGTCCCTCCATCTCCTTTGCCACTGGCTACCGAGGCCAGCCCCTGCCCTCTCCATTTTCTCCTCTCTCCACTTAATTAACCCATTGATCAGGACACACATAAATTAGTCATCTGGAGAGGCCCTCATAGAGGGCCCTTTTGCGTCCCTCGTGCCCCTCCCTCCGAGTTGTTCTCTCATCCACTTGTGTTACAAACAAGGTCTCCGGGCTGCCGTAAACCAAGGCGGTTGTTCTCGGACGAGGCAAAACACATTTTCCACATTTCGGCTCCGAGATTTACAACATTTCGCGAGGCCCGGGCGGCGTGCAGGGAGATAGCGAAGGAAATAGACGGCGGAGGGAGGGGGTTGGATAGAGGTCAGTGTTGCACTCGTACAACCTCTCAATTCATTAGCCTCGCAGATCCTGAGCCTTTTATTTCACTCTTCTCGAGTCCAAATGTTTCCCCCTTCCCATCCTTTCCCTTTCTTTTGCTTTCTGCCCGACCAAAGTGGGGTAAGGGGCGCCTGCAAAAAGATTTGCCCAATTAGGGGAATCTCAGAGGTCATTATTGAGGAAGTTCTATGGTAACACTTCCATCCTCAGCGTCCTCTTGCCTGTTTGTTCCCTTTCCATCAAGCCTCCTTGTTCTTGTTTCATGTTTGTGCTCTTAGCTGTTTCGCTGCTCCTGGAACTCTTTCCGCACTCGAAGCCACTTCTGGCCCCCAAACCTCTTTGCATCCCCTGTCCGGTTTGCCATCAAGCCAAGACTAAATTCTCACTGGATCTACAGTGCAGCACTTGTTTTAGTCCAGCTCAGGGTGGGTGAGTGCGCTCTGATTTAAAGACTGTCCTTGCTGTTCCACGCTACGCTAATATTTCACTGGAATCCATGCCGGGGCTTAGATCACTGAACCCGTTCCGCAAATATCGTGAGAAAACCAGTGAAATACTGCGCAGTGCTTCGGAAAGCCGGCGGAATTTAAAGCTGTTCAAACAAACAAGGGTCTCGCAAGTAAGGGCCTGCATGACGCGCACTCAACCATCTCAGCGACCTTGCTCTGCTCTTCAGCAGGAGTGCATCGTGCGCACCCGTGTCCGCCATCTTTGAATAGAACAATGGTACGACATCCTCAGGGATTTTCGTCTTTGCGAGAGCAGTGGAGGCTCCTAAACACCGGCTGCAGAGTTTGGCTACATAGTGTAAATCTTATCAGCCAGGCTGATCGCAAGAAGACTACATGTCTAAGGGGAGGTGGCGGCTTCTGCCTGCTCACAGAGGGCATCTGACGCTACGCCAGAGAACTGCATGATCTCCCACTTTTATAGCAATTTGTTTGCGACCCATCGTAGAACCAGCGACGCAGCGGCACTTCTTAATTGATAGCCATTACGGAAGCAATAAAGCATACAGAAAGTATTCACTGTCGCTTACGCACGTAAGGAGCACAATAAAGATTCAAATGTGAAGCTGGCCACTCTTAAGGACACGGAGAATAGGTGGCTTCCGGCTTACGTGGAGTTCTCCGCGCACTCGCCTCCAGTGCTCATTTTTTTCTGTGCGGTCCGAAGGGGTCTTTTGATGACGTTAGCGACACGTCACCAACGAGATATGGCGGCATCCGTTACCTGCCGCTCGTATCTCACCCCTCTTGACTTGAATTATCTGACGGGGAGTCGTTCCGCAGATACGGCTGCGTTTGTTTGCGCGCTAGCCCACGCATGGCCGACTTTTTTCGCTCATGTGCACGTTTACCAGCCCCTGGCGCTTTTTCGCTACAGCTGTCACTGCGGCAGAAGATGTTTTGGGGAATAATCTGATCTGCCATGTGCCCCTGCTACCTCACGAGTATCTTCTTCACAGCAGTTACGGCGCAGTTATATTTACTCTCGTCAGCGCTGGGGCTTTCAAGGTCAGTCAAGACAGACAGGGATTTAGAGTCGGTGCCGAGCGGAGAACAAGTTAAACATTCTGGTTTTACACATCGGAGTAGAACGGTTCCCCGGGGCCCGGCAAGTCAAGGTGAGCCGATCCAACTATCAAACGGGGGCTGATTCGGAGACGGGAGTTGCATTGCTTAGCTACAACTTTCTTCCTGGGGCAGCAGTTTCTGCCGAGTTTATCAGTCATGCCAGCTCTTCAGTCAGCATAATGCAACAGAATTATATTGTATATACATAAATAATCTTATTTACCGTTATTATTTACTAGGGCGCCGTGAATAAGCTACAGCCCATTTACATCTGTGTATTCAGCACTTGTGCAATTTCAGTTTCCATGGAAATGCACAGGTCTGCAGATGGATGAGTATGCTAGATGGAATACAATGCCCCCCCTCTCCCCCCGATCCCTCTACTGGACCGTGCAGAATGCTTGCTACGTGCTACCTGTGCATGGTGTGAGTCTCACAATGCCACAGGTAAATAGTGATGATGGCAACAAAACTCAAATCGTGATGTCAGAAGTGTGTTAATCTGCACGTATTGTGTGTAATCGCCACTCAACCAGTTAGCGAACACTGGTCATGCTACGTTTCACATTGTAGTTAGATTACGTGAAACAATAGTCGCTTTGGGAAAGAACACTTCTAAGAACTGTGAAGCTCAAATTTGGAACTAGCGTCCCCTAGTAGGCTAGTTTTGTGTTCCCACCGCCAGTGAGGGACTACAGTCGGGAGACTCAAAAACAAACCATCGAAGAGGAAGAAGACAACAGACAACATGGAGCTCCCGCAGCACCCATGGACTAACAATCACTGACTCTCAGACGTGAAGCGTTTTTATCTTCTCCCTGCACCGTGAAGAACCCTGTTGGCCCCTAACTCCAGAAACGATTATATGTTGACGTTTCTCTGCAAGCCTTGGAAACCCCTCTAGCAGGCTAGTAGAGCTGGGACCTCTTTGTCGCCTCTATTTCTCACTGCCAATTTGTCCAATTTGTCCAATTCCACTGTCCAATTTGTCCCCAAGAAAACATCTGACTAGTAACCGCAGTAGCTTTTAATAATAGTGCTCTGCATGAAGTTACTGATATTAGGCATGGCTTGAGTTCCGGCTATCACAAAGTGCTCATGAGTTCCCATGGAACTCTAAAAAGATTGCCTCGGAGTAGGAACTAAGGTCCTTCTCGGAGCTGGAGGTCCCTGGTTCCTCTGCTGTCCCATTGCATGAAGAACCAGACTAGTTCCTGACAAGGTTCTGGGAATTGCAGAGAGAAATCAGCTGAAGATGCCGGTCCTGCCGGTCATGTGTGCATCCGAAGAGAGAAACTCATCTCAGATTTATCCTGTGGCGCCTCTTCGGAGAGACTTCATGATTCTTTGAAAACACTCCCTGTCCACCAACTGTATCTTAATCTGCACCATTAACCCCCCTCCCCAAACCTACACCACCGCTGCCGCACACACACCTCGAGGCGGCAAAGTGGCGGTAAGTTATGACTCGCAGTCAGTCATCATCGTAAAGCTCTGTTCGGCTGACGCCAGCCCCTCTCCAACCCTCGGGTCCTGGCTGTAAGTAGCCGGCGTAGGACCAGCGGCGAGGGCATTATTCACCCCAGCGCCGTCCCTCGGGAGTCTCATCTCCACGCCTGAGAATCTGCAGCTGCTCCCGCCTCTATTGATTATTTCATTTATTTTTTTTCTTTTTATCACCAGAATGTTACTCATTTCGTTTTTCCTCCCACACCATCCTCGTCCGGCGTCTCATATTCCGAAGCCATTCTGCACGTGAGACAGAAATGGTGCGGAAGGTGATGTTTCTGCTTTTGGAATAGAACCGTGCAGGTGTGCAAATTTTGCATTAGCGGCAAAAAATAGCAATATAAAAGCATGTCAGCTGTCACAAATCTATTTGTCAGGCACTTTAATACGCGGGTTTAACAACTTGCGGTTAGAGCTTCACTCCATCGTGCTGTGCGAGGCCCTCGCTATAGGGGGGGTAAATGTCCTATAGGCGTTTATCTGCAGGTAAATACGACGCAGGAATGGCCGATAAGAAAGAAAATGGAGCGTGGCTCGGCTGAGGCGACGACACATTTAGTCGTGTGTGTGTGTGATGACGTGCGATGCACAGATTAGAGCTCTATTTCAATGATATGGACAGCTTTTAGAGATCCGGCGCGGGGGCCTGAGCGCCGCTGCCGCCGCTCAGATGTAAAGGATTATCCCATTACTGGAACCTGGGCATTAGCACTCAGCCCGCTCACCTCAGGGAAAGATGGGCCGAGAGAAAGGAAGGGTCGTGGGGGAGGGAGGAGGTGAATGTGATGGAAAGAGGGATGAGATTGGGACGGAGGAGGGATAAAGGAATGGGACGGAAAGGGCAAGGAGTGTCAGTGCGGGACGGAAATAGAAAGGGGCAAAGAGGCGGCGGCATGGGGGGGTGGGGGGGCAAGACGTTAAAAGTATGGGGGGTGGAGGGATGGAGGTTGGGGGGGTAAAACACCAGATAAAAGCAGATGATGAAGATTTGATAGTGTGGCTGTGGGAGAGAGAGATGGAGAGTGCATTAGGGAACAAACCCATGAATGATGCATCAAAGGGAGGGCTGTTTGAGTTACCGGGGACGGGAGGGGGGTAAGATGGAGCGAGTGAAGAAGAAGAGGAGGAGGAAGAGGAGGATGAGGAGGATGAGGGGGGGTGAGATTAGAGAAGTTATTCCTGGACCAGTGTGACAGTAAAAGAAGGAAAAGATGAATAAGAGGAGGATGAGTGAAGACGTGTGTGTGTGTGTGTGTGTGTGTGTGTGTGTGTGTGTGTGTGTGTGTGTGTGTGTGTGTGTGTGTGTGTGTGTGTGTGTGTGTGTGTGTGTGTGTGAGCGGGACATGTAGGGAGGGAGAATATGGCTGCGGCCAGAAAGAGAGAGAGTGACAGTAGAATCGGAGGACGGGTCATTACTCTGTCAACCCTCCTTCCCTGGTGGATTGATCTGGTTGTCTGACGCACACACACACACACACACACACACACACACACACTCTCTCATTGTGTGTGCAGAAATACAAATGGCCAACACACTTGCATTGACTTGTCTGGTCCTCGTGTTCACCTGTTGTTTGTGATCTCAGTGTACACATGCACGCATGCACACACACGGTGTGTGTGCCGTTGCACCTAAGCCTGCTGATGCTCCCGCGCTGCAATGTTAATGTGGAGTGTACAACATGCCATTAAGGAGCACCTTGATTGTCCAGACGTTTGAATGAGGGTGAACAGTTGTATGTTTCTATAAGAGGCCCTGTGATTGGTCCAGGGCGAAACCCACCTCTTGCCCAATCGCAGCTGGGATTGGCTCCAGCTCACTCACGACCCTGATTGCAGGATCAACTGTATAGATAATAAATGAATTACTGTTTTCATCACAGAGTGTCTCCCGTCTGATGAACAATCACCTCCTTTTCTTTGTCTTCGTAGCGACGTTCCCGTCGTGTCATTTTTCCCTGCATGAAATATAGCTATCATATAACATGACCGTGCGGTTGAACTTTCTCCTCGGGGTTAATGGCTGTTAGCGTCCCTGTGATTATGCTAAACATCACCACCACGCTATTTTGTAATTAACGCGGTTTCACAACTCTTCTGTCTTTTGTCTCTTGAATTAGCCGCAAGCATAAATTCTCTCCCTGTCAATCACGTCTGCGGCAGCGACAATGGGTTGGCGGTGGTTTATTGTGACTCCGTTGAGCAGTTTTAGCAAAAACAAACAGACGGACAAAAGCTGCAAGGCCTTCAGTGATGTTTAGTGATATCAACACCGCGGTATTCATGGCCGCCACAGTTACGGGCTCTTTCATTGGTTGGTTTTCAGCACGCCGTTACTGGCGCCAGGCTCCTTTTCTGCATGAAGTCTCTAAAGTCTCCTCAGTGTCTGTGTGGGGTTCCTCTGCGTTCTCCGGGTTCCTCCCACAGTACAAAAAAATTGCTAGATGCAGGATGAGCAGTGTAGATATTGAATAAATGTATGAGCGTCCTCATCTTCTGGCATTGTGATGGTGGAACATTCTCACTCCCTCCATCTCTCTCAGACCATCTACGTCTCTACCGAGGTCAGGAGGATGTCCTTGCGTAACCAGGTACGTCACCGCACACATACCTCCCATGTGTGCTTATGTGCCATGGTAGCCAAACAAAACATCCACTAGAGGGCAGTGCAGAGTTCACCTCTTTTTTTGTGAGTTCCATGTTAGACAATAACAAACGAGAGCTGTGGAGGAGCTGGTGCTAATGTCTGCTCTAAGTCGGTGTGGCCATTATATGTATGCTGCCATATTTGCGCAGAATTATTCTTTCTACTGAAACCATGTTGTCTTCTTCTTGTATGTCCCTACCACTGGTCACACATGCGCATACAACTCTGGCCCCCCATGCCTCTCGTGGTACTCCTCCGTTTGGTACTGCTCCAGCATTTTGGCTACACATTTGCATAAATAAGCCCTACCTAGTTCTTTACTGAAGCGGTCGGAGAAGATGATGACTTTTTTTAGGAGCTCTTGGTATCGACGTCACAAATAAAACAGGGTTTAATCCAGATCTTTGACCGGGATTTGAATACAAGGCTTCGGAGAACATCCCGTAGACCTCCTTTGTTAATCTAGCGACCTCACGTTTGAGCAGGCTTTAGCTAGCACTAGGAGTACATGTCATGTGCTGTCGGACCAAAGTGCGGCGAGCAGATGTGGCAGATGCCAGGCTTGTTGTAAAACCGCTCGTCGTCCCCCTGCGCTGATCTACTTGACGCTAACTGCTCCAAAAAACGCACAACGCGTCATCTGTTTTTCAGAGCAGTAATGCCGGGATGCTGTTATCTGTTGCTCATCCACCTGTCAGAGGTCCCTGAACCATGACGGAGTTTTATTTCTCCTCAGATTGAGCCAACGCACTTTAGGCGGTATGGGAATTCGTCATTTTTTTTTCTCCTTCTTTTTAACCAGCAAACAAGCGGTGAGGAATGGGCTGAGCCGGTCGATGGGGAGCCGATAAGGCCGGGGCCCCATGGGCCAGTGAGGTTCACGCAATTAATCTCATTATTTGTGCCAATCAGAGAATCAATTAGGCCATCAAAAGGGCTGCGTAATTCGCCATTTTCGGAGAGGCCCCCGGGTCCAAAGCAATAAGGTTGCGATTGACTGCAGAGTGATAAGAAGAGGGCGTCAGGTGTCTGGGGAGACGATGAGCAACACGAAGCACCAAACCTGCTAGCTACAATTTCAAGGCCATTTTCTTGACCTGATTTTTTCTAACCTGAAAATATATTCTTCTTCTGTGTCACTTGCGGTGATAAAGTTTAGCATGCTGATAAGCCCCAAAATGTAATTTATTATCTGGTCTTTTAAATGAAAAATTGGAAAGAAAAAAAATTATTTTATTTATTTGGCGCCCAAATAAAAACCCAGTTGTCTGATGAGCGTTTCCATATAGAGCAGGTCTGGACCGCACTCTTGAAGATGAACAAACACTGCCTTTGACCGGTGCAGAAAACTTGGACAGATCCCAGCTAAAAGCAAGCGGCCTTCTGCCTTTACCGATCGGGAATGAAAGTGAGAAGGAGGGAGAAAGCAAGAGCGCGATAGCAACAGAGAGGTTATGAGTTGGTAGTGGGCAGCCTTCCAGTTGGAAGGTTGGCGGTTAAACCCCGGCCCCTCCTGTATGCGTGCCAAAGTGTCCGTCCTTGGGCAAGACACTGACCCCAAGGTTGTCTGGTTTAGCAAACAGCACTAACAGTTGCATGCTAATAGCTGACATGATATAACACTAGCTTTACTATCCATAAAAGATATTATGGTGGAGGCCTGGCAAGAAGCAGCAGCAGATCAAGCTCCACCCCCTTGGAACCTGCAAAATAAGACCCCAGAGATTCGGGAAAAGCTGTGATGTAACTATCAAGCACTGATGAAGGGATGAACGGGAGGAATGAGAGATGTGAACAGTGGGAACATTTCAGAAGTGTTCCTCACCGTATGCGTTTCCGATTACTTGAACCAAAATGACTGTGAAGCTAGGCGAGATCAGTGGCTATGTTTACTAAGTGAGAACGCAGCAAAGGAGGGTTTCTAGTTGTTCTGAAGAAGATGCTGGTGATCATCTTGCTCCAGTTGCACAGCATGAAGACGTACTGCAACATCAGAAATATCAACATGAAGAGCACAGCAGCTTGACGCCACCTGGCTTCACCTGATGATTTGTCACAGGCTGTTTGCTTGGAATTTGCAAACAGCGGTCGGTCCTTGCCTTCCAACGTGGATGCATCTCACTCAGGAACTGGCACGGACGCGCAAAAGAAATTGACGCATTATGGTTCATCTCATCCGGCGGTCCCACTTCTCTCCACTTTTATTATCACCGATATTAATTAAGCTGTTTAAATATCTTGTTTTTTACAACTTACAAGACTCTCCGCGGCTCTGCGCTATTAAAGTAATTGGGCTGCTTCTTTTTATGAGTTTTGTCGTCACCATGGCGCCGGCGAGACGAGATCCCCTCTCAAACAATAACCTCGCAATCGATCACAGACCTCATGGATAGAGGGTTTTCTGGGAGGGAGCTATATGTCGACGGGACACACACACACATACACAATATTTTCCTGACTTCCCCTTGGCAAGAGTCCATTTGCACAACTTTGAAATGGTTTTGGTGTTTCTGAAGGAAATGGGAAAAATAGATCTCTCCAATTTGGGGTGTTTGTGTGAAGTGCTCTCACAGTGACCCAGATGGAAAGAGCTTTGCCGGTATCTTCGTTAGCTGATAAAGAGCCATAAAGAGCTCACCTCTGGGAGCACATGTATGCATCGGTGGAGGCTGGTGGAGGGTGTGTGATCACACACACACACACACGCACACACACTCACACACACACACACTCACATCATCAAATGCCTTCAAGAGCAAACCCTAACATGCATTCAGGAAGGGATGCGTACCAATCAGACGTCCTTTTTGATGAGATACACCTAGCCACAACACACACACACACACACACACACACCACACACTTGCTTAGCTATTATCCTGCTCTTCATTCCAAACCTGTCAGCCGTCGAGTGGGTTGAAAAAAAACAACAAAAAAAAAACAGAAAAGACTTTAGTTTGGTGTCAAGATGACCCAGTTGATTAGGAAGTGGCAGACGTTTACCTGCTCGCGTAAAGATGATAATGACAGCTTTGGTAGACCCTCGGTCACCAGGGGCCGTCGTCGAGGGCCTGCAGAGAGGAGCCAGAGTGGCTGGTGGGTGGAGCTTTGCCTCTTCAAATTGAAGGATGCTCAGTGATAGCAGTGGTGGACATGGCTAAACAAGCTCCTGGATCATCTGGTGAACGATGATGTGTTTTAAGGGAGTGGAGAAAATGGCGGTTTGGTAGAAAACCCTATTATCATGCCCAAGTTTCCACGTCTGTGCGCATTTAACGGATCTGAGAAAAATGGAAACCGGCGATTTTCACTACTCCATCACTCTGGGGAGGTGATGCCTCACTGTGGAGGGTATTATTTCTCCTCAGCCTCCTGGAGATGTGAAAGTAGGTTTGCCGGAGCTGGACTTTGACCAGCACGCAGTTCCCACACATTCTAAATATACAAGACTGAATGCTGCCTAGTTCATGCAAAGTCTTGTGTGGAGAACAAGAGAATAATATGCAGGGGGTGGTCTGTTTTCTGGTACAGCTCCTCATTTGGTCACTAGACCTCCATGATAAGGTCTTGATTAGCATATGAGCTTGTAAAGGCGGTAAAAATCAAAAATAAAACAATTACCATAAATTCCAGACTACAGAGCACACCTATATATAGGCCACACTTGCTAATTTTTAAAAGAAAAAAGAAACTGTACATAAATAAGCTGCAGGTGTCCCCGTTAAAACATGAGATATTAATGCACTAGGATGTTACAGGAAAGATTTTTTTGAAAACTTGTAATAAAATAAATGATGGTAACATCTATAGCTACCGGTACATAATTGCAAATGCTTTTTTCAGAACAGATGACAAACTTACACGCAGCAGCTCTATTTCCTTCTTCCACAGCCAGACTAATCACTTTCAACTTTGAAAACCGAATCAAATGCATTTCCGCGCGTCTTTTTCATGATAGCGGTGTGTGCGAAAACCGCAAAACGGCTTATCTGAAGAATTATCGCAAATACGAGTGGGTTTCCCGAAACCATTTCAATTGTCCACTGTGACGGCATTGGCGGAAGGATGCTACCATAATTTCCCTATAAAAATCGATAAATTAGCTGCATCCTTGTAAAAGCCGCAGTTCTCAAAGCATCTTATATGCAGGAATTAATGGGAATCACTGTCTTGTAGTAAGTTTCGGGTCTACCATGCGGTATAGCGGTGCAATTGTTCACAGCAAAGTAGGTCCCGTGTTGGATTCCCACCAGAGGTCTTTCTGTATGAAGTCTCCATGTTCTCCCCGTGTCTGCATGGGGTACCTCTTGGTTCCTCCCACTGTCCTAACATACAGGAGGTTCTTTGGAGACCCTCCATTGTCCAGATGAATGGTTATATGTCTCCATATGGTCTGCGAATGAGGGAGTGAATGTCTATATGATTTGTTACTTGTTGCAAGTCTCTTATGACCTTGTGATCGACCGCTTCTCACCCAATGATAGCCGGAATTGGCTTCAGCCCACCCGTGACCCTGAAAGTGGCATAAACGGTGTTGAGGAAAATGAATGAATAAGTCAGTCAATAGATTCGTTGGTTGAGGATTTTGTATGACAGTAATGTCCCATAGCTCCAATGATAGACCACAGTTCTGTCACTTACAGGAAAAGTCCTGGAAAGTGAAACCCAAAGAACACTATTCACAAAACTATGGTTTGTAATTGCGGCTCTAATGAAGGAGCGCGTCGAACAGCATTATGGAAATGTTGGCATTTGTTTTTTGTTTTTTTTCCACGAGCCGCATTCTGCTCCAGAGGTCTTTCCAACCCAATCAATACTGACCTACTTTTTTGTCTTTTTTCATTGCATCATATCAAGCAAGCCCTGGAGTTGAACAAAACACTTGCCATTTCGCACAAATTAATATGACTCGCATAGCTCCTGTTGTAGTCCCACGTCGTCTCCTGTAGGAAGACCACGTCCAGTTTCTTCGTCCCACGGCAAAAGAAACGCAATCTAGGGTTAAAACGCTTTCTGATCTGAAATACTCAGGAGTCAGTGAAAAGTCATCTTAGATGGTATTATTGTGTCAAACGGTACCTAACTATCCCCCAACCCTATCAGAAATACCATAATCAGTATTCATAGCCTGCATTTAATCCCCTCGGAGGAGACGGCGCCTCTTGTTCACTCCTTTCGGAATAAAAAAAAAAAAAAATGGAGTATTGGCGGAGAGCTCGGTGTGAAATGTTCTCGTCCTTTATGTCTCATCGTTCATGTCAGGTACCGTTTTCCTCATCCTCCCTGGATGGCTCTCTTACCCCCTCGCCCCCTCCCTGGTGACTCCTATTCCTCCAGACAAGGTATCTCCTGGCCAGATATCGCCAATAGTTCCCCCCTCGCCGGAGACGGAGCGTGGTGTGGGAGTGAGATAAGCAGATATTAGCTGGCCTGAGGTGGGTGGGTTGGGGAGGGTTGGCTGGGCATCAGCGGGCACTGAGGGCCAGATACAGGCATGGATCAGCTGCTGATGTGATATCAGACCTGCATAAATTAAAAATATATACACCTATGTACATAACTACAATTTCATGGGCACGTTGGTGCAGCTGTTAGCGCTTCCTCCACATAATGTGAGGGTTGACGGTTCAATTCTGGCAGGACCCTTTCTGTGCTGAGTCTCCATGTTCTCCCCACGTCTGAGTGGGGTTCCTCCAACAATCCAAAAACATGCAGGAGGTTCATTGGAGACCTTGAATTGTCCATTAAGATTCCTGCTAAACCGCCAAAGCCTGTTAGGCTAATGCTAACGCAGCTGCCGTTGGTTGTTGTTCAGTGGAACTTTTTCTCCCTTGCATCTGATTGGCTGTTCTAGTCAACTTTTCTTCTGGTGCTAAACCTCCTGACATAGCCAACCACCATTAACTTTCCATGCTAAATGCGTGTCATCAGGACAGGAGCCGTGACTTGCACTTTTTTTTAAAAGCAATTTTTGCTAATTGATCTCAGTGGTGAGCAAGAGCGCAACGTTCAGTGACGGATATCAGACGAGCGACGACGGGGTCAATTATATAAGCAACGGCGTTGTCTTCCGCATACAAAACATAGTGTTTATTCTCATCTGTGACGCAGTGATGGATGGCGGTGGTGGCAGCGGTGGTGGGGATGGGGTGGGGGGGTGGGGGGGCGTTGTTGCACTCCATGTTCCGCTCAAATCCAGGAACCATCAGAAAGCAGAGTGTGCTTGTAGAAACGTATCAGCTCACCTTGGAAGTCGCTAATGGCGGGTGAAATAGGCTGAGAGCGATGGTGAGCTGGCGCCGGGGTGGCATGCTGCTGCGCTGCCATTTGTTTCTTTTGTTTTCAGAGACATTTGAAGCAAAAAAACACACATATATTTATATATATATATATATATATATGTATAAATTCAAGCGGAGAGGCTCGTTATTCCACTTGGACTATTGACTCAGCACACACACACACACACACACATACACACACACACACGCACACTTGCACACACACAGTGCACTGTGGTGCACGGAAGCCTCCGTCACGCCGACACAAATGGAGTCGCCCACTTTTAATTTAAATCACCGCTGCCCCGTGTACATCCCCACACTCCACTTTTAATAGACCTCTAGCTCTTTATGGCTTTCTGCCTCCTAAAGCCATCAATCTCTTCCCCTCTCTCTCTCTCTCTCTCTCTCTCTCTCTCTCCATCCTATCTGATTGGAGCTGTGACGCAACCCTCTCCATCCCCCCACCCAGCCTCTGCCTTAGCTCCCTTTATCTCCCCCTTTTTTTTTTCTAGCTGACTGCAATCATTTTGTCTTTTTGTTTTTTAACCCCCGTCTCCCTCCAGCTATTCTGCCGCTGCCACTCACTAACCCGCTTGCACTCCCTGCGCCCCCCCCTCCTTTTTTAAAAAAAAAAAAGAAAAATAGAAGGCCCGAACCGATGCGACGGTGCATATGGAGAGGGATTAGATTAAGGGGGAAAGAGATTGAGTTGAGGAAGAAATAGACCAAGGACAGCAAAGAAAAAGGAGTAGAGATAAACTTGTAGCTGTAAATGGGTGTTGTTGAGGGGGTAGTGTGGTGGGGTGTAACAGGGGGGTGCAGACAGGGGTCCATGGCAGTTCTAGTGTGATTTCATCGTGATCCAATGTTTTTCTTTTTTTAAAGGTGACATACAACTATCGCCCCCATGTTCTGCACTTTTGCAGAAACCAGAGCCAAACAAAATCACCGATTGCCTTTTTTGTGGCCTTACTGCCGGAGGAGATGCCGAGACAAGTCGCCGTTTTGGAACTTGAATGACTTCAGTGAGTGGCAACTCCTTTTATTGAGCTTAGCAAAAGAGAGTGAGGCATTACGGCCTGTTGGAGCTGCAGAAGACAAAGGTGTCTGCATTGTCACGATGGTCAGATTATCATTGCCCACCTTCAATCTGCTGTTATGGGGCAGCTGCGGCTCAGGTGATCAAGTCTGATTTTATGAATACAGCGCCAAATCACAAACCAGTTGTCTGAAGACACTTTCCATGTAGAGCAGGTCTAGACCACACTCGTTTTGATGATATACAGTATCCTAACATTTACCCGGGAGCAAGAAATTGGAGACATTGGCGTGGAAACACCTAATTTACAGGTGGAGAAACCTTGCACACACCCCAGCTCAATGTGGGCAGCCTTCTGCCACAACCAGTTGGGTTATAAAGAGAGAAAGTGAGAGAAAGCAAGAGTGTGATGGAGACGGAAGAGGGTATGAGTTGGTAGACCACGACCCTTCCTGGAAGGGCCAACCACTCCCCCAAATGTTGAAATATAGCATTAAAACACCCGATTCTGACCAGAATCGCTGAATGGTGTACCTTGACGATGATATCAGTCCATTCCTTCTTTTATATTCCAACGCTCTGAAAGGACACTGAGAGACCCAGAGGCTACATTTAGCCAGAGGAGAGAGTGCTTACAGCAAGGCTGGAGTCTTCTAATTAGAAGCACAATCCTCAGGACTGCCGAGTAGATGGAGTTGACCATCCAGAAGCAAGGAAAGGCTGATGATGCTGCATTTCCAATAAGGCAGAGGTGATTTAGATGTTTTTTGTTGTTTTTGTTTTTTTTTTATTTCTTGCTTTGGTTCATTTATTTGTAACAACGATAATTAGTTAGTATTTTGCAACAACATTACATCCTCAAGCATTGTCTAGTCTGGGGATACAAGACTATTAGGGGTATCCCTAATAGTACGACGCATCACTAACTATGCTGTTATGTTATGTAGTTAGTCGCAGCTCAGAAATTCATACGCCTCTTTAACCGCATGTTCTTATGTGAACGCGCAGAAACAGCTGTGATTCTTGTGTGTCCATTACAAAGCCCCCCACGCCCCGAATTACTTTGGTCTCTTCCGCTCCTTGGAGACGAGGAAGATAAGCAAATGGAACGGTGGAAAGAAGAGGAGAAGGGGGGGGTAGTAGTGCTCAGTCGAGCCCGCGGGGTCGGCAGGGGCCTTGGCTAAGGAGGCATCGGGGCCGGGACTGGAGCATCAGCGGACCATCAGCCAGCCTCCCACATCGCATCTGCTAGCTCCTTCAAGCAACTCCCGGACCGGTAATCACCTCTGCGCCATAACAATCACTCCACCCTCCACACCCACCCATTGTTTTCTCTTCCATACCACCAGGCACATCATCAACCTCCATCCCTCCCTTTCTCTGTTCCACGCTATTTCCCCCGCCCTCCCATAATCTCCGGAAGGTATTATGGAGCAGCCCAGTTTGCACTACAGTGCCATATGGCCTTGTTACCTACTCCAGCTACAATCTGATGACCTGGATTACGCTGCATTTTTTCGTTGCTTTGTCCATTTTACCTGAGCGAGCGTGCCGCATCCCCAGACATCGCAGCTTGGCAAAGATAATAATAACAATAATAACAATATAACTTATCCTTTATTAATCCCCGTGGGGAAATTCATTCTCTGCAATTAACCCATCATGGATGAACCATGAGCTGCCATCCAACAGCAGCAGGGGGGGTGTTTGGGTGTTCAGTGTCTTGCTCAACAACACTTTGACAAACTAGGGGGACCCGATAATCAAACCAGGAAGGTTCAGTTCTAAAGACAATTGCTCTATCTCCTGGGCCACGCTGAGAGTCAAAGTTGCGAATATTTGACCTTCCCGATACTTCCCGCAATTATGCCACAATTACATCCCCGGCGAGCCGGAGTGCTGTTGAATATACTTGCCGAATAAATCATTAATTGTCAACGTCTGAGGGACATGTTTGATGTACGAGGCGAACGGTGAATACGGGAGCAGATTTGTCTTTTTTTAAACCAAATTAATTATAACTGCCACGCAGCTCAGCCCACAGTTTAATCCTCCTGCCACCGAAGACCGTCCTCTTTATAGCACCTAGCGCGTCGAGCTGGAGAGGAAAATGGGTCTTGCAGGATTTGTATTGGACTCAGATTATTTCACTGTGGACTTTTGGAAGTATTTGTGTGTTTGGGGGGGTGTCATGGGCGGCTAAGAGGGTTGGGTTGCGGCGCTGATTAAAGGTTTTAAACTCCACAGAGTCATCGGGAAATCGCAAAACGTCTCTTGATGACCTGCTGATGAGGAAACCTGTATGCTATTGATTGGAATGCATAGAAAATGACCGGGTACGTCAGGGAAGCTATTAGAAGCTTCATTCTACACAGTTGCTCAGGCCTCGTGTGTTTATATATATATCGATGGCTGGAATGTAAAACCTCTAATCTGAAAAAAACATTTTTTTCAGGAAATGAAAAAAATGTTTCATTTGATTATAGTATGGTCTTTGTTAAAGATATTCAAGAATATTCTATTCTTCACAAACTATATTTCTATGTTATAATTTAAAAATACACAGCATGTATTTTTAAACATTGACCATGCAGAAAAGTGTTTTTTTTCCAAATTTTTTCTTCTTCATTGTGCACATCGGAGTTTTGTCATGTGACATTTATGTCAAAAGAAAGGGCGGGATTATCTTACAGATAGACTGAAAATGTGGAGCCATCCCATTTCTCACCATTCAATGCAAAAACCCAAAATCGAAAATTTTTGCAGCTAGGTTTTGCATTCCAGCCATTGATATTTGTGTGTGTGTTTGTGTGTGTGTGTGTGTGTGTGTGTGTGTGTGTGTGTGTGTGTGTGTGTATATATATATGTTTACGTGGGTGTGTGTATATATAAACCAGAATCAGTTTCCCATTGAAATCAGTATAAATCCCACTGCTCTGTTCTCCAGCTCCCCAAAACACACTGCACTCTTTAGAAACTTTATTATGTGTTTGTTTGTGGAAATAATACAGAAAGAAGTTAAAGATGACCTTTACTATTGCTGTGTTTCTGCCGTTCTTTCTCTTCTCGTATTCTGTGTTTCCTTCACTAAATCAGTAAAAGTACAGCCTTTCGCTAATGCTAACACTTACGCTATCTCCAGCAAGCTGTCTTCATTCATCCAAACTAACAATAGGTTTTTCACTTCTTTGTCTTTACACCTTTGCTTTGTTAAAAAAGTCACCCCTTAAGCCACATTAGCCATCTTTAGTTCACCATATGTTTGTTTGTGTTCATGCACCGATGCTTGTTAGCAGGTCATTTCAGAATTTGATCAGAAAGTGTCCGTAGGCAAATTGGTTCATAATTTTTGGCATTCCGAGGGATCTGCTTTGTATATATAAAGATTCCATCAGGGAATCAATGTTCCTCCAGGTTGTCCGGGTTCCTCCCAAAGCCCAAAACATACAGGAGGTTCAATGGCGATTCTACATCGTGATTGAGTGAATGATTGGTTGCATGTGTCTATACAGGGCCCTGTGATTGGTCAACTGTGAACCCGCCCATAGCCCAGTGACAGCTGGGATAGGTCTATATGATGAATGAATGAATGAAATGGAATATTTGAACAGTGTATTGTTTAGTCTTGTGCTAATTAGCATATGCTAGCGCTTTATACTCATGATGAAGTGGATGAAATGGGACTCATTTGCATGTTTATCTATGACTAATATATAACTTATGACTTGGCACACTTTATTTTTCTGTCCTTTCAAAATGATCTCTATTTTTATTAATTTTTTTTCTGAGTTTGTGTTCCAATTAATTGGGTTTGCATAATTTCTTTGCAGGGAACATGTCGGCGGCGAACTTGGGCCGCGGCCCCCATTATACCCAAATCAATCTGTCTGTAAGTGTGTGTGTGAGTGTGTGTGTGTGTGTGTGTGTGTGTGTGTGTGTGTGTGTGTGTGTGTGTGTGTGTGTGGTGGAGGGAGCGTATCATTTGCTGTATTACAATACCAGTCTGTCAAAGTAAATCACTCCATCTCGCTTGCACTATTCTTCTCTTAAGACTCTGACATAAACACACACACACACACACACACCCTCACGGGGAGTGTCAAGTTGAACCGAGAGACCTTGGTAATACCTGTGTGCACAGGGGTGTGTCGACGGTGAGCGGCAGACTCTTCAGAATAATAAAGGGATGGGCAGAGGTGAAGAGGAGTGGAATGGAGAGGAGGAGGATCTAAAAATAACCAAGAACGGCCAGGCTCCTTCAAATCGGGCTTTTTGCAAAGAGATATTTGCCCAAAGCGAAAAAGATTCGACGGCTGCCGGAATAATAAACTCTGCTCCTGCAGCAGGGTTTCGTCTCCCAGAGCGAAGATGAGGAGATACCTCCTTCGTCCCTTTAGCACTAGTTGTCATGTCGACAATATGTTTCTGATGTCAATGACAATCAGAAATGGGGTATCTGTTTCGCTGCTGACGTAGGAATGATCATCCATTAGAAAATAAATAGTGATAAAATGGGCCTCCAGTTGTTTGGCTCAGCATTCGCTCTTGAATTGAGATTTTGTTTGGATGCAAATGTTTGGACACGGCGGCGCAGCAGTTAGCGCTTCCTTCTGGCAGCGAGAAGGTCCCCTGTAGGATTCTCACAGGAGAGCCTTTCCTGGTTGGGGCCTCCATGTTCTCCAGGTTCCTCCCATAGTTCAATCACATGCAGGAGGTCCAGTAGAGACCGTACATTGTCCAAATGTGAGGGTGAATGGTCGGATGCTTCCACATGTGGCCCTTGGGCAAAGCCCTCCAGCCCCCTATTTTTCTACATAATTAAAGTCAATTATTACTTTTCCATTTATTTATTTATTTATTTATTTGTTTGTTTGTTTGTTTGTTTGTTTATTTATTTTTTGGGAAACCTGTTTAACAGATGCATTTCAGTTATAGATGTTTTCTTGTCAATGAGTCTTGCGTAATGGTCAAACGGGTGAGTCATCTAAGAGGTCAGTGTTCATTCATTAGGTCACCAATTAGTTTGTTGCCGATGCGTCGCCGTTTTGAAAGATTATGTGTCGACTCGCTCAAACAATCCATCCATCCATCCATCCATCCATCCATCCATCCATCCATCCATCCATCCATCCATTCACTTTGCTCCCACAATAGCCAATCACCTGCCTCCATCTAACCCCTCCTCCTCTTTCACACCAACTCAGTTCTTGTCCTTCCCACCGTCCATACATCTCCTCTCTGGTCAGTTCCAGTCTTTGCATCCTCCCACCCAGATCTTCATGATGCCTCCATCTCAGATGTTCTCAGTCCGACTTCATCTTCAGAACATTGATCCGGCGCTATAAATTGTGTGAAAATTATGAATTAATGAATCAAATAAATAGAAAAATGAGCAGATGAATAAAATGGTTAATTCAATGAAAATAGACAAAAAAATACATAAAATAATGGGTTGAATAAATGAAAAATAAATAGGTTGAATAAAAAAAGATAAATAGATTGAATAAATAAACTGGTCGAATAAATAAACAAACAAGTAGATAAATAAATAGATTAAAAAAATAAATAAATCCATACATCAGTAAGCATATGAGTAAAGCTAAATCCCTTAGGTCACAAGAGCAAATCAACAATGTTTTCACGTGTGCGCACGAGCTTGGTTCTGAGCAAAGTGAATTATCCCTTTGACAAAAACAGGGAAAAATAAAATGTTCAGAAAATGGCGTGCTGGTTTCCGTATCGATCCCCGGAGGGAAATTGCAGTGCCGCTCAGTCCGTAGTCGGGGCAGGGGTCAGCGAGCCACCGCAAAAAAAGAACAAAAAAACACCCCGGAGGTAGTTATGATATATTGCTCTGCTCAAGGACAATCCTGCAAACGTCTGCTGATGCAGGTCCTGAAAGGTTGGAGAACATCCCGGCGGCTGAATAATTGATGGCGCCGATTTTAAATAAGAGAATCGGGAGCGGAGGATTCATCGGATTCCTCACAATAACATCCTTACTCTCGCCATTCGTCTCCAACGTCAGAGGAGCTTCTGAAAACATCTGTTTTTGTCTATGAAACTGCGTTGTATGACATCTGTAACAAGTCTGTTTTTAGACATCAGGGAAATCATTGTGGACATTAAATGACTAAATAAGCAGATGAGTGTTCAAATGAAATACCTTCCAAAAATATAATGGTACAATAACATCTCAAATTATCATCACAGGCTTCACTTCAGCCCCAGTCCAAGGGGTACTGAGCAGCAGGAAGTGACATAAAACCCACATTTTGATGACGTTATCTGTAGTTGGGGAAGGGATGATGAGGTATGAGTGTTTTGTTAGTGTACCTCATGGTGTGCTAGGTGCTGTGGGGGGTTGATGGGTTTAGCAGAGCGATGGCTTGCTTGGAGGTGCTAGCATACAGTGATCTGGACCTCCTATCAGAGGGGTGAGAGGGGAACAGGGTCTGCAGGGATATCCAACGCCTAGTTCCTGACTCCGGAAGCGTACGTGTCCAGGATAGATGGGCGTTTGGTACCTGCTATTTGCTCGGCTGTCCTGATGGTTCCTGTTCCTGGTTCCAAAATGTTGATGCTCCTCTGTATGCCCTGGAAACCCTTCTGAGGTAAAGCAGCCCAGAAGAACTTGGACCTCTTAGTCACTCAATTTCTTGCTGCTTCTGTCCGTTTTGTACCAAGAAAACATCTGACCAGTGACCGCCATAGTTTTTTTAAAGTAATACATTCAAGAAGTATCTGCTAATGGCCTTGTGATATCCACCAATCACCAAGAGCCTATGAGTTTCTATGGAAATGGAGTAGGTTTTAGGAACTGAAGGTTTCCGGTTCCTCTGCTGCCCTAATGAACCAGAAACAAAGTAGTTCCTGACGGTTCAAGGAGCTGCAAGAAGTTCCTACGGTGTCAAATCACCTATTGGTGTAGAGCAAAGAGCAGCGGGTCAGGGTAAACACCCCTGAGGGGTGACAACACAAGGTTATGTAAACACTTCAGTGCAGACCGCAGTCGACAGAATCAGACACGCTGAGTTTTAAAATTCCGATTTTCAAAATCTGTCACCGTAACTTTAGTTTAATCAGAGTAAAGAGGCTTTTCAGGAGATCTAACTCACGTTAGACCTGGTTTGATGAGTTGAAAATGAGTCCGGATTTGCTCATGAAAAGGGATCTGGGAAAAAAAAAAGAAAGAAAATACTCACACACTCAACATAATAAACTTCTGATCGCACGCACACACACACACAGCGAAACAGCTAACAGAAGCGAATTCAAAGCACCACGTGGGAATTCAACTTGGATTTGTCATTGGGTGAAGGCTTGCTTTTCAAGTTCCTGTACTTTTACAAGTATTCCTGAGTACTTTTGCCTGCTGGAAGGTCTCAGGTCAGGACAAACAGTGCCGAAGGTGGATCCCTATTTCCGTGTGTGTGTTTTTTTTAATTTTTTTTTTATTTTATCTGTAGAAAGCAGAGGGACGGAGCCAAACATCCCCCGCGCTTTTGTTATTATCTTCTCTCAGCTGGCTGCACTCAATTGGACGGCGGCAGATGAAAGAGAATTACTCATGCATGTTAATGTGGATGAAAGAAGTTTTTTTTTTTCCTGCCTCTATTTTTACACACCGTATATCCGTGCATTTGCAGGAGCGCAAAGAGGAACCCCTAGCCTGAGGGCGTCCCGCCGGGGACATGTCGGCCACGCACTCAGCGGCGCTGGCAAGGTAATGCACACGCACGAACACACATGGTGCACGCGTGCACGCACAACTTGTCCTTTCCAGCTCTTTTATCCCAGGCAACTCCACATTTCTATTTTCATCTATCGTTTCTCCTTCCCTCTCACGAACACACACCTACTGTACACTCGGGCAGACACACACACACACACACACACACATTCTGTGCAAATTACACACCGCTGTAGCCGCTCTGCATATTCATGGGGTGATCTGTGCCAAAGCTGTGGCAGCGGTCCACATCTAACAGCAGGCTAACGCCGTCGTTTAAATACCGCACTGCACTCTGCTCTCTGCCTACACCCGTTTACTATTCGCGGATGGGAAATGTGTGTTTAATGCCGTTTGAAGGGAGAATGATGTCAAACCAGACGTTTTTTTCCGGGAGTTTCCCAACTAAACTGGAGACCGTGGGCGGCATCTGCAAAAGGTATGACAGGAGGAGGACCAAAAACAGAGGTGAGAATGTCCCCAACCCCCCGCCGCCCTTGTGGTGGCTGCGGTGACTCAGCCGGTGTGGTCGGATTCACGTGATACCTATTAGATATTCAATGAGACATTTTGGGGCGGACTTGGTGCGGCAGCGGGCGAAAGGGCAACTTCACCGGAGCAATCAAAAATATGGAAATGTGATTGAGTGCGTGTGTGTTTGCTGTACTGGAAAATGTATGCATCCTCATCTGTGTATGTAGATTCCCAAGCAGTTGCATTTGGTCACTTGCAAAAAGAAAAAAAAAAAAAAAAACGGTGGAACTGTCAACTTCGCCTTTCATTAAATGGATGAATTATCCAGCAAATAACCAGGGCTGCCATGTTGGTACGGTGAGTTTAAGCCTCGGTTCAAGGGGAAAAAGTAAGTAAGACTTCTATAAGTGGCCTTTCCAATCTGATCGTCACGTCAAAATCACTTGACAGTGCAAAAATATATATTACACATATATATATATATATACATCGCAGGTGTATGAAATCAAGCACCTAGGCATGCAGACTGTTTTTACAAACATTTGTGAAAGAATGTGTCTCTCTTAAGAGTTCAGTGAATTCCAGCATGGAACTGTGATAGGATGCCACCTGTGCAACAAATCTAGTCGTGAAATTTCCTCACTCCTAAATATTCCATAGTCAAATGTCAGCTGTATTATAAGAACGTGGAAGTGTTGGGGATTGACGGTAACTCAGCCACAAAGTGGTCGCCGTGTAAACTGGCGGAGCGGGTTCAGTGGACGTTTAGGCGCATAGTGCAAAGAGGTCACTAAGTTTCTGCAGACAATCGCTACAGACCTCCAAACTTCACGTGGCATTCAGATTAGCTCAAAGTGCAATGCAAAGCATCAGATGCAGTGGTGTAAAGCACGCCGCCACTGGACTCTTAAGTAGTGGAGATGCGTTCTCTGGAGTGATGAATCACGCTTCTCCATCTGGTAATCTGATCGACGAGTCTGGGTGTGGGGTTGTTTTTCAGGAGGTGGGCTTGGCCCCTTAGTACCAGTGAAAGGAACTCTGAAAGCTTCAGCCCACCAAGACATTTTGGACAGTTCCATGCTCCCAACTTTGTGGGAACAGTTTGGAGCTGCCCCTTCCTTTTCCAACATAACTGTGCACCAGTGCACAAAGCAATATCCATAGAGCAATGCATGACAGAGTCTGGTGTGGATGAACCAGACTGGCCTGCACAGAGTCCTGACCTCAGCCTTATAAAACATCTTTGGGATGAATCAGAATGGAGACGGAGAGGCAGGTCTTCTCATCCAACATCAGAGTGTGACCTCACAAATGTGCTTCTGGAAGAATGGTCAAAAATTCTAATAAACACACTCCTGAACCTTGTGGACAGCCTTCCTAGAAAAGTTGAATCTGTTATAGCTGCAGAGGGTGGAACCCTATGATTAGGAATGGGATGTCACTTAAGTTCATATGTAAGTAAAAGCAGGTGAGCGAATACCTTTGAAAATATATTATATATGTATGCATATATATATACACACACGGATATATTTATATACATATATTTGTATATATACTTTTATATATGTGTGTGTGTATATATACTTTTATATATGTGTGTGTGTGTATATATATATATATATATATATATATATATATATATATATATATACGTAACAAAATGACAGAAACCATGAGGATATTTCTCCTGCTGCTTTTCAGCAGTGTCGTTTGTGCAAAGATGTAGACGCACAAGTGTCAGGGTATCACACCTGATCCCAATTTGCAATCGGCGCCAGCTGCAGCAGATGCCGCTAATGAAGATCCCTATAAAGGGCAGCGGCACGCTCCCCCTGGCGCCGGGGGATTGTGGCTCCCAGACTACTGCGGCTCCCTGCCACAACTGGACCAAAACCCCATTACAACCGGACCCAGTCGGCTGGTGTAACCTCTGGTCCTGCCCGGGGCCCGTCCTGCCCGGGGCCCGTCCCGCCTGCAACCCTGCCTGCAACCCGTCCCGCCTGCAACCCTGCCTGCAACCCGTCCCGCCTGCAACCCTGCCTGCAACCCGTCCCGCCTGCAACCCTGCCTGCAACCCGTCCCGCCTGCAACCCTGCCTGCAGCCCGTCCCGCCTGCAACCCTGCCTGCAGCCCGTCCCGCCTGCAACCCTGCCTGCAGCCCGTCCCGCCTGCAACCCTGCCTGCAGCCCGTCCCGCCTGCAACCCTGCCTGCAGCCCGTCCCGCCTGCAACCCGTCCTGTCTGCAACCCGTCCCGTCTGCCACCCTGCCTGCGGCCTATCCCGCCTGCAACCCGTCCCGTCTGCCAGCCCGCCTGCAACCCGTCCCGTCTGCCAGCCCGCCTGCAACCCGTCCCGCCTGCAACCCGTCCCGCCTGCCACCCCGTCCCGCCTGCCACCCCGTCCCGCCTGCCACCCCGTCCCGCCTGCCACCCCGTCCCGCCTGCCACCCCGTCCCGCCTGCAACCCGTCCCGCCTGCAACCCGTCCCGTCTGCCACCCTGCCTGCGGCCTATCCTGTCTGCAACCCGTCCCGTCTGCCACCTATCCCGCCTGCAACCCGTCCCGTCTGCAATCCTGCCTGCAACCCGTCCCGTCTGCCACCCTGCCTGCGGCCCATCCCGCCTGCAACCCGTCCTGTCTGCTCACCCGTCCTGGTGAGACCCAGCCCTGTGCAACTCTTGTCTCGGGGCCAGGGGCTTACCAGCGACACCCTACCTGCCGTTTCAACGCAATGAAGCGCTTTCCATCCAGATTTCTGCCCTGAGGTGTGGTTCCCTGCTCGAGTCTGCCCCCCCGCACCGTGACAACAAGTTATAAGGTTAGTTTTAAACTGACTTGCGTTTTGTTTAAGCAGGTGGGACATGACTATGTGAATTGAATATAAATTTGGGTTTTTTTTGTAGCCATTATAGCATAATAATAACTAGAGTGGCACGATGGTGCAGCAGTTAGCGCCTTGACCTCAAAGCAAGAAACCCCGGGTTTTCCGAGTCCAAACACATTGAGGAGGTTCATCAGAGACCCTGAATTGTCCAGAGTTGCAAATGACAGGGTGAATGTTTGTACCTCCATATATCAATGAAAGTGAATGGTTATACATCACTGAATAAATGAGTGTTTGAATATGTATCAGGATTTTTATGGATTATACATATTTAAGATATTTGCCTAATTTATGAAAAACTCCAGGCAGATGCATCCCTTTCATATGCATTAAGGCCTTGATAATTGCTTAGATTTCTCTTTTTTATATTTTAAATCATGCATCTTGCGGTGTCCCTGTTGGTAGCTAATAGATTAATAAACCTTTTCAAAGTCAGTTTGAAGTCCTGTATTTGGTGCCGCTTCATACCGACTGATAATGGATGAAAAATCGAGACATGAAGTTATTTTATTTCATGACAGTGTTCATGCCAGCGCCGTAGCAACCCATCAGAAGCGCTGTTTGCCTCAGTGCCGTTGTGTGCTTTCCAGAAGCTGTCCGTCCACCAGCCATGGTCTGCCAGCTTCCCTCTGTCGCAAATAGTAAGAACAGATTCAAGATGAATTCACAAAGGCGTTCCAACTCTGATGGACGTGGGAGTCCCACAGCCTACTGCCTGCCTACCAAAATCTGGAAACGTCTGCGACAAATGCATTTTCGACTCTCTCCACGGGATGAAATGCCAAAACGTTAGCATTGTAGAAAATTAAGTACAGTCAATCTAATCTCAGTGCAAAAACAAAACATAAGATATTTAATGACGCTATAAACTTGGGGATTTGATGGTTTTTAATTTGCATGTGAATATTTTCAAGGAAGCAGGTGACTGAGCTGATTCTCTGTAATTCTAAAGAGGCCAGGATTTGTCACTCAAGTTTAATTTAGCATACATGCTTATCAGATAGTTTGACTACTGACAGACAATAGAAGACCACCTTTGGAGTGGTCCTCAGTAATGACCGATGACTAAAAGATTTATACTGTGAGGCTCCGAACCAACCCATGAGAGGCTCAAAATGAGTACTGTTTCACATGGAACGGTCCAATCCGACCAAATCTTCTTTACTGTTGTCGTCATGGACCGTCCATTAGAAATCACCATGTTCTGGCGTAAGGGGTAAAAAGGTACTCTTAGTAACAGGACATCAGCCTTGCATGTCTTGGACACTTGGGTGAAGCTATCAGCTGATGACCACCTGGTGAGGAGTTGGCTCTGGTGCGGGGGGGGGGGGGGTAACGGTCAGGCCTGGCAGGCCCAAATGCATTGTGAGGATCTGTTGGGACCACCTGGTTACCCTGAGAGTACGGGGTACTGGACCCCTTGATTTGGGACTTTTGTTCCCAGTATGACCATAGCCAGAGCTTGGTTAGCAATGCCCAAGTGAGGACTGGACTCCCCCCAGGCTGACCTTTACCGCCAATTGTTTGTGACCCTTCATGGACAGAACTTCAAGGCACTGAGGAGATCTGGATTTGCGGCTTCAGGATTGGGACTCTGCTTTTTGCAGTTGATGTGATTCTGTTAGCTTGATCTGACCGTAATCTCCAGCTCTCAACAGAGCGTCTCTCAGCCGAAGGGGAGGTGACTGGGATGATAATCCCCACCTCTAAATCCAAAGCCAAAAGGTGGGATGCCTCTCTGCCCCAAATGGAGGAGTTCAAGTATCTTAAGGTCTTGTTGGGGAGTGGGATAAGATGTAACTGGAGACTGACAAGCGGATGGGGTCAGCGTCAGCAGATCTGTAGTTGTGAAGAAGGAGGCGAGCTAAAAGGGGAAGCTCTTGATTTACCAGTTGACCCACCCTCAGCTCTGGCCAGGAAAGAACAAGTTCTGTTACACAGGTGGCCAAAATGGGTTGCCTCCACAGGAGGGCGTCCGGGCTCTCCCTTAGAGATAGGGTGAGGAGCTTGGTCGTCTGGGAAGGGCTCGGAGTAGATCCCGGGGTGTCAGATGAGGGAGGCTTGGGCATCTGGCCAGGACGCCCCTCTGGTGAGGTCTTTCGGGCACGTCCCACCAGGAGGAGGCCCAGGGCACGTCGGAGGGCCTATGACTGTGAGCGGACCTGGAAAGGATTCTGCCTGAATTAGGTGTTCGGTAATCATGGCTATTTCCTGCTTTTAAGGAAATCTCATTACAATTCCCCAATTCTGTTAAGCAGGTATTTAAGACTTAAAATAGTATTCTTTAGAAAAACGAAGGACCCAAGTGTTTTTTTTGTTTTTTTTTTTCCCGCTGGTTTGTAAGTCTGAGCACAGGCCCAAACACTCAGAGCATTTTGGTAAAGGTTAGATCCATTCCTTTCCTTTTCTATTTACTTTACCGACAGGCTGTTTGTGATTCCAAACTGCTATTCAGTTCTTCGATAGCAACTTGGCTGACGCCCGGAGCAATCAGCTAAAGGTCTGCGTATGGAGAGCGATGTGGAGTCCAAGTGACCAAGTTTGTCTAAGGTGGCTGGATGATGTCAAACTGTTGCATCTGGGAGCGAAAAACACTTAAACGAATGGCAACCCATATTTTTCCGGTCTAGAAGTCGAGGAGGGTTCGCGGCTGAATTATGCTCACTCGAAACACTGGAGAGCTCTAATTGTTCTTTTCCAATGTAGTCTCTGCAATCAGAAGGTGCACGACTACATCTGACCAGATCTGTTCGGCGAGTAGCCCCTTCTAAGCATCACTAGTCCTGCTCATGACCCAGCGCGATTGCTAGTTCAAGCCAAACCTTTTCCGAAAACCTTTCCGACAAGCCGAGCGTTTCTTGGGAAGTCCACGTGTTTGGCTCGGCTCCAGATGGGCTGAGGAACATTCCCAGAATTACACTTGCGTTGTTGGAAAGAGCACATTTGTCACGGTTGCCAATTACAAAGTAGAACATTGTGATAAAAAGAAGAATAAAATTAACGCAGATTGTTCCATCAATCTCCTTTGGAGCAACATGTCCGCTCCTTCTGGCTGATGTTAAGTTATTATGTATTATGCCGTGGACGGCTATTCATCTCAATCACCAGATCCTTGTGGTACCCAGCTAAGAGACTTTTGGTGCGTAACATATGAATTATAAATAACGTATTCATTACACAAAGTAAAATGGTCATGTGTGCATTCCAATTTTATTTTCCTTTACAAACGTCCTGCTGGCCGTCTCCACAAAGACCAACGGTGCAATTTTGCGAGTAATAATCACAGGCATCAATGCTGGCATCGAGAGTAATGGCCAAATAGACTTCGACAAACAAATGCAGCAGTGAACTAATTTAGCAGCGACACCGTTGAAATCATTTGTTGTTTGTAAGTAGCTGAAAGGTTAATTTAAGCGGGACGCGGGGCGGAATGCGCCGCGGCAAATTAACAAGAAAATGTCTCACTCTTCTCCGGCTGAATTCAAATCTTCTAATAACAGCCACCCTGGCCTGCAGCTCACACGCCGAGCTTCAAAGCTCTTCAATTTTGCCCATCAGCCTCTCGCCACTATCTCTCCTGTCCCTAGTCAATAGTCCCAAACCCTATTGACGGGCCTTGATTGCATGCTTCTTTATGTCCCGAGGCGTGAGTGAGTGAGTTTGCTGCTCCGCAAGGAGAGAGAAAACAGTCAAGATTACACGCCAGTGTTCCACTCCTGGGCCCGGGCTCTGTCACATCTCGCCTCAATCTAATAAACACGTGTCTTTATTGATCTCGTCTTCACTCCTGCATGTACCGCCACCTCCGTATGCGCCACTTCTGTGTAAACAGAGTGTTTTCCCCGGGCGCCGTATCAGATCCCCACCGCCTGGAGAACATGCAAAATAAGAGCGCGTTGGTTCGACAGGTATATGTGGGTTATGAAGGTCAGGGAGCAGGCTGGACGTGACGGAGCCTCAATTGACGACGGTATGTAGAGTCCTCCAACGTAGCTGCGCCCGACTCGTGTCGCCGCTTTTTATTCGATTTGTGGCAATGTACCGTCGGAGCAGGACGGGGGATAGAACAGCCTGATGAAAGCTAAATCCGCTAAAAGCGGTGCGGTGGAGGTTTAGCCGCTCCGCTCTGTACCCCTCGGAATTTGCTTTGTCCGACGGCAGGTGATTGGCACAGATTTGATATCCCAGGACTATTGAGTGGAGTTTACCATGGCAACAATGGGAGATGATAACTTACCTATCACCGCCTTGAAATATTTATTTACATTTCACATTTCTACCAGGATTGCCTTGGTCTAGAAACGGTGACAATGACGCAAAGACAGGAGGCAAAGCTGGAGGTCGCAGAGATGAAGATGTTGAGGTTCCCTTTTGGAGTGACGAGGATGGACAGGATCAGGAATGAGTCTATCAGACGAACAGTACAGGTTAGATGATTTGGAGAGAGGGTCAGAGAAGCCAGACTGAGATGGTTGGGTCATGTACAAAGGAGGGATAGTGAATATATTGGTAGACGGATGCTGGAATTGGAACTGCCACGTAGGATGTCGAGAGGAAGAACAAAGAGACGTAGTGAGAGAGGATATGAAGTTAGTTCGTGTGGGAGAGAGGATACAGAGAATAAGATTAGATGGAAAAGGATGACTCGCTGTGGCAACCCCCTGGAGGGAAAAGCCAAAAGGAAAAGAAAAAGAAGCTTGATTACAAGGCGATAGGGTAAAATGGGGAATTCGGGAACCATAAGAACAGTGGTGGCAGAGGGAGTCAGGAGCAGGTCAAGCATCGAGGGTGTACCATGGCAAGGAGACAGTCTGTATCCTCCTTAAGGACTCAGAAGACTGTAAGACACAGGGTCCATGCCGATCCCCATCTGGTGTACACCTCTGAGAAGCGGATAGTGGATAGTCTACCTTTGTAAACTACCTCACCTGCAAGGGAAGGACAACAAGTGTAAGAGAGGAACTAGGCAAGGAAGGCACTGGCCCCTTCTGTCTGCCTTCTGGATGTTCTCCCCGCCCCTTTGTGCATTGCTTAGAGATTCTCCAGTTGTGATTTTGTGACATCCCCAAAACAATCAGCGGGTTTCTTGGGGGCTCCAATTTGCTCATAAGGGTGAAAGGGTTAGGGAGCAGTTGGACAGGCGACTGGTTCAGGTTTGATCCTGCCTTTTGCACAGACAACAAATGAATGGATGTGAAAATAGTGGATGTGTTGCAGTAGAGTGGTTGGATGCGTCCCTTATGGATTCTCAATGGGACAGAGTAAACATACTGTCAGGAAGCAGCTTTAATCCAGATTAAAATCAGGCTTTAATTTATCTGAGACACCTGATGTGAAAACATGTATTGGAGATTAATTTACATTACAATGTTCGTTAAATATTGGATTTAACCGTCTGCCAGTATATTTATCACCACATCAGGCTGGCTGCACTGCTGTGGACTTTCTACAGCACTCACCTAGTTTATGGTGTAGCCACTAATAGCTTTTAGCAATTCCATTGTAAATGTCATATGAATTGCGGTGGTTAGCGATTCCGATTACATTCCAACCTTGTCAATCTGCGGTCTTTTTTTCCTACCGTTTTGATTGAGAGACCTTTCGGGGCTCGGCACTCCGGGACGGAAACCAAATCAATTTTATTTCCCGGATAAACTCGTCAAAACCCAAGAAGACAACCGCCTTCCTCGGTGCTCATGTGACTGCGTGGCCTCGTTATTTTCCTTCCACGCTCTCCGTCCGCGTGTCAAAATGCAATTACAATTGCTGTGCGACTTCAGATTTCGTCTGCTCCCCCCGGTATGCTCGCTCACACCTGCTGACAAAGCGAATAGTCTATACACTGACCAAAGTCACATTGCTGGTCACAAACAAACACGGAAGATCCTCATATGAAGGCCTGTTCATTATGAATAATTACTATTATATTAAATTTTCAAGATAGCTCTTATAGCTTTTCATTATGGCCCTATACTGACGTGCGCCCTAATTATCTTCCCCCGTCCGTTAGATCAGAGCTAAGTGGCTGGCGTTGTACCGTCTCTGTATCCCACGCCCCCCCCCCTGCGCCACCCCATCGAGTGAGCGGCGTTCTCCTGAGCCTCGGCTGCGGCAGTCATTTTAAACGGCGCCAGCCGCTGCAGCCATTACACACCTCGTTGGATCGGGAATAAGCTGGGGATCATGTACCAGCCAATGGTGTGATGAAGGATCGGGCGAAGGATCTGTCTTAGCATGTATATATAAGTCACCTCCCGTCTGGATAGTGCTGAGTGTCTCATAGTGCTTTATGGAGTGCATATTTAATCCACCTACTATACGCCGGCTCAATACGAATTTGACACAAGCCAGTGAATCCTTAAGTCTCTTTCACAATGTTTTTTCTTTTTTTTTTCTTCCAAAGAAATGTAATGATCTGCAGATATAAAAGCTTGATCCGTCCTTATGTTTGGCTGCTCTTCTGGTCTGGACAACATCGATCTGCCATCGCCGGCGGGTCGACGGGTCGAGGGTTTTAGTTGGCAATGAGGTGACGGTGGGGTCCCCACATTTTGTGTACAGTAGGGTTCCCCCTCGGCAGATCATTGAATTTAGCTGATTGGCTGAAGCGCATTTATGATATAAACTGGACTATTTCACACTAGCTACACTCCAGGAAATATGAGAATAAAAACAGATTAATAAGATATAATAAATACATTTAAATTTCATTAAAATGGAGAGATAAATTTATGAATATACAAATAGATTCATTACTTTATAAATGGCAATAAATAAATACACAAATGAATCAATAAATAAGTAGATACTCAAATAAACAAGTAGATATATAAGTAAATGGATAATTTTTTATTTTATTTTTAAGAACTATAATAAACAATAACATTTAATACATTAAGTAATAAATACATGAACAAATAAATAGATGCATACAAAATAATAAAACAAATACATAATGATATCTAATTATAAATCAAATGGATGAACACATACATGAATAGGTAGATAAATCATTTCATATTGTATTGAATGAAAATGAATAGGGTAATAGATATATGAGCAAATGGCAAATAAATGAATACATGTATAAATATAAGCAAACAAATGAATTAGATATAACTATGAAACTAATACACACATAAGTAAATGAGGAAATAATTCACATTTTATGAAGAATTAAAATAAATAAATACATGAAGTAATATATTCACAAATAAATGTATAGATGAATTAATTTGTTATTAGATACAATACAATGAAAATAAATACATATATTCATAAATAAGCAAATGAATCATTTCAATCGTATTGAGAATAAAATGAATAACACAGAAATAAATAGATAGATAAATAAAGGTAAGAAAATACATTAAATACAGTTAAAAAACAAACAAAAAATGAAAAATAAAAAAATGAAATTGTATTGAGAATAAAATAAATAAAAGATGTACATCATATGATTAATAGTTGACAAATAAAAGATACATTAAATTAAAAAAAAAAAACAAATCATTCAATAAAATCTTAAAAAAAACAAATAGATACGTCACAATTGTACCCCAAAAAGAAAAAAAAATTGTATGCTTTTATTATTACGCCCTCTAGGTCCTGACAGCTCACCGTCCAAAAGACTCAATAGGTGCTGAGTGGGATATCAGGGTCTAGAAATAATTCCTGATCATATTATTTGAATAACATTTTGGTGCCTGTTTGAATTTATGACGTCACCACCTTATTACCTCAAAGCCTATATGTTTCCATTGATAGCTCCAAAGGAAACGGCCGTTTGGTTGGAACAAAACATGTGCCGACAGGCTCCCCGCTGCGAGCTACTGCCGGCGGAGACCGTTAACTGGCTGGAAAATCTGGCTAAATAAAGACCACGCAGCATTTTACCGCCGTCTCAGCGCCGCAGTGCTGCGGGGGGGAGGAGGAGTATTGGAAACTGACACAAGGCTTGTTGCTTTCACGTCAGGCATGGGCTGATGCTTAAAATGTCAATAAGTAATAGATTACTTTGAATTGGAAATGTTTAGGCTTCATGCTATGCTTCCTATTGCAAACCTCATTCTCAATGTTGAACTGACAGCTCAGGGTCGATCATCAATAGGAGATGTTTCAAGGGAATGGGGCGTTGGTTCAAACACAACCTTTCTAGCGGTGTGACATTAGCGCCTTTTTATCAGCAGTTTCATTCATTCATCCATTTGTTCCACTTATCCTGCATGCAGAGTAATGGCGAGAGAGTTTGGTTCACTCTGGACCTATCACAGGGCCACATATAGAGACATACTATTTTTATTTTATTTTAAATAAATAAAAGCATTAATTTATTTAGTGATCAAATTTCTTCAAAACCTGCTTTTTTATTCGTCAGGTGTCCTTGACTATCAAATAAGGTGACTGAAATAAAATATATTATTATGAACCAATTATTTATCAATGATTAATTAAATAACAAATAATTAATTTTTTTTTGTTTCTTCTAAATCTTTTTTTTTGTATTTATCTGTCGCGTGTCCGCAAGTATCGAGTAAGGAAATCAAAATAAACGGAATTATTAAGAACCTTTCACCTTCACATTCACGCGTCACATAGAGAATGTCCAGCATTCACGCAAGAATTCCATGGAACTTCTTGTAGTGAAGTGAACCACTGAGCGCCCTTCTCCCCTTTTCTCCCTCCCACCTCCCCGTTTTTGCTGCCATAAAAATCATGGAGAGCAGAATGATATGTGTGTGTGTGTGTGTGTGTGTGTGTGTATGTTTGTGAACAGGTAGCGGTGCAGTTGTTGATGCTGATGGTGTCTCAGTGCCTGTGGAAGGCCTTATATAACACATCGCGCTGCAGCGTAGCCGGCGAGCGGCGTTGCGGCTATTTATAGAAATGCTTTGAAGGAATTCTGACACACAGACACAAAAACATCAGACGGTGTGTGTGTGTGTGTGTGTGTGTGTGTGTGTGTGTGTGTGTGTGTGTGTGTGTGGAGGTGATTTTGTGCATAAACTCATCGCGGGCGGTGCGGTGAGGGCTGGAAAATGCAATTTTCTCTCTTTCCTGCACACACGCATACACACACACACACACACCGACATATATCCACAGGAACAAAAACAATGCCGGGGCGTCTTCTCCATTATATAATTCCAAACTATCAGACAGATGTAGACACCATGCATCAGTGAGTAAACATAATTACATGTGTGCCGTGAACACAATGTCTTTCTTCTATCTTCAAAAGCGTGCACGTGTGTGTGCACACGCGCACATGTTTTTTTGTGCGTGTGCTCTTCATCATGAGTCAGCCCTTCATTTATGGCACAGCTTTCTTAATCTGTCTTTACTGCATATATTCAATTGTGCGTGTGTGTGTGTGTGTGTGTGTGTGTGTAACACACAGACAGAACACATACAGCCACAGTCTGGCACCCCCCTACCCCTTTTTTTGTTCATTTAAATACCGAGGAGTCCGGACAGAAACTATTACAGGGCGCAATGTGGCGTGACGGCTTTTTAATCAGCTGGAAAGAAAAATAAAGGAAGGATGTTCGGGGCTTTACCACTCCTCTTTTTTCCATGTTGCTCCGATAACGCTCCATCGCTCCACTTTGCTTTGTACGGGAGCCGCAGCCCCCTGGAATCTGCTTCAAGTTTAAGACGGGCCGAGTTCCTCCTCGGATTTTGTCTGAGCTCCGCCGTGGTGAGTTCAGGTACATCCGAGAACTGCCAGGCCGAAGCAGCTCGTCCCGCTGAAGATGAGCTCCTCCGGAGGATTCTTAGATATTCCTTGCTCTGTCAAATTAGCAGGATAACCAGGAAATGGTTGCGGTGATGAGGCTGATGTCTTCTTTGAAATCTGCAGCGGCTGCCGGAACGTGGTGCAGCAGAGGACGCATCCTAATGAGGCGACTTTTACCTTCCGAGTCTTTCTCTAATTTGAGCCGGATACAAAAAAAAAGGAAAAAAAAATTCATTCATTCATTATCTATATCCAGAGCACTCAAGGGTGCTCTGGAGCTGTCGGCTGTCACTGGACGAGAGGCAGGGTTCGCCCTGTAGCGAGGGCCACATATGGAGACATTCACACATCATATAGAGATATGACCTTTCACCCTTCCATTCACACGTGATATAGAGACATCCAACAATTCACTCCTTCATTCAAGGGTTGTAATTTGGGGTCTCATTCACACATCATATACAGACACAAGCATTCCCCCTCTCATTCACACGTCATAATACATACTATTCATTCCTTAATTCACATGTCATGCAACCATTTGCCCTCTCATTCACTCCTTAATTCAAGCATCATATAAAGACATACAACCATTCACTCTGTCACTCATTCATTCTTGGTCATAATTCACTCTTCCACTCACAGGCCCATCTAGAGACGTACAACCGTTCAGTCATTCATTGACATATACTGAGGCATTGACCCATCATCCTTTCATTCATAAGTCATTGGTGACATACATCCATTCACTCCTTCATTCATACATCATGCACTATTCACCTTCTCATTCCCTCTTTCATTCAAGCATCATAATTCACCCTCTCATTCACATATCATATAGAGACATCCAACAATTCACTCTTTCATTCAAGCATCATATGGAGACATAAAACCATTCACCCTCTCATTCCCTTCTTCATTAAAGCGTTATAATTCACTCTCTCGTTCGCACACCATAGACATACAACCTTTCATCCTATCTTTCTCCCATCTTGACAATGTAGGGTCTCCAATTTGCCTTGTGTATGTGTTTGGACTTTGGGAGAACCTAGAAGAACATGGAGTCCTCCCAGAAAGGCCCCCTGTGGGAACTCAACCAGGGAACTTGGACCCGTTAGCAGAAGCGCTAACAACTAACAGCTGTAACCGGCAGGGAGAGATGTTCACTTTCCACGTGATTTAACCCTGAGTTGTCGGCAGAGCGGCGGATCATAAATCTCCCCATCCACTCCGTTTCCCTCATCAGTGTCGTAACGAGTCGAGGTGTTTGTGTTTTCTTTCTTTTATGACCTCTATCGACCGGTGCGTGTTATGTGACGCTAATAGCCATTAGCTACGCCTTTTCGGAGCTCCACGCTCTTTAGTAAACCAACAAATCGCCAAGATTATGGCGAGGAAGAGAGGCGATAGAGAGAAGGAGAGGAAAGCGCTGACATGGAAAGCTGCCCCGACCGAGCTTTCCCTCCAGATATCAGAGCGGCGGCCGGACGTCAAGCGAATAGATAAAACCACCGGCCGCTGAAGATATCAGATGGCATCAGCAATAAGCGGGCGCTACCAAACACTTCTGCCGCCGCCATCTGAGGTACGAGGGAGCTAACCGGCAACAGCCGCATCTCTGAGGTGGACACCCGCTTTATGTGTGATCCAAAGGTAAAAAAATAAAAATAAGAAATAAAAAAAGATGAGAGAGACGAGCGCGTCCTCTATCAGAGGTCGGGTTTGAAATACTCCGGCTGTGAATCTGCAGCTGCTGCTGACGGACGGGGCAATTAGAAGGCACCATCTACTCATTGCCACAGCGTTATTTTATCCCCTTGCCTTATTACCTACCGGAAAAAAATCGCCGAGGGCGAATGGAGGTTACGACGTGGCGGCAGTTGTTTATTCCATCTGTCAGCCGCCATTTTAAACAATGGCCGCCTCTTAATTCTAATATGCATCATCAAGGCAGCTTTACTGACCCAAATACAATAGGTTTATATAAGATAAATATTAGTGGCGTACAAAAGATTCATACAACCGCTATCGTTCAATGTTCAAAGTCATCCTGATCAAATCAGTTTGGTCCTTGACGAGTTTTGTGTTTTTTATTCCCGGGGTAATTGATCCCCGACAGCCCTGCGCCCCTTGTGTTGGAGTAAATATTGGATTGGCGACCACATTTTACGAGCAGCGTAATGGATTTGGCGTTTGGCGTTCGGCTCTGGTTGCGTGAGTCCCGTTGTTTGGACGGACGGCAAAACGTGGAAAGACCAAACCTAAAGGTGCTCAAGAAGTGGTTTTCATGTTTTAATCAGTCAGATGCATTCATTGATTCATTGACTCATTGATTCATTGATTCATTCACTCATTTAGCCATCATATAGAGACAATAACAGCCAACTCATGCAATAACTATAATGTAATAAAGAAGCCAGTGCTGCCTGAGAGACGCGCCATCCCATAATCTAGCCCTTCCAGTCAAAATGGCGATGTGTGTACTTGTTATATTTTTACATCATTAACCCATTTCGGAAACTCGTTTCAAACCTGGGCGCGGACTCCCCATCCTGCGTCTCCGGCCGGCGGCAAGGTATCGGCGGCACCGTGTCATCACGCTGCCGCTCGCTTTGGACGCCGCGGCCGGAGGCAGCAGATTCATCATCTGCCTTGTGATGGGGAAAATGAATCACACTCTCAGCCGTTGTCCCCCAACCGAAGGAATTAGTCAACAGTCACGCAGCCGTTCCCGCCCCTCGTCCACCGTCGTCATGGCGTCCACGTTCGGCATATCTCCCCATAAATGTTTGAAGACCCACTTATCTTTAGGGAGGGATTTATTTTTCCTCCGTTGCTGCAGCAATCAAAATGCTGGATGTATAAATGATGTTCCCTCTGTCTGAACTCTCCGGTATCCGGCGCGGACAAATAAAGTGGGTTGATGTTGTCATGAAGTGAGGGAGCCCTTTTAGCGGCACGCTGGGGGGATCGTCCTGTAAGGTAGCACAAGTCCAAAGCAGGGGGTAGAATGATACTCAATCTGGGGAGACATCTGGAACCACAGTAGCATTTCATTCATTTAATAATGGAAAAACACATTAACGGGAACAGGCTAGTGCTTTACTATTTTATTCTAATTGGACTTAAGTGAATTGAATTGAACTTTCTTTTCTTTTGATTTTATTTATTTTAATTCAATTGTATTCTGTTCTAGTTTATTTGGTTCACTTTTGTTTTGTTTTTAATGCAAGGGGTTTATAATAATAATAATAATAATAATGCATACGATTTGTATAGCGCTTTTCAAGGTACACAAAGACGCTTTACAAGTTGACGACAGAAAACATAGAAATTATTTATGCCACAATTTAGGGTGAATGGTTGTATGAGAAAGAAAAAGATGCTTTCTTTGTGAATTAGTTCATTTCATCTTTGCTGGAAATGTGAAAAGTGTAGGGAGTTCACTGACATTTGATGAAAGAAAAAAATATATAAATAAAAATTCACATCAGTTTAATTATCATTATTTTTATTTTTTTTTGTTGACATTTTTTGAGCTAAAAACAATAAAGTTCATCACCACTTCATTTTCAGAGATGATGCTGCCCCGCTGTCAGGCAACAGGTGACTCCAGTCACTGTAGTGTCTGTGCATCCGTCGCCATGACGACGGCGTTTAGCCGGTTCCCATAGGCATTCGCCGAGATGGGTTTTGACCTTTGACCTCTGACCCCGGCCTCTCCGGCATGATAAACAGACCGGCAGTGATGCAGCGGATGATAGCTCACCCTGCGCAGACCCTCTTCATCCTGGCGTCTATCATCTCCGCTCCTCTTCATCCCCACCAATCACCTCGCTCTCACCCTCTCTGCCGCACCGCCATCTTAGCTCGTCATTCCCGTCCGCCGGTTTTTAGCATGCCGTCAATGTCACCCACCCAGAATGATACCGCTCTCCTTTGGACAGTGTGACTGAGATGATCTACACACACACACACACGCGCGCATACACACACGCACACCCTGCTGCACACTTCTACTCCCATAAAGGAGTCAATTTGTCAGAGATGTCAGGGGTGCTAACGAACAGCCAGCTTCTTGCCATATGCCTGTGTGTGTATGTGTGTGTGTGTACGCAAGTCCGCACTGTTGCTGCAGCATGGTGTGAGGAGTGTGCACCGAGGCTGCTGAGCAGACGAGTGTGTATACTAATGTATATATATAGAGAGAGAGAGTGAGTGAGAGAACTGTTTTTTAGGTGTGTCTGTGTGTGTGTCAAATATGCTAATGACGATGAGGGGCTTCCTTTGTGTTCACCCTCATGCAGTGTGTGTGTGTGTGTGTGTGCGCAATGCCAATGATCGGAGGGCCTCCTTTTAACATAATACACGATGACCGGCCTCTCTTGACAGGTGGCCCAGTCACGGTGGTCGTCGCGGCAACCGGGGTCAGCGAAGTTAATTATTGTCAGCGTGTATGCGAACGTCACCGCGAGATCTATGAAATTAAAACTTTGAACTGGCAAGCGTCATTCACACACACACACACACACACAAACGCACACAGGAACGCTCCTCTGACCCGGACATTTAGGTTACGCACACACACACACATACAAACTCACACACACCAAGTCTTGACTTAATATATAGGTTTCCACGGCAGCGTGTGGATGACAGTGACTAATGCGAGGCGTCTCCTGGCTAATTAAAGTCTGGTCGTACATTAATTACCATTAGCTGCAGTATTTAAGGTCTTAATTGAGTGCAAGACGAGTTTTCTTTCAACCTTCGCTTGAGCGGGACACAACTTTGCTCTACATTTCGGCGTCTGATTTAATTTCAGTCTTTTTATGCCCTCCAAAAATGCAGATCATTGTCAAATTCCTGAAAAAAATATGCATTTTATGAAAAGGGGACTATGAATTCAGAGAGGAAATAAAACATTTAGAACCCAAATAAATCCATTATAATTCACTGCAATTCAGCAAATTACAAATTTCACTGTTTGCATGAGAGATTTTTAAAGCGTGTGAAAATCACAACCATTTAAACTAATTTATTTCACAAAATCTGTGTTTATGAGAGAAGGTCGCCCTATTCTGCATATTTATTAAATAAATATTCAATTAAATCTATCCCATTTTAGTTCATTTCTCTTTTCTGTGGTGATTATGTAACCTCAAAATAAAAGTTGTAAATTGTTTCTTTGGCGCTCAAAATGCATCAAATATCTAAAATACATTTTTTCGATTTGCTTGTGTTTTTTTTGGAAATATATACGATATATATACGTAAATATGTACTTTCGATTATTAAGCCCCATTTTTGGTTAGGTTACAAAAGTAGAAGGAGGACTTGGGGCAATTTGATTAAGAAGCCCCTTGGGCAACAAAAAAAGAGTCACTTTTGTGAGAAGAGCAATGGTCTTCCAGGTCATCCATGGTCAGAGCGGAAACACAACAGACACAACAATAGAGTGGGAGAAGTTTATTGAGTTTTATTTACCGGTGTTGATTACTTGTGTTTGCTATTTATAAAAAGGGAGACATGCAGGAGGATTTGAAGTCTTTCCTGCATTTGTGAGCCATCCAAAATGATGCAGATAAAGAGTGACCAGGCGGGTATAATATTCATTCAATAACCTAATGAAGTGACACAGTTAAAGGTAAGCTAATCTCACAAGCTCTAACTAGAGAGCCTCTAACGTTAGATTATGCTAGTCCTGATAATCTCATTGTGTCTGCTGTGTTTTCCGCTTTAGCATAACTTACCGTTATGGTAATTATGCTAACCTCCCTTTCACGAACCGGTAGAATAAACTCAATAAACTTCTCCCCTCCATTGTTGTTTCCGCTCTGACCATGGATGACCCTGAGCAACATTACTCTTAACGTACACAGTTTTGCAAGGTCTTGCAAAAGTTTATCTTTTTTTTCCCAACCCTACTTTGCACAAAAGTTTTCCCAATCTTGACAGTTTTATTTTTCATTTTTTAACCCTTTAAATCTGTTCCCTAAGGGGCTCTGTACTTTTTTTAATGCATAAAATGTGGTAAAAAAAAAGCTCAATGTAGAGTTATCTTCATTTTACGCATTGGAAAGGTTTTCCGGCTCCATGCGTTTTTTTTTTCAGCATTTGTTGAAAATTTGTTGAACGTTTAGAGCCGTCATGAGGTGTCTCCCCCGAGTCATATGGCGACGTGAAGTGAGTGTTGGGCTTTTGGCGTGCGCAACCCTCTCGAACAGCGAGTCATGACGCACGGGGAGGGGTCATCGCACGAGATGTATTTACAGCGTCGCGCCGGATGAATAATAGTGAGCAGAAGGAAGCCATATGTGAGTGGGAGGGCGACCGCCAAGTGCCCGCACTCGCCATTCGTCGGGAAGCCCACGCCATTGGAGCACTAACCGAATCACGATGGCGTTCACCATGGGGGCCGTAACTGAAAACCGAATCCCAGAGGAAAAAAATGAAAATATTCAAATAAATGAAAGACGCTAATGTGGCAAAACAAATGAGCACCGCTGCGGCTGATATGCAAACGAGGTCTCGGCGTGCCTTGGGGCGAGCCTCGCCAGATGCCGGTGAACCGGGCGCAGGAGGATGCGCAAGGGTGGCGGGGATAAATAATAAAAACAGCAAGAGGCAGTTGAAATATGTCGTGATTAGCCCGGGAATGTTTTGGCGACGGCGAGTTTCTGGCAGCAAACGGCGCATTAACGGGATCGCGCTAAACCAGCAAGTTGTTTGTCACGACGTTTGAGTCTTCTTCAGATGACAGCATGAATGAGATGTTGCTGTTCCGCTTCTCGCAGCGCCGCGTGAAGTTCATCTCCCAGGGTTGCAATAAATGACCCGTTTCCTCCCGCGAAGCGTTTCTGCGTGGGGCTCCTCCGAGCAGGGTCATTGGGGTAATTGATTCTCGCATCACGGTACGTCAATAGGTTTGGGCGGCTATTTGGTTATAGTGAGGTTGGTGGTTTGAGTCCCAAAACTCCCCCTGCTCTTCATGTAGGCCTTCTTAGTCTTAAAACCTTTACTTTGTCAACATCGTCACCCCTTTCGCCACATCATCTTTGTCCTTTCGGATCATACCAATGGTTGACTCAGCTATATCGTAGTGCTTGGCCTGATCTGTGACACCAACACCGCTCTCACATTTAGCTGTTATTTCCTTCATCAGATCGACTGTAATTCTTATCCTCTTCTTAACACCACTAGCACTAGCACTCTTAGCTTCTTTGGGAGCCATGATGAGGGCTAGCTTACTGGAAAAAAAAACGCTAGAAGACAACGGTGTAAACAACCACGCAGGACTGCAGCTACGCTACAACGCCACAACGTTGAAGCCTGTGAGTTTTTTTGTTCTCTCCTTGATTCACAATGTGATCAGAAACCGTCTGACAATTTTTTTGGTGCATTTGTGAGACCAGGTTATACTGTGGTGACAAAGCATTCACTCATTCATACGTCTATTCACAGAAAGGCCCCCTGTGGGAGTCCAACCAGGGACCTTCTTGCTGCAAGGCAGACAACCGTATTAAACATATTGTTATATAAAATACCAAGAATTTCGTATAATAGAACGCGTATAACGGGGCTGGTGAGCAAGCGAGTGCCGATTGCAGCTCCCGTCCACTCGAGCAGATGAATCACAGCTGCACAGTTGGCTAAGCCCAAGAGGCTAGTAGCTGACGCTAGCATATTGTTTTGAATCAACCATCTTGTCATAGCACACCCTCCCTTTCCTACGCTCTCCTCACCAACACACACGTACACACTCACACACACGCAACAATGATGACCGCCTCAGTTTAAGAGCAGGCGCAAGCCGGGACCCGTGTTCCCAGAATCTACGTCTTCTTGCCGGGTTTTAGCAGTTCCCGCTCCGCTAGGCATTCCTCCATAGATGCGACTTCCGTGTCCCAAGAATTTGGGCTGGATGAAAAGATGAAACGGAGAGCTGGAGAGAGAGAGAGAAAGAGAGAGGGAGAAGGGAGCTGAAGGCGACCAATCTGAGAGGCTGGAGGAATGAAAAGGGAAAATATAGTGGAGTAACCTACTTTTTTTTCCCCGCACAGCATCTCTCTCAGTGCATATGTAGAGGCTTAACAAGCTACGATGACACACACACACACTCACACGCATGCTGGCTTTTTTCTTATAATTGCTCCAGTTGTTGCATGGGAAGAGTACATGGCTTCGAGTAGCAGGAAAGGAAAGACAGGGAAAGTGAAAAGGAGGACGACAGGCTCTCTGGATTAGATACAGAAGCAAAAACTTTATTAATACTTGAGAAATTTGACAACACAGGGAGCTCCAGAATGGTGCCTGACCCGGCCCCACTCACTACGGGTGGAAAGGATCTCTGTTGGGGCCAACATCCAGCGGCCCAGCATTATTTCCCTGCACCCTGACAGGCCAAGGCTACCCCACTTTTGCCTTAAAAGAGCAAACGGACAAGAAGAAGAGAAGAGAAGAAGAAAGAAAGAAAAAGACGATGAAGAAGAGAATCGAATTCCCTGTTGCGCTGCACCAAACCAGCTGCCGGGCGGAGGGGTGAAGATGGTGAGGCGGGAGAAGAGAAGCTGCGTCAGATGGGACCGGAGTGTTGGCGGAAGAGAGAAGAAAGGATGGAGGAAAGTCTGATCGTATTGGCGAGACCACCCACACCATCACGGAGCAGTACTTTGGAAATACAGAACACAAGCGCTGGCGTGTTTTCAGTACAGAGGAACTTCCTGGTGTGGAACAACAGAGCAGCGGTTAGCGCTTCCTCCTCATATTCCCACAGGAGTCTCCAGGTACCTTAGGGTTCTCTCCTCTGACAACTCAGGAATAAATCACATGGGAAGTGATCATCACTACTCATTGGTTAGAGCTGTTCACAGTTAGCGCTCATGCTAACGGGCACACACTTCCTGGTTGGATTCCCACAGCGGGCTTTCCTGGCCGGGGTGTCCATATTCCTCTCACAATTCCAACACATGCATACATATATATACATATATACAATACGTATATATATAAAATATAAATGACATTGGCTAACTGTATGGCTATGAGGTATGAATACCCGTATGTGTCAATGTGTGAATGGCTGAGTGATTATCTTTATGTTTCTTTTCCATGGCCCTATTTGTCTCCGTAAACATCCATAACAATGTTTTCGTAAGAGTACATGCTGCATATATAGGGTTTTTTTTTCAACCCATGATTTAACCTAGACTGACAGGGTAGCGCCGTTGTCGCTAGCGCTGCACAGTATTTTGCTGGGTTACAAGTCGCAATGTAAAAGCCTTGCTGGCGACTAATGCGTTCATTGTGTGGGCGCAGGTGGGATGTAGGTGATGTTGGCAGCTCGTCACCTGTGCATCACGTCTGCCCTTCACAATCGTTAATCCGCTCGCGTAAAGCTTGTTTTTTTTGTTGTTTTTTTTTGTCTTCCTTACATAACATTATAAATGACAGCAGTTGGAGATCCGAGCGGCGGAGCATAAATCTAGCCTTTGTCTTGTTTCTGTCGGTCGGTAAATCAAGCAGGATTACAGGCCCCTCAATGCATCACACACACACACACACACCTGTACACCCGGTTTGTGTTCTCCTGCCTTCCCACGTACATCATCTTACCCTGTGTGTGTGTGTGTAGTTCTCAGCTTTGAGGCTGTCAGCAGCCGTGCATTCCAAAACTGAAAAAAAACATGCGTTTCAAGAAGTTTCCGGTTGGTTGTACAGCTGAAGATGCCGATTTCAAATGTGTCACATATCTGTATGTCACTCCTTAAAATCTGGTTAAATTGTTATTTCTTGAATATACATGGACACTTTAATTGAATGAAAAAGGAAAATAAATGACCTGCTAGCTTACTCCTGTGCAGGGTCACCATAATTTAATTTAATTGTCTTCTAAAACACCAATGAATGAATGAATGAATGGATGAATGAATGACTTGAAAAATAACAGATGTTTTTGCTGATTTTATGAACAAAAAAAGTTAGTTTAGTGTTTATTTCTGCCTATATTCAGCCTGGGGCCTATCCCTGCTCTGATTGGACGGGAGATGGGGTTCAACCTGGCTCGATCACGGGGCCACAAATAAAGATAGACATAGGAAGTGGATCAAACACCATGAAACGAGTCATATAGACACAAGCAACCATTCACTCACTCATTCACACGTCATATTAATATGATACATTAATTAATTCATCCATCAATCATATAGAGACATACCAGTCATTCCCCCATTCACACATGGTATAGAGACTTAAAGCCATTCATCTTCTCATTCACATGTCATATGAAGACATCATTCATTTATTCATTCACACATCATGTCGAGACATGCAAACATTCATTCATTCACAAATCACATTGAAAAATGCAACCATTGATTCTTATTCAGAATGTCATATAGGGACAAATGACAATTCATTCATTCATCCATCATTCATATATAGACATAGCAGTCACTCCCCCATTCACACATCATATAGAGACCTAAAGCCATTCATCCTCACATTCATATATGCCGAGACATACAGTACAACATGCATTCATTTATTTTTAATCATATAGAAGAATGCAAACATTCATCCTCTCATTCACACATCATATAGACATGTACAACCATTCACTCAGTCATTCACTAGTCATATCAATACATAAAACTAGTCACACATTCATCCACTCAGAGACTTAAAGCCATTCATCCTGTCATTCTCATATCATGTGAAGTAATTCAACCATTCACTCAGTCATTCATATATCGATACATAAAACCATTCATTCATTCATCAATTACACATACCAGAAACACCAGACATTCCCCCATTCACACATCATATAGAAACATGCAGTATAATCAGTCATTCATTCATTTTAACACAACCATTCAGTCACTCATTCACATGACTGGACAATTCAGGGTCCCCATTGAAACTCCTCATGTGTTTGGACTGAGGGAGGAACCTGGAGAACATGGAGCCTCCACACAAGTAAGCGGGATCCACTTGCCCTAAGTAACAGAAATAAACCCATAAAAATATAAACAAACAAACAAAACACATTCTGCTTCTTCTGCAACATCATGTGCCCATTAGCTCCGGTCCGACGTGATGGCGCTGATCTTGCGGAGCATATTCATGAGCGCATCTTCCTCCTCCTGCTCTTCTACCGGTTGGAAAACAAACAGCGCTTCCTCAGACGAGCGCCACCGCAGATTAAAGCGCCCGCTGAATATTAATCGCCCTTGTTAATGGCGGTCGGAGAGGAGGGGCGGCCAGGAGATGAAGAGGGAGCGGAGAAGAAGAAGTCAAAGACTCGCGGGATGTGAGGAGTGTTGATAACGCCGGAGTGCGTTATTAATAACGCCGGATCATAATGGGAGGATTTTTTTTCAGACGCCGTCACTTTCTCTTGATATTCATCCCTCATCCGAAGATGCCGCTGCCGCTCCAGCAAATCAGATTGATGGAAGGACCACAGCGGAGGAGAGGAAACACCCTCGTGTTTTCAAGGAGAGGATGTTGGACGGAAGGTAGAGGGACTGCAGCTCCAACGTGAGGGTCGCTTTTGTGAAAGTGGACCGAAGGGATGACGACGGTACAAGTCGGCAAGAGGATTGGTGGGGAAACATCAGCCGGAAGAATATCAGGAGGAAGAACATTGGTGGAATACAACTTCATTTATCAAATGTCTGAGTCATCATATGTGATAGTATATGAAATTAGACAAATGAAAGAAATAATTTGGGTAATTCAAATAATCCATTCATTCACTCATCATATAGAGATATCCAACCATTCACCCTCTCTCCTGCATGTTGGAGGAATCTGGGCAACCTGGAGGAATCCATCGCAAACACGGGGAGAATATGGAGACTCCACGCAGAAAAGCCCTCTGTGAGAATCAATAGAGATACAATCCAGTCTTGGCTCACGAACATCCCGATAACTAACAAATCAGCCTACAAACAGAGTTTCTGATCAACGTTTGAGCTGAGAACAAGCCTCAGTGCGTGGACACACAAACAAAAATTCATGGGCTTTCCGCATTGTGGCATTGTAGTGTAGCGTGCTACTCTGCGTTGTTTACATCGTTCTTATTCTCCTCCTATTAGGTTTTTTCAGTAAGCTAGCACTCATATTAAGAAGGAAATAATAGCCAGACTCCACTTGTTGTGTTCCTGCAAAGTGCTAACTGCTGCGCCACCAAAGCAAATTAGCTCTGCGCGCTCCGTCTTCAACTCCTGAACGGAAATGTTATCCAAGGACGTTGTCGCGTGCTCGCTGCAGTCTTTCCAGAACATCATTACCGACATGATGAATGACAAATTACAGCCGTATTGCTATTACAGTGCAACGTAGCATGCGCGGCCGAGCGTAAATAAACAGAGATTCCAATGTAGTCCGACAGCGGCAGCGAGTCTCACACACTCCAGCATCACACTCGTCCTAAGCCATCACACACCCGCTTCCACAGGAGGATGTCGATACGTTTCATGTCCCACCGCACAGTAACCGTCTGTGTATGGACGCGACGCACGTGTGCAATAACCACCTGTTTTCTTCATGGAAATAAAAATGTGTTTTTTAATTAATAAAAATATATATATAAAAAAAAATTAAATAAGATAAATGTACATTTAAATAAAAATATATACATATATATGGATATAAAATATTTATATCATTTTTAAATCATTTTTTAATGAGTGGGTGAACATTTTTCCTTTGACAGTAAATGAAAGATTGGATTGTTGTATGTCTATATGATTGTGAATGTATATTTATCTTGATATAACGTGAGTGAGAGGTTGAATGTTTATATGTCTCTATTCGTGGCCCCGTGAAGGGTCCGGGGTGAACCCCATCTCTCGGCCAATGACAGCAGGGACAGGCTCCAGCCTTACGGCGAGCGTGAGTGGAGGATAAGTGTTTAGATAATGAATGAATTATATATTTGTTAATGTCCGTCTGAGTTAATTGAACGCCCAATTACGTTTTAATGCTCCCATATTATTTCCCCTGGAGACCCGATGACAGCTCAGTTGTAATTAGTAATCTCGCCGTCCTCGTCTGGTGGGTAAATATCTTCAGAAAAAAGACGCTCCCGGTAGCAGGTACCCGTCCGTCCGTCCGTCCGTCGTCATCGCACAAACGCTCCTTTCCTGAAACGAGCCCGCGGCTAAGCTAAGCCAGCGTCAGGCTCATTTGTCCTCATAAACCCAGTTGCGCCGTGTATTTTTTTTTAACAACCGCACTTTAGCGTATATTACTTCACCCATGGTCGAGGCCCAAGGTTATGTGAAAGATTGGCCGTGTAATAACTATTTCCAGGATTGTATATTTTCATTTTGGCAATTTCCTAGAAGTAATTTCAGTTGAGCACACACCTGTGTGTGTGTGTGAGTGTGAAATAATATTGTGTTTTTAATGGCTGGGTTGGACGAGGGAAATTTCTAAAAGTATCCAAGATGTCTCTGGTTAGAACTAAGGCCACTGATGTCTTTTTCAATGACATTTCATACTTTAGGAGACACTCAGGCGTAGTGCTCATAAGCTCCCGCCCACACGGCAAGCACGATAAGCATTTGCAGTGGTTTCACAGTGTTTGATCCACTTCCTCCCACCCCTCTTCTTTACGGTTTGCCCTTAAGCACCTTACAAGATGTTGCAAAAACTTCAGAAAGGCGGGGATGACAACCCGTTGTGCTTTTCCGCACTGGCCACGCCAACTTCAAATTCCCTGACCAATGGGACGTTTGTTCTTGGGTGTCCTACGGTAAATGTTCTGCATAGATGATGTGTGGAGTTCAAGCCTGAAGAACACCTGAACTTGGGAAATCCTACGTTTGCTTGCAAAGATGGCCTGACGTTAGCTTAAATGTGCTGTCATGCTAAGCTAAAGTCACCAGGAAGCTTCAGTCAAACAGATCCAGAACTAACAGGAGATGTTTTTCTTTCCCAAGACTTTGATATTGCAATCCAAATAAGTGAACATTTGCTGTCTCTGTAAAACCCTTGTTGCTGCAAGCTCGGTATCCGAGGTGGGGGAATGCGGAGGTCGTGGGCGAACGGGGCGGATGAAATGATTGGATAAGGTTTCCGCAAACCTGCAGACATAACATTTACCGCGCTCCTTACTGCTGCGTTCCTTTTATCGTAAGCTATGGAGTCAAAGCAAACAAAAAAGAAAGAAAGAAAGAGGAATTGCTTCTGGAGAAAGTCTAGCGGGCCTTAAGCAGCACTCTCGGCTTTGTGAAAGGGTTATGCGGTTCATTCTCCGACAAAATGGGAAAAAATAAACATCTGAAAAGCAGCAGCTTCTTCTTCTTCTTTGTACTTTCAAAGTATTGTGTGGTTTGGAAATGCATTCAGATCTGGTGACCCGAGAGTAGGTCCAGCACTCCACCACCAGAACTCAATGTATGAAGTGAAACATCTGATTTTTTTCAAAAGCGGGACCGGGTCAGAGACAAACACAAGCGGGTCACGAAAACAATCCGGCTTTCTAGTTTTGTCTTTTGTGCTCTTGATTTTCTCATCGCCGCGACGACAAGTTGCGGGCACGATACGAGACCCGCGTTTGACACACTGGGACGACGAGTAAGGATCAGACCAAAGCTTAGAATGTCGTCTGTTGCTCAGTTGGAAGACCGGGAGTCCCTCCAATTCACTCCTCTAGTCTGCACGCCGAAGTGCAACACTGAGCGCCTTGTTGCTCCCGATGATCCACTTAGCGCCTTGCATGGCAGCTCTGCTGCCATCTTGCGTGAGCGGGTGAATGTCGTCCCGTGTGAAGCTCTTTGAAAGTGTAAGGTGCCGTATAAGTGCAGACCTTCATCTTTCTGTCGTCTTTCATGACTGAGCCAACAGACACGAGCTAGCACAGAAGACTAGCCGAGAGCAGTGTGTTTTGGAAGCTTGTAGAAGCACTGATTGGGTTTACGACAAACTCAGCGTCGCCGTAAACTAGCAACCGCATGACTAGATGGTTTCAAACCAGGTGATTTATAGAAACTCGTCATTTTGTAGCCCATTGCTTACTGTGCTAGCATAAGTACCTCAGAGGACCCAGGAATGCCGGAACGAGATGACCTCCTCCCGTTCTCACGGCTCGTTCTCCACACGTCCTCTGGGCACCTTTTTTTTTTTTTCCTTGCAGAAGGTCTGAGAAGTACCGTGTAATATGTGAAATATCAGAAGTTTTGTCATTCAGCCTTTTTGGTTGTACGGTCATGGATACTCTTGAGGGTGAAAGTCTGAAAAGATGAAGCATGAAAATCTATGTAATGCATCTAATAAGGCGTGTGAAGACGTGCAGATGGCCAGTAGCTCTTGGAAAGAGGAGCCGGAACGTTGTGCACGGAGGGGAACGTCTGTTGTGAAGATGACGACATCCTCGTGACAAATTCGCAACGTGACCTCGATTGTCAGATTAAACACCGTGAAACAACGGCTGGCATGACTGTCTCAGTCTGCCATTAGCTGCTTTCACACTGGAGGAACTTTTTTGTAGGTCCTGGACCCTTTTTATAGGAACTGGGCCATTTCTTGCTGCATTCTGAGAGCAGAGGAGCCAGGGACCGTGGACCTTTAGTTCCTCGAACCATTTTAGCTCCTACTCCAAGGCAGGATCGTGATGTAGGTGCTTGGTGGAGCTTATTAAACGTGCCCATTATCTGGCAATTCTTTTGGAGTGCCACTTTTCTTGCGATAAAATGGGTAGAAGTAGCAAGGAACGGAGTTTAACGAGGTCTTCTGGCCTGCCACGCCTTGGAGGGGTTTCCGTGGCTCGCAGAGGAACATCAACATTTTGGGACGGAATAATCGTTAGCTAATGGCTAACAGGGCGCAGCAGCACGAGGAGAAGATAAAAAAAAACTTCCATCATCTGATAATACTCAGTTATCTTTCCATGAACGCTGCAGCAGCTTTCACCTCCATGCTGTCTGTGTTGTCCTCTTCTTCTTCATCTTCTTCTTATTTGGTGGAGTGTGGAGCTTCAGGTGCACGTCAAACCGTCCCGACCGTGGTCTCACTGCCTGTGGGAATGCTAAATTAAAAGATACCCCTTGAGGAGGAAGAGGAGGAGGCTAATTCCTGGAAGCAAAATTTAAGCTGGACGGTTCTTAGAAGTCCTCTGTTTGTAAGACTCCCTAATGCTTAGCGTGCCTGATGGTAGATTTTGGTAATCGGCCATTTTCCCCTGTTGAAAACGGGCAACAGGGACCCTGCTCTTGCTTTTTAAACGCTAACACACCTTCAGATGGGAGTACAACCCAGTAGAAGAAGTAGCTTAGCAGCAGCAAGAGCCTTTAGCCCATCAAATATTTATCACGTCGGCAACAGCGCTCACTTTAAAAGGTCCTGACGGCATTTTCCTCAACAGCACACCATTAATGTATTCATCAGGGCTCGCTCGCCGTATCGATGTTTTACGAAGGGTGCGAATGGAAGCGATCATGTTTGGTGGTGTGTGTGGAAGCATTGCCTCCCGCCGCATCCTGGTACTAAAGGGAAAGGGTTTTTTTTTTTTTTTTTTGACCACCTGGACTTTTAAGTAGGTAGCTAGCAGGAAGCTGCTCAGGAATCCCCCAAATAAAGGGAAACCATTCGGCAGGGTGTCACGGAGGCCAGAGGATGACGTTTCTGGTCTGTGCGTGTGTCTACCCCTCCCCTCCATGCAAATTAAACCCCTGTAAATATTTACTTTTAACTCTCACCCACACATTGTTTCCAATTTCATGCTTCGCTGACCCACGCTACACACACGCGATCTTCCTGCCACCACCGTGACAATCAGGTTACCTGGAGCACACTAAGAGCAATGAGGACAAGGACACTCTACTATGTGGTTGAATGGAGGATTGAACCCCCAACTTCCTGATTGGACGCCCGCTCCATCAATTCAGCACCTCCCAATCAGAAGCTGCGGTTTTAATCTCTGAGTGAAGGTGACGTATCAGAAGTTGCCGTATTCCGGTAGCCAGAGTACGGAGCTGGAGCCGGAAGGGTGAGATGTTTCCGCCTGGAGAAGAACATCTCAGGGATGTCTTGATCAGAAGGTGCTCCTTGGATCTTAGGAGACTGGGAGGAAAATGGAGAAGGAAAGACTAACAAAGTAGTATTAATAGCAATTCAGCTCAGTGCTGTTACATTTCCAGAAGAAGACTTCCAGGCTTTTTTTCATTTACTTATTTATTTTCCAGTTGTGTTTAATTCAGCAGTCTATGAAATAGTTAGCATCTGATTTCTAGTTCCTGGTTTCACTCCTGGAAAACACACTGAGTTTTGCCCAGTCCTGGGCCAGTCATTTGAAAAGGAAAATGCAATGGAATAACAAACATTCAGTCATTAATTCATTCACTCATTATCCAGGCTTATTATCCTGTGGTCAGGGTTGTGAGGGGTTCAGTCTATCCAAACTGTGATTATCCATTCACCGTCAAATTCACATTTTTTATTGACATACAACTATTTGATCATTCATTCAGATGCAATATACAGACAAACAACCACTCACCCTCTTATAGCCCAAAATATAAAGAATTAAAACCGATCACCCTCCCAATCACATTTTATATTGAGACATTCAGTCATTCACTCACTCATTCACTCATCATAAAGGCATAAATAACCATTCACCCTCTTATCCACTCAAAATATAGAGTTTAGAGAATTCAAACAGTTCACCCCCTTATTCAAATTTTGTATAGAGACATATCATTTACGCTCATTCATACGTCATATACAGACAAACAAGCATTCACCCTCTTAATCGGCCCTCTCATTCATGTCACATAAAGACAAGTGCATGCGTGCATGTGTGTGTGTCATTCACACTATAAAGAGACATGTTGGGAAAATTTGGGGTCGCCAATGTCATGGACCCTCCATCTCCCGGGAGGAAATGTAGCTGCGGATTCATGCAAAATACCAGAATTAATACCTGCACTTACTCACACCTTGGCCCTTATGCACACACACACACACACACACACACACACACACACACACACACACACACACACCTTGCTCCATCTTCTGGCACTAACATGGCCACGCAAAGGACAAAATAGCCCCTTTCTATTCAAGCACTCTCCTGAGCTCTCAGACTGATGCCGCTGCCGCCGGCGTGGACGCCGCAAAACCCCGGCATTTTTGAATAAATGTATGTGAGCGGATGAATATGGATGTGGGACGCCACGCAGTGCAAGCACAGTCACCGGCGCTGCAATTTTCTTGTCCTCGGTCTTAATTAGCAAACATGAAAACAAATGAGCCGCGCCGATTCAAAGGCCGTCAAACTTTGAAAGCCCCGAGACGATAATGAGTCTGATGTGTGTGTGTGTGTGTTTGCACGCACATGTACGTGCGTGCTGCACATTCCCACTCTGTGTAGTCATCTGCTTATTTGCCGAGACGACTTGTCCTCTTTTGCTCTCCACGATGCCACACACTGAATTCCAGCTATTAGCCGGCACCTGGCTAAGGGTACCGCCTGGTTATTATCCGTCGTTCGCCCGAGGCGGGTTTTACTGACTGGCAGGTGACACGACACGGGGAGCAATTACACCGGAGGTCACGGCGGGCGACCTTGCCGGTGTATTGGTGTAAAATTGGCTGGAATTTGTTTTAGATTGCGGCTGAGCGGCACCGGATCTTTCGACTTGGAGAAACTGTTCCCTAGCGGGTTACGGATGGAGAGGGGAGCAAAGCTCACGCCTTTTGCCGCTGTGTCGAGTTTTCGGAAAGGGGCAACGAGCTTCGGCGAAGATTCTGACTGACGTGGAAAAAAAAGACAAAACAGACATATTCTCATTATGTTGGAAAAAAGGAGCCCAGATTTTTTTTTTTTTTATCGGGGTTGAAAGCAACCGGGTAGATCCATCTGGTGGGTTGTTTTCCCGGCTCCCATGAAAAAACACAGGAGGTTCGTGAAATTACTAGTCTAGATGCGTTCATGCAGGTTTTTCTGTTCCTTTTGGTTTTAAATCGGAGGATTTGTTTCAATTCTGCTGGCAGTCTGTTCATTTTTATTGTTATAATGATGTTATACCTTGTCTGGTTAGCAGAGCACCCTGATTCTACTCTTTAAAAACAATCCCCGTGTTACATTTGCTATTAAAATATATTTGAGCTCCTCACAGAAATCCATATAATTGGGCCTTTAATTCCCACCGCCGTATGTTTCTGTTTATAGATGTTAGCTTTAGGCTAATGACTGGGCCGCCGTACGGGGAGCATTAAGCTTCAACATTTACTCTGTTATTCATAAACGGCGCTCAGTCAGCACATGGAAATAAATGAATAAATAAAAAGGGCGGCGCATTGGTTAAGAGCCTTTCTGTGTCTCCATGTTTGCTATGTGGGGTTCCTCGGGGTTCTCCGGGTTCCTCCCGCAGTCCAAGAAGAACCCTAGCTTCCAAAGGCATTTGATCACAAACAAATTTTCAACAAAGTTTTTGAGCAAATCTCGAATTGAGCTGCGTATTAACAAACTCATAGGCTTTCCGTGTTGTGTAATTGTAACATAGCCATGTGTGTCATATGTGCTAATCTGACTTGTTTTTTCAATTTGTTAGCCTTCATTATGGCTTCCAAAATATTTAAAAGTGCTAGTGGTTGTAAGAAGAAGTTAAGAACACCATTTTCAATCAAATTTTGAATTGAGCTGCACACAAGCCTCAGTGTACGAACACACTAACAAACGCACGTGTTTTCTGTGCCGTGGCATTGTAGCTTTGTAGCGTAGCTGCAGTTGTGTGTGCTTCTCTGAGTTGTTGTTCATCGTTCTTCTGTTATAATACCTTTTTGTGCTTTTTTTTTCTTTCAATTATTTCTGAGAAGGTTCTCAGTCATCACGGTCATGGTGAGTTCTTGTCGAAATCTTCTTGGCGTGGCAACTGGACTTGAATTTTTTCATTTGAAGACGTTTCAAACAGGTTTGTCAGGCTTTACCTTTTCACATTTCCAATCAAGGTAATCCCCAAAAGTTGTTTCTTTGTCCCCATCTAACAACACCGCCATTAGCATAACAACCGCCTTCTACCGAGTTCTGCCGATCAACTCTTCCAACCCAGACCCACCCATAACCTTGGCGTTTGTATTCGGAAATTCAAGTCCAGTTGTCACGCCAAGATGATTTTGACAATGATTTTTTTTCAATTAGTTGGCCCTCATCATGGCTTCCAAAATAGTTAAAAGTGCTAGTGGTGTCATTTCCAGTCAATCAGAAGAACGAAATAATAGCTGAATGTGAGCGGTGTTGGTGTAACTACGACCCGACTGAGTCAACAATCTGTACAATCCTGAAGAACAAAGATGCGCTAAAGACGGCTAAAGGGGCGACTATTCACGCAGCAAAGGTTTCGAGTTTTGGAAGAAATAGAAATGTGATTGTAAGTTTGGATGAATGAAAGACAGCGTGCTGGAGAAGCGTTAGCATTAGCGAGGGTCTCATATGCGAGAAGGGTATACTTTTGGCTGATTTAGTGAAATAAAGTGCAAGCGCTGGCAAGAAGAGAAAGAACAGTAGGAAAGAGTAATAATGATCAACTAATTTTTAACTCCTTTCTGTATTATTTTTGCCACATGTAAACCCATAAAGAGTTTCCAAAGAGTGCAGTATGTTGTTGGGGCTAGAGAACAGATCGATGGGATTTACATTAATTTCAATGAGAAGAATAGATTCGGTTCGCGAACATTTCAGTTCACGAAAAAAACGAATTAAATTCGTAAGCCTTGGTTGTACTGTGCCGATTAATGAATGAATGAAGGAATAGAGGTAAGGATGAGATACAGGATTTGACACGGAAATTGACGGGATTAGCTTGAGAGAGACCGAACCTCACAGCTGTTTAGAAAAAAAAAACAAAAAAAAAATCACGACCTGAAAAATCTGCTTTCTTTTGGTTTCTCCGGCGTTGAAGAAATAAAAGCCGTCCCTCGTCTGCACGTTTGCATCAGCGAACCATCACATGCTTCAAAAAACGCCATTCACCCTTTGATGTGCGCCATTCATTTAACCATCCGCGTTTGCACCTTGAGGAAAAAACATCGGGACGAGGCGAAAAACGCGCGGCGGCGTGATGTTCACACGCAAGATTAACGGCGGGATAATTGGAGGGAAGGCGGCAAACACTCCTCCGGCGGTTCAAGACGACAAAGTGGCCCCCTTCGTTTTCTGACACAAAAATCACAAGGCATTTTTAATTTTTTTTTTTTTCATGTAATCCCTTTCTTCACTGGAGCAACCGCACAAGCGCAGATCCGCCGAAGGAAAGGCTCAATGGCTGTCGTGAATCCGACAGATAACGGCTCGCCCCCGGACAGGAATCGAACCGTCCCTCTTGTTTTTGTCCGCTCAAACAGCAGGTCCCGCTTCCACATCGTGACCTCGGCGCAGAGAACTCCGATTTGTCGTAGGCTCGGTGACCCATCGGTCGTAGGACTGTCGGAAAAATCTATTCTTGAATAATCACTGTGGAAACGGCACAGCTGTGCATCTAGGGGTCTGAGAGTACAGTGAAAGATATTCTCCTTTATTTTTTTTTTTATTTTACTGCGTCTGATACCACTTTAAAACATCTCTTTGTAAGACCTGCAATCAGCGGCATATCTCACAACAAAGTCTATAATCATTCTATTTAATATGCTTCTAGATACTCAATAATTCACACTTCACATAGAGACACAATTATTTAATTACTTATTCATTTTGTTCAAGGAACATCGTGGAGATTATTAATATTATTAGTCATAATGTAATTATTTCACATAGAAGGGATGTGTCGAGGACTATTATCGGTCAGATTTAGTCTTGCAAACGAATCCCCTTTTCTTGTCCATTTTAAAATAATACCAGCTCAGTGCTTAAAAGGAAAACAAACAACTGGTCGCTCAAGGCTGTTCGTCTGGTTCCAGTCCGATTACTTTGGTGAATAATGGCATTATTGTCAATCTGCAGCTCGTGGCTTAATAGCAGGAAACACGAAGTCACCAAAAACTTGCAGTTTAAGCCATTTCTGGCTCGTGATTGGGTGTTTGAGGGCTGGCCGGTAGCCTCAAGGACTAATTTGACCACGACTGCTCTCAATTACCCCCCCGACACAAGTTTCTAGGTTAGCAAGACGTAAGACAGTGATGGGCTGCCAATTTGATTCCCCCACAGTCAAAGACCAAATTGGAGAATGTTTGGTCACAGGAAACATTTTGTTGCGTTTTTTTGGCGGGTTACTTCTCCTGACCTGGAGCAACAGCACCTACAGTCATGAAATTGGTAGAAACTCCCCCTTGTTATTGTAAATATATGAAGATTCATCCAGAGAGGCTGATGGTTGAGGTTAGAAAGGAATCACCGTGGATTATGACATTTGCAGATGACATTGTGATCCATGTTGAGAGCAGGCAGCAGGTGGTGGAACATCTTGAGAGGTGAAAGCACGGGACCTCAGATGGAGTGGAAGGGTGAAGCTACAGGGAGTGGAGATTAAGAAAGTTGAGGAGTTTAGGTACAGAAGATCAACAGTTCAGAGCAATAGAGAGGGTGGAGAAGATGCGGAGAAGCAAATGCAAGAAGGTTGGAACCAGTGGAGAAAAAGTTGAAAGGGAAGGTGCACAAGAAGAAGCACAAGGTGTAGCAGAGGACGTGGAGGTTTTCTTCGGAAATGATAGGACATCAGAAGGAAAGCACATGTAGGATGTTCTCGAGATAAAGTCAGACTGAGACGGTTTAGAGATTGGACAGTGGAGGGATGGTGGAGATCTTGGTAGAAGATCTGCTGTTTTCTGCCGTTTCATGAACACATGAACTTCCCCGGAAGCCGCTCCTTCACGTCCCCTTCATGGTGTGCCGTCCCTCCAAGCTTCTCCATGGCTCTGTTGCCGCACCTCCACCCGCTTCATCAATCACTTAAGCTCTCCTGCCGCTCGCGGAGATGCTGGACCAATTAGACTTTCTAATTGAGCCAATGAGCAATTTAACACTCAGATGCATCCTCGGATTCTGGAGGCACGTCCCGGCGCCTGCCAGAGCCTCAGGTTCCTCGTGGCGGTTCTTGGCTCCCTCCTCCGCCCGCCTCCGTTGGAGGTGGAGGTCTGACGGCGCCGGGAGTCCAGCCTCGGAAAGGCCGGAGGCTCCTGAGGGATCTCCTCTGACCTCCTTGTCACAAACGCTGGTGCTCGTTCCTCCTCCTCCTCTTGGATCTTCTCCTGGTTCCTCCAAATCCCTGTCTTTTTTATGTATTTTGGAGGATAATGCTTTCATGCTGGTTTTCTGGCGTATCCGTGCACACTCAGGCACGTGGGCGGAGGGCGAGTCCTCGCTTCAGCACCCTCTGGGATTCAACCAGAACTCGCGTCGCGCTGCCCACTTTCAAAGCCAGGGGATGCAGGCCGAGAGGCGCGCACGTGGGCACGTGGGCGGAATGGCAGCGAGCAGTTTGGGGTGAATGTGCTCCACCGAGAAGAATTTAAAGATTTCTGAAGGAGCATGAGGAGGCTGTTGGAGGTGTAGGGCTGAAATATTCACGTGAATCCGTTGTCCTTGTTTGTCGGATCCTCAGCCTTTTGGTGAATCAGGGAGTTGGCCTGCTGTTCTCTTTTCGGCGTTTACAGACTTACAAGTTTTCACTCTTTCACTCACTTGACTTTTAGAGATAGACAACCATTCAACCGTATCATATAGAGACATGAAAACATTCGCTCTCTTAATTCACTTATGTGTATATATATATATATGTATACACACACACACATACACATACAGATACAAATATGTATATGTATATCTATATGACTATATACCATATATACAAATATATATGTATATAAATATTTTTATATATAAATATATATATTCACATATATACATATATATGAATATATATTTCTTATGTATTTATGTATACACACAAATACAGATATTTAAATGTTTATGAACATACATATAAATGTATATATAATATATATGTAACACATGTATATACACATATTGATATACACAAATACATATCTATATATAATTTATTTATTTTTTCTTTTAAGTGTCTTGCATTCTCCACCTTCCCTTCCCTGGTGTTTCCGTTACATAACGGCGTGCACCAACACCATGATGCCATAATCTCTCCCCCAGGCCATCGTGCGTTTCCGAGCCCGGTCTGTTACACGAGGATTTGCGTCGTCGATGACATGAATGACTGGACAGTCTGCGGGCGGGCGCTCATTCATGTACGGGTCATTCTAGGCTTAGCGTGTAGCCGCGCAACCCGGCGGGGTCACGTCGCTCCACATGTAGCCACGGACGCAGCTATTAAGCCGCTTAAAGGCACACGTGCTGACCTTTGACCTTAAATGGCGGTGAAAGGTTTGCCCTCTGTGTCTTCCTCAGGCCTTTCTCAAAATTCTGCAGACATTATTCAGGGGTAATATCTGGGCCTTACGAGATGTGTGCAGTCGCTTATCCCGCACTGTCATCGGGATTCACCCTCTCATTTGCGCAACATTTAGAAGCAAACAATCACGCATTCACCGTATAAAGAGATACAACAATATACTCTCTCATTCACATGACATATAGAGACAGAATCATTCACCCTCTCATTCATCAATCATAAAGAGACATACAACCATTCATTCACTCATTCACATTATAAAAAGACACAACCATTTACCTTTTAATTCACATTCATGTAGACATGCAGCTATTCACTCATTTACATGACATGTAGAGACAAGAACATTCACCCTCTCATTCACCCATATAGACACACCACTGATCATTCATTCATTCATTTAATAAAAACAGAGCCATTCACCCTCTCATTCACATGCCAAATATACATACAACCATTCACTCAATCACATGACAAATAGAGAACTATTCACCCTCTCACTCATACATCATCAAGAAACATTCAAACAATCATTCACTCATTCATAAAGAGATACAACCATTCACTCGTTAATTCCCATGACACTGAGTGACCTCCAACGCTTCACGCTCTCATTCAGCGTGATGATATCAAGGTATGATATGATGAGGTAGCGAGCAGTCATGTGACGGCAGCAGCGCCATGTTAGCTCGTGAGGTTAAAAGCGGTGCGCAAGGACACGAACGGTCCGTGTGTTATCCAATCGGGGGCCGCGATGCAGAAAGAGCACGCGGGCGGCGGGGGGAAGGGGGTTCTCGTCGAACGTGGATTTGAACCGCGCTCACTCCGTCACCGAGATGCGGCGAGCGAGCCGGCGTGTGTTCGTGTAGATTTAGCATCTCATTGTCGCCACTTTCATTCCGGGAAATGTGTTTTCTTGGCAGCAGGTGAATCGGAGAATTTAACGGAGCGTTTTTCAGCTGCAGATAAGCTGCGATCTCTTATCGCCTCACCCCCCTCACCGTCTCTCTATCCTCCTTTGCTTTTTCTATATATAAATATGAAATTCATTCACCCTGACATCTCTTCTCTCCGCCTTTGCCTCATCCTGCAGCTGCAGACTTCCGAATCGTCCGGATAGGAGCCGAGCAGCGGCGATGGAACGCAACAGAGTCGCGGCCGGGATGGAGATCCAGCACTGACCCCGCCCCCGACCAGCGCGCTCGACAGCCCTTGTCCTTTTTTCAGATATTATCAAAAAAGACTGCTTTCGGGTTCGATCGGTACACCTTCTTTTCCCGGAGACGCCACATAGAAGAGTGTTTCAGCATGAATCCGGCCATGTTCCCGCCTCCTGCCGGCCCGAGTGAGCAGAGCGGACGGAGGCGAAGCTCCGCCATGACGGACTGCTGCCTGCTGGGTCTCGCCCTGCTCTTCGGCCTGGCTTCGGCCCAGAAGTTGGACCCGTCCAAGCACCCCATCGTGACCACCAACTACGGCAAGCTCAGGGGCGTGAAGAAGGACCTGAACAACGAGATCCTGGGCCCCGTGGAGCAGTACCTCGGCGTCCCCTACGCCACCGCGCCCATCGGCGACCGCCGCTTCCAGCCGCCCGAAGCCCCGGGCTCCTGGCAGGAGATCCGCAACGCCACCCAGTTCGCGCCCGTCTGCCCGCAGAACGTCCACGGTGTGCTGCCGGAGATCATGCTGCCGGTGTGGTTCACCGACAACCTGGACGTGGCCGCTGGCTTCATCCAGAACCAGAGCGAGGACTGCCTCTATCTCAACATCTACGTCCCCACGGAGGATGGTAAGTGGACGTTGTTGAAGATAGAGCAGCTGGAAGGGTGGGAGTCTTACTGGGGAATGGAATGGTGAATTAGGAAACTGACTATTTGCTGAAAACCTCTTCCCCCTTAGCTTCTCCTCTAATACCAATTTGATTTTATTTTCATTTATTTCTATTTATTTTCACATTCTTTTCAGGTTTCTCTTTTCCAGATGAATCTGTGCTCTTGAAGGTCCACCTCAGCGCGTTCCTATGCGGGATTTTTAAAACCGTGTAGTTATTGTGTGCTCCACATAAACGGAGGTGTTCTTTTCTTTTCAGTGCTAGCTTAGCCTGCGCTACCGCACAGAAGATAAAGGAAAAACCCAGACGCTGACAATAGAACATATTCAGCCATCTTGCTCTTGTTTGACTCGGACACTTTTTCTTTTTAGCGGCATTGTAGTTCGACCGGGGCAGCTAATTTCTTTAGCGTCAACGGAATCCCTTCAATTTTAGTGCCGCCTCTTCAGACACATCATTTTTTTTTTCCCCAGACGAGACGGATTGACGCTAGACTCTGAGTGCCGTTTGGGACAATCCGTTACAGAGAATGGTCCGGATGTGGCGCTCAAACGTTTGGCGCGGGCCCCAGCTTAATATCGTAGCTAGCGCCGACTTCTTAAGATTGAGCTGTGATCGGGGGCGCTGCTATAAAAAGAAGAGGTGTGATATCCCATTCAAGGGTCAGAGAACGTTTCTATTACCCCGCGCCGGTTCGCACCTTTTAAAGCGATGTAAAGCTGGAGAACAAGGAGGGGTTTTCAAGGTGCTGAGTGAGAAAAAAGAAGAATAGGTGACATTTGACTCCTCTTTCTTCTGTATACCATCCATACCCTCTTCTCTCAGCTGTGGTACCTCTTGGCCGCCTGGCCACTGTTAAGAGTGAAAGAAAGGTTTCTATTTTCTGCAGGTTCGATGTGGAGAGTAGATACTTCCACCGCTTCTTCCCCTCTCTCTCTCAATATCTCCCTCTCTTTGCCTTGGGTAATGCAACACGTATTTCACTTTTGTCTTTTTCTGTATATCTCCAATACACGCTGCTCAAAAATGGAACCGAAGGGATAAGAATCATGCGTGCCAGTGTCTTCAACGTTTAGAAAGTCTTTTCCACCATACGTTCCCTTTGATAGGTTGATGGATGGATAGACATATATACAAACCTGTACATACATAAATGAATACATTGCGCATGTATATATAGATACTGTACATATATAAATGCATGCATATGGGTGTACAAAAATGCATGCATTCATCCATACAAATATTCACTTATAAATACATACACATGGACATACATAAGCTGTACATGCATATATAGACACATACGTACATGCATGCATACAGCCCAGAAATAATTGGACAGTAACACGAGTTTTGTTATTTTAGCTGTTTACGAAAATAGTCATTCAGGATACAGTTATATAATCAATGTGGACTTAAAGCGCAGACTCTTAGCTGTAATTTGAGAGTATTCACATCCAAATTGGAACAAGGGTTTAGGAATTACAGTTGTTTAATACGTAGCCACCTCTTTTTCAAGGGACCAAAAGTAATAGGCCAATTGACTCAGCAACATGCGGTCAAATGATCTTTCAATGGAGGTGAAACAGACCATCCTGAGGCTGAAAAAAAGAAGAATTCCATCAGAGAGATAGGAGAAATGTTAGGAGTGGCCAAATAAACAAGTTCGGTACATTCTGAGAAAAGAGCACACTGGTGAGCTTGGGAACTCAAAAAGTCCTGGTTGTCCATGACAACAGTGGTGGATGATTGCAGAATCCTTTCCATGGTGAAGAAAAAGGCCTTCCCACTCAAGTGAAGAACACTCTCCAGGAAGCAGATGTATCAGTATCTAAGTCTACCATAAAGAGAAGACATCATGAGATTCACCACAAGGCGCAAACCATTAATCGGCCTCAAAACTAGAACGGACAGAATGGACTTTGCCAAAAAGCACCTGAAGAAGCCAGCCTAATTCTGGAACAGCATTCTTTGGACAGATGAGACGAAGATCAACCTGTACCAAAATGATTGGAAGAAGAAAGTTTGGAGAAGAATTTGAACAGCTCATGATCCAAAGCACACCACATCTCCTGTAAAACATGGAGGAGGCGGTGTGATGGGATGGGCATGCATGGCTTCCGATGGCACTGGCTCACTTATGCTTATTAATGATATGACAAAAGACAGAAGCAGCCGGATGAATTGTGAAGTAAATAGGGATATACTTTCTGTTCAGATTCAGCCAAATTTGATTGGACGGCGCTTCACAGTACGGATGGACAATAATCCAAAATATACTGCAAAAGCAACCCAGGAGTTTTTTTAAAGAAGAAGAAGTGGAGTATTCTGCAATGGCCGAGTCATTTACCAGATCTCAACCCGGTGGAGCATGCATTTCACTTGCTCAAAACTTAAGGCAGAAAGAACGACAAACAAGCAACAACTGAGGCCTTGCAAAGCATCACAAAGGAGGAAACACAGTGTTTAGTGATGTCCTTCGGATCGAGACTTCAGGCAGTCATTGCTTGCAAAGGATTTTCTACAAAATATTGAAAAGTAACATTTTACTTTGGGTAATGTTTATTTGTGCGATTACTTTTGAGCCCCTGAAATGAGGAGCATTTTATAAAAATAGCTACAATTCCTGCATGATTAATTATATATTTTTGTTCAACCTCTTGAATCAAACCTTAAAGTCTGCACTTCAATTCCGTTGTAGTTGTTTCATTTCAAATCCACGATGGCATGCAGAGCCCAAATCATGAAGATTGTGTCACTGTCCAAATATTTCTTGTCCTAACTGTATGTACATATCAACTATATTCATACACATGTATACTTACATGCATACATATGTTGTATATGCATATATAGATACATGCATGCATACATCCACATGTTGTACATACATGTATAGAACATACAATATAATATACAATATAAATATGTACAAATTCATGTATTCATAAATACATACATTCATACATTTTGCATGCACATAAAGATGCATGCACATTTACATACATTCCTACATTCATGTAATCATACATAGATACGTACATACATTGTGCATGCACATATATATACACATATGCATCCATTTGTTGCGCATGTATATCTTCTTTTTTTACTTCCGGCTTTTCCCTTCAGGGGTCGCCACAGCAAATCAACCTCTTCCATCCAACCCTATTCTCTGTATCCTCCTCTCTCACACCGACTACCTTTATATCCTCTCTCACTACGTCCATAAATCTTCTCTTTGGTCTTCCTCGAGACAGCCTGCATGGCAGCTCCAATTCCAGCATCCGTCTACCAATATATTCTCTATCCCTCCTCTGTACATGACCCAACCATCTCAGTCTGGCTTCTCTGACCTTCTCTCCAAACATCTAACATGTGCTTTTCTTCTGATAGAATCATTCCTGATCCTATCCTATTCATCTTCATCACTCCCAAGGAGAACCTCAGTATCTGCCTCCTGTCTTTTCGTTGTCGTAACAGTTTCAAGGCCATACAACATCGCTGGTCTCACCACTGTCTTATACACATTAACTTTCATTCTGACTGTTAGTCTTCTATCACATAGTACCTCTGACACTTTTCTCAACCCATTCCAACCTGCTTGGATCTGTTTCTTTACATTTTTGTTGTGCACGTCTATATAGTTACAAATATACATTCACGTACAAATACAAACATTTTCAACTTTACGTGGATGCATGCAAACATACATGCATACAGATGTTGTACATACACATACAGATGTATGTATATACCGGTAAGCCACGATTGTCTATAAGCCGCAGATGTCCATATCGTAACATTTATACAGAAGCTTTTTTTTTTTTTTTTTTACTTTTCATCAAATACATACCAGGAACATCCACAAATACATGCTGGAAGATTAGTTATAAATAACACAAGGAAAAGTCCATCCATTTTCTATCCCCACTTTATCCTACACCAGCTGATCACTATCTTCTTCATCCTCCTGCACACTAAAACGTTGAAGTTTTCTTCTTCAGTGTTGGAATCGAATGCCCTCAGAATTTCATGGTAATTTCATTGGTCTGATGTGACGAGGCTAAATGTTTTGGCGACATGAAGCTCGTCAGCCCCCAAAAATCCATAAATTAGCCGCATCATTGTTTAAGCCACAGTGTTCAAAGCGAGCAAAAAAAAAGTAGCAGCTTGTAGTCGGTACATAGATTGTGCATGCACATACAGATACACACATGTATACATGCATTTGTTGTACATGCAATTATTGATAAAATATACACGCATGCATTCATATGTTATACATGCATATACAGATGCTTGTATACAGTCGCATATTCATACATAGATACGTACATACATTGTGCATGCACATATAGATACACATGCATGCATGCATATATACATGCATACATAAAAATTTTGTACATGTATATATAGATGGAAATATACATTCATGTATTCATACATACATACATTTTCCATGCATATTTAATGCATGCAAGCATACATACATATGCTGTACATGCACATATAGATGCTTTAATACATCTATACATGGATTCATGCATGTGTCTATAACTGCAGAGAGAAAAGAATAACACATCATCTTACTGATATACGGTATCAGTATGTGTGACTCCATCCGCGCATCCCTATCTTTCTTCTTCCTGAGAAACTGCTTTCTGCTCGTGCCGTCGCCTCAGCCTAACCCAGCGGAGTGTCGCTTTCAGCCTCCGTCTGGACTCCCCCGCCCAGACCTCCTCCCTGCTGCAGCCTCATCCCCCCCATCACCCCGTCACTGCCACTTTATAGCTCCTCAGGCACGTATAGAACACTATAGATTAGGTCTTGAGTCATTTCACACTGTCACACAGATTGTTTTTTTTCTTTTTGTTTCCCCAGATATACGGCTTTGTAGAAATTCGAGTGCCGTAAGAGAGATATACACACACTCTAGCTCTCACACTTACTGCTCACCGACTGGAAACATCACACAGGTGTAAAATAATCCCCCCCGAGGATCGCCCGTAGCTGCTATCCAGGCTTTGACCTTCATTCATCAACGCCACAGATTAGCATTGCAACCGTCGCCGGGGAGCGGGGAAGGAAACAAGTAAAATACCTCCAACGTCTCAATGCTGCGCCATCACGGATGTGTGTATTCAGGGATGAATAAAACAACTTTCGCCGGGCACTCAAGGCTCCATAATTAATGCTTAGGACTTTTCATTAATTTCCACCGCGTCATTGTGTGTCTCTCGTCGCAAGTGTTGAGCAGCGCCAACAGGTGTCAGCAACACTCAGGCGGAGGTGGGCATCCTACGCCGTGGTTACACGGCGTTTACACGCGCAGCCATTGCAACACGCTCCTCAGCCGTACGTCTCAAGGTGTCTGACAGGCACCATCACTTTTGCTTTAATCAATAGCGTTGTCTGCACAGGCTGGCTCACACACACACACACACACACACACACACACACACACAAAATGTATTTTTGGGCTTCCGGGCCTCTTGTGTTTCTCTTTGAACTCGAGTGTGTGTGTGTTTGTGTGTGTTGAAGCCTCTTTTGGATTTTCTTGTCTCGCAGTCGTTGCACACCTGGCTTTCTTTTTGCACCTCAACTAAAATAAAGCAAGATCATTGGGATAAATTCATTCATTCACTCACGATGTACATCTATCCTGCACTTAGGGTCGCCGATCACCCTGGACCGGTTGGCAGGACAACACACTCCGAATTCACGGCCATTCATACATCCTCTCATTCACACAAAGCATAGATAGCAACCATTCACTCGGTCATTTACACGTCATATAGGCATACAAACATTCATTGTCTTAGTCACAAGTTTCAAATTAATGCACGTTTTTGGGCCTTGGAACCCCAGTAGAACACGGAGACACCTCAGAGAAAGGCTCCTGCAGGGTTTGGACCAGGAACCTTCTTGCTGTGAGGTGGAAGCGCGAACTGCTGCGCCGCCCGAAATATACCCATAAATTTCTTTAACCGTCATCCAGGTATGATGACGGGTCTTAGAACCCCGGAGAACTAGTTAGACCCGCAGCAGGTTGTTGTCTTGCCAAAGGTAGGGAGGGATGGCCGATACCCCTGGAGATGACATCCCATAAATCATAGCAAGAGAGGTTTTCATCTGGCTCCTGCAGAGTCATGGCGGATCGATGGATGCATCGTGAAGGGGAAGGGAGGCAAGGTTTCTGCTTCTGCTTCTGCCGCTGCAGACTTACCCGAGCTTCTCTGGGCAGCCATTAGCACGGAGATGATCTCACTTAGCTTCACTTAGAACGTCCAACATGAAGCTTCCTCTTCGTCCTCCTCACACACATGCCCGCCTTGATATATTGGCACCATCTGACTTACCGCTGTCCTCTAGTCGTTATCATCGCGGATGCTAGATTGGATCCGTCACCTCCTCATCAATAACTCCCGTCGGCGCCACCTGCGTTCAAAACCCCCGTCCTGCGGGCTCGACGTGGACGAAACCCCGGCCGGAGTCACCGGAGATCATTCGATTTATTTAATTTTCTTTATTAGTACATTTTTATTTATTCATCCAGCGTTATCCGGCTGGAGCCCTCTGCCTGGTTTAAATGATTGACCGCCATGGAACGGCAGGGTTTTAACTGCACTCCACATTTACAGCTGACCTTGTAATTATTCGTTCCTCACATCCCCTGCATTGGACGCACCCCCCCGGTTTTATGGTCCTCTTCTTCTTCCCCACGCGGAGGAAATCCGAGGTGCGGATCTTCAGACCCTTCTGAATGAGTTCTCTATTCACTTTTTATGTTTGTTTTTCGCGGGGGTTACGTTCCAAAAAGAACCCGTGATAGGCAAAATCCGTGAAGTAGAAACCTTTACTTTTTTTTACAATTATTATACAATTAAATACTCTATTATACATTGCTGCTGTCGACCTTATGTTTTTTTCTTCCTTCTTTATGTAACGAAGGGAAGATTCATAAATTCCGTAATGCAGACCTACAGCCGCATAGCTTTTATCTTCCCTTAGCATGTCCAGAAGTTTAACTTTATCTGCGATAGATAGCATCTTCCACTGCCTTTTGGGCCCTGCCGCAGGTGCTTTTGACGGTCCAGAGCGTTTAGTCAACATTATGGGTTTTAGAGAAACTCGGAATTACAAGAGAATTTGCATGTACGAAATGTAAATTTGGCAAGCTGTTTTTTTTCTGTACGTGTACATATTAAACTGCAACGTTATTGACGCACAGGTAGAGAAGAAGCGGAGTGACTTTTTAGCCAATCAGACTGCAGAACACAATGCACGATGCAAATCCGTGAAGTAGCGAAACCGCGAAAAGTAAAACGCGTTATAGCGAGGGATCACTGTACAACAATTCACCCTCTCATTGACATGAATGGGGTATTAAGTGTCTCCAGAGGACCTCCTGCATGTCTATGGACTGCGAGAGGAACCCGGAGGAACCCTACTAATAAAATGGAGAACATATCCAACCAGGGACCTTCTCGCTGAGAAGCAGAAGCGCTAGTCATGCTGACCACAGTCACAAGTCATTAAATCCTGAGATGGTTTGATGTGTGTGTGTGTGTGTGTAGGCTTCCAGGGACTTCATCCAGAAAGTAAACTTGTGTTTTCTGATTCCTTTATAAAGTTGTTGTCGACCTAAAGAGACTATTAATAAGTCTGCCAATACTCGTTTTGTCTTGAGTTATAACTTCATTACTGTTATAGCGGTGCAGTTATAATGTGAGCCCACCGAAGGGCCCATAATACCGAGCTTTTTTTTTTTTAATACAGGTTTTTTTCAACTCGCACTTCATCACTTGATTCCAAGTTAATTATGTTTGGAGTACCAAAAAAATTAAAATACAATAAATGCATTTTTTAAATCAATGAGTAATCAGTTCAAGCAATCATCTTACTTTCAATAATCAAGTTGTTTTGTTACACCCCCCCCTTCCCCTCCCCCGTATTCTGATTGGCTGAGAGGACTTTTGACTCATCGTTAACTTATGAATGGATTCAAACACTGGTAACCGCAGAGCTGCAACGCAAAGCTACCAACCGGAGCAATTTGGGGTTCAGCATCTCGCCAAGGGATACTTCGGCATGCAGAGGGGAGTGAAAATGAGAGAAATTAACTTCCTGTTTTCATTTTGTGCAGTGCCATCTTTGAACCACTTCCACTGAAAAGATGGCGGGCTCCTGTGACAGAGCGCGGCGCTCCTTCTCAGCGGTGGGCTTAGGGTTAACGCTCATAAGTTGTTACAAAGTGGCACTTAAGCTTCTAGTTTCATCTAATTAGTCCTGATCGAAGAGGGTATACACCACTTTTGCCAGATAATCCTCCAGGATTTGGATTTGCGCTGCTAACCTCCGCCGTGTCAGCGCCGCGCTGCTCGGGCTGAGCTGCAGGGTACAAACCCCCGGCGCCTCATGAATTATTCCGTTCTGCGCTCCACCTATCTCCGTGCATCAAGATCAAACTCCCACATCTCGCTGTTCTGCAATATTTCAATTTTCCTTGGAGATTCATCAAGAGGGGTTCGATACTAACGCGGTAACGCGTGCCGATGCCGGGAGCCGCGCCGCAACATCGGCGTTGCCAAAGGGCTAAAGAGGAATAAATAAATAAAAGGGGATGAAAACAAATGGATGAATAATGGAAGGGGAAACAGAAGTGCCAGCATGCTGCTGTGGCAATACTAAATATATCTATATATAATATCATATATATTACTTTTGATGCTTGGCTCCTCTTTCTGCAAGGATATAAAGAGTGGAAAAAAACGGAGGGAAGTGCACACCAGTCCCGGTATGCTTGAAATATGACTTGCGGGTAAATACACCTCGGGTGCCCGTGGATGCAGGGAAGAGCTTCACATGCACGTACCTTCATGAGGCTGGGGGTTTTTGATGTGATGCGACGGGCCGGGGCCTGCGGCGACAAACCCGGAAGCTTGGATTCTGAGTCAACGCGTGAAGTTTCATGGGACGCAGAGGTCTTTTTCTGCACAACCCTCCGATGGTTATGGATGGGGGTTGGATTCCTGGCTCATTCCTGTCTACGCGCCCTCGGGGAAGATGTTGAGCCCTCACTTACTCCCCTTCCGATGGCCTGGTTAGCGCCTTGCATGGCAGCTCCGACCGCCATCATTTGCTGTGTTTGTTTCAGGACTCTTTCCATGTGAAGACGTTCTGGACCACACCATTTTAGATGATCTGCAGAAAGCAAACATTCACTCATTGTTGAACATACGTGGCGAGGATCCTCAGTGTGGATGGCCTTCTGCCTTGACCAAGAGTGTCAGGAATGACATGGAAAGAAACAGGAGTGTGACAGAGACTAGCGAGCCGTTACGCGCTAGGAGCTGACATCATACAATAACAACTTTGATATTCATAAAGGAAATTTAAAAAAGCTAACTTTGAAAGGAATCCTTCAAGTTAATGGCCGTATTGACCTCTTTCTCTTCGCACAGATCGCAGTCTTTCTCAGTTGTCGGCTGGTCGCCATGGAGAAATTAAATGATTGTATTTGTCTCTTTGGTTTTAATGCATATTAAACAGAGAAGATATAACAACTTCGCTATTCAGCTGCTGAGTTGCTTCAGGTACTTTCTTTGTTATTAGCGTATTTGTTTATTGATTGGGCGGCGTGTTGGCGAAGTGGTTCACGCTCCCACCTCGCAGCAAAAAAAAAAGGTCCCCAGTTGGATTTTCTTTGTGGAGTCTTTGTGGAGTCCTCACGCTTGCTATGCTAGCTGCGCTGTATAACCGTTGTGTAGGCAGGAGAGTAGAGTAGCAAGCTTTTCCATCTCCTCCTCACATAGAAAGAACATCTCCCACCTTCGACGTGGATCAACGCTCCTCCTGCATCTCAGATTAGCTTCAAAAGCACCAGCACGTTTGTAGCCTGTTAGAAATTTTTTTTGGGAGGTCTTGAAAAGCAATAAGCGAATTGCGTGTAAAAGGGTGGAGTGTGTGTGTGTTTGTGTGTGTGATTCCCCGCCTTCCACATGAGGGAGTGTGGGGGTTTGAGATGTTTACAGCCCATCCCCCGCCCCGAACGACGGCGCCGATGAGTTGTCATTAGACGTACAAATGAAGGAAACGCGTTTTCGTCCCGGTGCGTTTGACTCGGAGGATAGGAGCGGCTTCGCACGCCGACTCGACGTTAAGCCGAGATAATCAGATTACTCGCCCCTTTAGGAACAAGCGCGGCGACTTGGATGAGCAGCAAAAAAAAAAAAAAAAAAAAAAAACATTTTTGTCGAGGTCAAAATCGGCAAATCCAGTTTGCTTTGATGTGCTACCTCCAGATACACTGGCAGGGATTAGTCCCGTGTTTGATTTCTTAGATGCACACAAAGAAACAAAGTAGTCGTCATGTTTGAGGAGAGGACCTTCACTTCAATCCTTGGCCCTCCACATCACTCACTCTGACAACCAGGGGGAGTGTGTGTGTGTGTGTGTGTGTGTGTGTGTGTGTGTTAGTGTGTGTGTGTGTCTGTGTGTGTGTGTGTGTGTGTATAAACATATATATATTTATCACTGACTGATTAGCCGTTTTGGCCTGTGGATGTGATTGACTGTCAGGCTTTGTGTGTGTGCGTGTGTGTGTGTGTGTGTGTGTGTGTGTGTGTGTGTGTGTGTGTGTAAACATATATATATATATATATCACTGACTGATTAGCCTTTTTGGCCTGTGGATGTGATTGACTGTCAGGCTTTGTGTGTGTGTGTATCTGTGTGTGTGTGTGTGTGTGTGTGTGTGTGTGTGTGTATATACATATCATTGACTGATTGGCGAGAGAGAGATTGTGTGTTTGCGTTTTTTAAACATAGCTGCTATAGTGCAGCTTCATACCTTGTTAAATTCCTGTGTACATTTGGCAATTCAAGAGAATCCGATTCTGATTTGGCCCAGAATTCAAAAAGAGTAAAAATAAAAGTAAAATGAATAAAAACATGTTAATGTATAAATGTATGACTTAGATCAATTGAGGCAGATGTGTTGTATTTTAAATATAATTTGAATGTAGGAATAAATCAGTAATACATATTTCAGATAATATATTGATTTTTATCATGCTTTAATATTATTCATTTCCTTTGATTTTTTCCCTTTATTTTGTATGCATTTATTTAATGATTTGTTTATCTTATCATTGCTGGTTTCTTATACTGCAATATAAACACATTTAAAATTTATATCATGTATCTCTAAACTTAAACCAGCCATTTTTAGCAAATTTTGGATGGAATTTAAAAAGAAAAAACTTTGGAAAATGACAAAATAGAAATAATACATCACTGTCAGGTCGTGTTCTTGGGTGGAACAAATCCGGCAGAGTGTGACTGTTGCCTCTTTAACACACACACACACACACACACACATCTCTTCTGCTATTCGGTCATTTATTATCTGTACTGCTTATCCTGCCATCATGGTTATGGGGGTAGGAGCATATTCTGGCTGTGATTGGAGGAGAGCAGGGGTTCTCCCTGGTCATATAGAGAAATTCAAGTATTCACACTTCATATAGACACACATCAAGGAAGCATGATTACTGTGGCGACTTTGAACGCACCATCAGATTAGAATATCGATCCCCTGGTTTCGAAGGGGGCGCCGGGAGCAAAATGGAGGCGGTGGTACGGGGGATGCTTGGAGTGGGTTGGGGTTGAGGTAGGGGTGCAAGGAAGTGGGGCGGAGGTGTTGCCTTGACAACCAGCCACCACTTCCTGTCGGAGAGGCGCATCAAAGGCCGCATACATTTTGCCTTTCCGCTTGACTTTGAATGGAGGAGGAATTAGCGAGGAGCTCGGCTCGAGCTATTTATAGACCGAGGAAGAGGAGTTGTGTGTGTGTGTTTTGTGTGTGTGTGGATGCACGGCTGAGGATGTGTGTGTGTGTGTGTGTTTGCATGAATGCATTGCGATTGTTATTTCTGTAAGGAAGTCATAAGTTATTATAATTATATTTGCTGAAATGTACTGTGGGTCATGCTACAGTCTGAGAGCTGGTGGTCGTATCTGTAATTCTCTATATCAGGGGTGCCCACACTTTTTCCCCTTGTGAACTACTTTTCAAATGACCATGTGAAAATGATCTACCTCCACTAAAAATGCTGAATATATATCTATTTATACATCTACCGAGTATACTTAACACAATAAATGTTTGTGGATCTTGCATAACTGCATGAACCCTTGAAGCACGCTACAACAGAGTACCTTTTTTGGTAAATACCTTATTCTGATGACTTGAATGGAGTCAGCACCATAGTTGAAGTTAGCTGTTAGAAAAAATGACTGCTGTTCTGACAGCTGGGATTTTAGTTCCTTCACCTTTCTCCTTTTCAGCTCACTTTTTGGAGGGAAGTCAGTGCTGTAGTTTTTATGAACGGTCTGAAAATGCCGCTCCACATTCCCCTTTTTCGATATAGCAATGGCAGACCGGCAGATGAGGCAAACGCACTTTGAAAATGAAACAATAAAAAAAAAAAAAAGTCCACCTCTCATTCAGTATGGAAGTGATACGTTTTAGTCTTTTTACTTGGTCCAGCTCCCTCACTCATTTTCATAACCCATAAAAAGACATAAATTGGAGGCAAACTCGCTAGTTTACTGGAACGTGCAGTTATGTGCACATGCGCACTGACGCCTGTGTCTGTAAAGGTCAGATTGGACAGACCGACTGTCAGTCAAGTGACAAATTTCATAGTGAGGACGATCGGCTGACATCTACGTTTTAATGCCACGCGATCGACCCACACCATCTTGCGATCGACCGGCTATGAGGCATACCTGATCTATATGATGTGTGAATGATGGTATATCTCTACATTTGACCTTATGATTGGCCCAGGGTGAACCCTGCTTCCCGGGAACCGGGATTGGCGCCGACACCCGCGTAACCATGACTACAGGATCATAGAATAGAATAGAACAGAACAGAATAGAATAGAATAGAATAGAATACAATAGAATACAATAGAATACAATAGAATAGAATAGAGCTTTATTAATCCTGAGGGAAATTCTTTTCTGTCAGGTTTCTGTCAGGGAGGAGTTATATAGTTTGATGAAAGTAAGAAAGACCATTTGTGGTGCTCTTTCGTGGTCTTAGTCTACGTCTGAAAGTGCTCTGGTAGGACTTCAGTCCAGCATGCAAGGGGTGAGAGGGGTCGTCCCTGATCCTGAACAGCTTCTTCAGCATCCTCCTCTCAGACACCTCCACTCACGAGTCCAATTTAACTGCCGGGACGGAGCCAGCCTTCCTAATGAGCTTATGTAGTCTGTTACCGTCGGCTGCCTTCGGCCTACTGCACCTGCACACTACAGCGTAGAAGATGATGCCGGACACCATCGTGTGATCAAACATCTGCAGCATGGCTCTGCAGACATTGAAAGACCTGAGTTTCTTGAGAAAGAACAGGCGGCTCTGACCTTTTTTTGTCTATGTGGACGCCCAGGTATTCGTCCGCAATGTCCACATCTGTCCCACTGATGGAGATAGCCATATAGATAATGAATGACTGAATGAATTCACTTTGCAACACATAGCATGTTGTAAAAAATGTAAATAGATCTTACTTTTATTCGTCAATCTGTCTATCTCTCTTGCTTTGCTCTTCACGGAGCAGGGATATCGAAACGGGAATGTAATAAGTGAATTAATGATTTTGCTGGAATGTTATTTCACACATTCGGTCATGCGTTTGGATTGTTTTTAATTGATGTCACAGTGTTTTTATAACAAAGAAAGGAAGGCAAGGTGGGGGAGATTGAGGTGAGAGCATGTTTGGACATGCTGAGGAGACGACAGGAGGCAGGGATGAAGATATGGAGGTTCCTCTTCGGGAGTGAGGAGGACGGAGAGGATCAGAGGGACAGCAAATGTTAGATGTTCTGGAGATAAAGACTGAGATGGTTTGGACATGGACAGAGGAGGGATGATGAAGATCTCGGTAGAAGGATGCTGAGGTTGGAGGAGATCGAGAGTGAGACCAGAGAGGAGGTTTATGGATGAAGTGAAAGAGAGGATGAGGTTTGCTGGAGGCAGATGATTGGCTGCGGAGACCCCTGAAGACAGCAGCCCGAAGGAAGAGTAGATGTTATCCAGAACACCGGGCCTCCAGGTCTTGCAGCGCAGATCATCCTATTTTGGTGAATCATAACTTAACCAATTTTCACTCGCTCTTCTAATATATCTAATACTCAGATGTTCAGCTTCTGCTGGTTCGGTTCCTCTTGTGTTCCAAGAAGCTCCTGAACCCGCGGGTCCTGGACTCCGGCTGCAGTCGCCTCTCGCAATTAATTATCTGCTTTACTGACACAGACGCACACGGAGCTGCTGAGTCAGCCGCTCCGGTCAGCCCTCCCATCCCAACCCCACCCCGTTACCATGGCGTCGACGGGGCCTGCAGCATTTTCGAAAACGGCCGAGCGGCTCCGCGAGTATGAAATCAGGGTAGCGAGGTGTAGATTTTTATTGCTTTTTTTTTTTTTTTTTTAGATTAAGGGAAAATATCTTTTAAGCTGATATTAAATCTTTGAAACGGAAGAACAACTTCGGGCTTGAATTTAAGGGCCTCCGGCACTCAGGCTGGACCTGTATGAACGTATTATTATTCTAATTCCCTCTCCCGTGGAAAAGTGTGCACTTGGACCAGGAGTATATTAAAGAAACCTTGGGAAGGGAAACCTATAGGAGAATTAAACAACTTTATACCTGCAAGGCGGCACGGAGGGAAAAATATGCCCATATTCTGTCAACTGGGGATTCATAATAAGAGGCGGCTCAGCACATGTGGAAATGTGGACACACACACACACACACACATTGTCATTTTTTTTCGCACGGGCACCTAAACACACGTGCATTTCTTTCAGCGCGCCTCAAAGAAGCCGCCTCTTCAGCGGGGCCTCTAGAGCTGAGCTATGGCCGGTGTCGGTGCATGCAAATGAGAGCGCTGCTCCCTGCCGTACGTGCACCACCGCCGCCGAACGGCAGAGGGAACGGGGGAGGAAAGGAGGAGTGGATGGAGGGAGCAGGAGGTTAGCCAGAGGTTATTATCCAACTGGACGTGGGGTTAAAGGTCACATCGGGGAGTTTACAATGCGCAGCGTGTTCGCCTGCAAGACCGCGCACATTTCTCGGGATGCCGTGTGCAGGCGGAAACGCGATAAACTCCAAATTTAACGTGCATGGCAAATCATGTTACACACGAGCGAATCCTGCTTTTGTTGTCGGCGGAAGCTCCTCAAACTGCATCCGTCTGACGTAAAAATCGGGGCGCCACACCGAAGGCATTGTATTTTTTCCCGCGGATTAAACGACGGACGCTCCTTTCCTCGTCTCAAAACAACAAGTGTTGTCAGCAGGGGCAGCGATTGCACGCTCGGTGGTTTTTGCACCTCAGTCACCAAGACACGATTCAGGTTTGATTGAGAGCTCCGGTGAACATAAAGCGCATGCACACTGTGCAGAGTGCAGATACTGGCTACATACTGGAAACCAATGCACCCAATATTTGCACTGCATTCGTCCAATATTCATTCGAGGAATTAGCCTACTCCAGGGAAAGCTTTTAGTTTTTTATTCCCACATGCAGTGAGGGCTATCAGACTATCAGAGGGGTTGAAGTGGTTTTATCGTCTTCCTGCTTCACCATGTGAAGAACCCAGTTAGCCGTTTGCTAACTGTTAATCTGGTCCAAAATGTAGATATTCCTGAAGAAGAACTTCACATCGCTGCATTGCCTGACGCTTTTGTCCATTTTTGACCATAATAGTTTTTAAAAATGGCGTATCTGGTCAGGGCCGGTGCTTGGGATTTCCACCAATCACCAAGCAGCCATGAGTTCCTACGGAACCATAATAAGAGCTAAAATGGTTCCAGGAGCTGAAGGTCAGTGGTCCCTGGTTCCTATGTTGCACCGAGAAATGGCCTGGTTCCTGAAAAGGTTCTCGGAACTGCAAAAACTTGCTGCAGTGCAAAAGGAGCTGTAGATTAACTGTTCCACCACATTCACTTACCAATACATTCACATATACACAATCATCTTTTTCTTCTTTTCCTTTGGGATTTTCCCTTCTATTCCCTGTATCCTCCTCTCTCACACTGATCTTCTCGTTGGTCTTCCTCAAGACCTCTTGCCTGGCAGCTCTAATTCCAGCATCCGTCTACCAATATATTCTCTATCCCTCCTCTGTACATGACCCAACCATCTCAGTCTGGCTTCTCTGACCTTCTCTCCAAAACATCTAACATGTGCTGTTCCTCTGATGGACTCATTCCTGATCCTATCCATCCTGGTCACTCCCAAAGAGAACCTTAGCATCCTCATCTCCGCGACCTCTATCTCTGCTTCCTGTCTTTTTGTCATTGTTACTGTTTCTAGACCATACAGCATCACTGGTCTTCCCACTGTCTTGTACATTCATATATTCACAATATTAGTGATAAAAGTCAGTGTATCTGTTCCCATTCAGAGTTGCTGTTTGTCTGTTGTTCCATTCAGACTTTTAAAATCAAAAGTAGATCCTCTCTAATGCACAGACAGCATCCCAGGGTATAACACTGCTCTGCATAGCAGATCCAAGCAGCGTCGGGTTGATGATTTCAGCACCACGGACAGCGACACACACTCTGAGATGGGTGAGCCCTCAGTGAAACTGCGTTGGTCCCCTTTTAAAATGTGAAATCAACAAGCCACAAGCCTTGATAGAGGACTCATTCATTCATTCATCCATCCAACCATTCATTCATTCATTTGGAATGAATGAATGATTACGGAACAAAGACATTCATTTCAATCCCTGCTTTATTTTTGGACAATGATCTATTAAAGAAGCTTCATTTCAAAGCGTTCAGGGAAGAAACATCGCACTCTCTCAGCTCGGCCTGGCAAGTCTTTCATAGCCATGACAACATGAACCTGTCGTCAGCGGGGAAAACGGGGGAGAAGGATAGAAAGCTCTTTGCTCTCGGAGCAGTGTTTTCTCTGTGTGGATGAATGGATGAAAACGGGGATTTCGGGTACCAAGTTTCCTCTAAGGAGGAAGAGGAGAGGAAGCCATTTCCTTCTGTTCTGTTGTGTCCATTGACGATGGGGAGCGTGAGGAAATCCGCTGCGCCGGCGAAATTCTGTATCAAATGGCAGCGCCTCGACATTTTGATCGCCCCGAATAACAAACTGCCTCTGTATTTTTTCTTGTTTCTCTCTCTTACCTTCTCCAACCTTCGGCGCGTGTCAGGCGGAATGACGCCTCTCCTCCTGTCCGAAAGGTTAGCCTAATAAAGAGCGTATAACGGGTTGTCCGGCGAAAACTGGGAAAATGTCAAAATGGTTAAAAAAAAAGAGAGAATCCGACCCCTCGACCCACCGCTTATCCTCAGCACAGAGAAACAGAGACCTCTGTCATCATCAGTCAGTTAGTTAGTCAGATACACTGGTGGGAAATTTATTGGATTGATGAAATGTAGGGGCTTGAGGTACTTGAGTCAATGGACAATAACAATTTGACTGATAATAAAAATCTAAACTTAAGTTTTTAAAATCGCATGTCGAATACGCAGTCTCCTCCTCCAAACAGCCGAGTGCCATCATCTCTTCCGCGTAACCATCTTCCAGTCTCCATCCAGACACCTTTGCTTAAGAAACAACTTCAAACCGTCCCTTTTTGCAAACACTTGGAGTCAGCAGCTAGGCTAGCACCCTCGTCATGCTGCCATGATGCACCTCTCTCGCTCCTCCCATATTCTTTTCAAAATAATTTAGCAAATATTGCATTGTGTTAGCTGCTAGCATGTAACTGTTAGATCGTTCATGCCTTCAAACCCTCTTAAGTAAGATAATCAACTCCCCGATTAACAGATCTCTGTTATTTTTTTTTTTTCTGTACTTCAGATCAAAACTGCAAGATGACATGGAGGTATCTAGAAATTTAATATTTACGTGTGTTTTTTGGGGACCATTTGGTAAATATCATAGCAGTAGCTCTTGTACAGCAGAAGAATACATGTCTACGTAAAACACATAAAATGCTGTGTAAAATACAAAACAACAAATACAAACCACTAATATGGCATCCGCTAAAAATAGCACCGTTCTAAACCTCTTCACCCATTCACACAGTTTTGGCGGCAAAGCTGTAAGGGAAGCGCTAACTATCGCATCGGGGGCAGCTGGAAGGGGGGTGCGGTCAGTGTGGTTGCCGAGGACACTTGAGCTTGTGAGGTTGAGATGGAAATCGAATCGCCTTATTGGAACCTGTTTTACCAGCTGAGCTACAGCAACCTTGGTGTAGAAATACATCTCCAAGGTCAGCAGGACCACCAGGTGGCTTCTTTTTTGGTCCCTCCCTCGAAGCAATCGGGATCGTTCTTAGGGTTTTCTTCTATGTTTGGGTGCCGGACGGTTCCACCTCCTTCTCCTCCTCAGAGATCCTGAGATGTCCTCACAAACACCTTCTCGAGCGGCGTCTTGTCCGCCCGGCCCTGGTTCCCCGGTTTTGCCGTGTGGTGGCCGCTCCTCGGGATAAATAATGCAACAGCGGTGTTAAATCTGAATAAAATGCAGACCACGCTCATCCCAAAGGGTCCACAGGTGGCAACAACACACACACACACACACACATCATCAGTCTATTTTAGTTGCAGCCATAGGCACTGATTTTGTACAAGGCGATTCTTTGCATTGGGGGCAAAATAGGGTGTACAGAAAGGAGTTGTTATGATGGTCCTAAATATTCCTTCAGGTGTGCTAAATTTAACCCGAAATGATTTTTTTCTTTATTTGGAATAAGAAGAAGAGAGTTAATGAGTCACGGCAGGGTATTTTTAAACATCTGAAAAACCTTCAATGAATCAGCAGAGAAAGTGCAGTTCTTCCGACTCGGATTGGAACGCCACGGTGGCGGGATTAGCGCCGCTAGCTGGCGCGCGTGTTAGCGTGTGTTTACACGCGTGTGTTTTGGCCACACGGGTGGAAAATGGCTTTAACCTTCACGCTTGCTCGATAATCACCACTCCGTAAATGTCACTCCGTCCCCCCCACCGTTCACTCCATTGCTGTTTACCTCCTCCTCTCTCGGCTTCACATAATCTCTCAGTCTCACTGTCATCTATTTATCTTTCCCTCCTTTCCCCCCTTCACACCCCCTCCTCCTCTTCCACTGTTGACCTTCCTCCTCCGTCCTCTCTGGTCGGAGGTTACGCCACCACTAGAGGCGCTGTTGGGGTGGATTTGTTTGTCTATTTATTCACTGGGCGCCACGGTGTCAAAGGAGTTAGCTCTCCCAGTTAGCACTGTTTTTTTTTTTTTTTTTTTTTTTTTTTTAGGAGATGCTTGACTAAGGTATATCAGACCGGCTCATGTCTGACCGAAACTTTTTTTTTTAGAACGCCGAATTTGAAAAAGCGATGACGCATTTATAAAAGTTGTATATGTGTATTTTTCTGAATGCCAGTCCCAACCCTGGCGGGTGGTCGGCTCCTTGGCCCCCCTCCGGTCGTTTTCCAGCTGACGGCTCAGAACGGGCCGGGGCGGCGCTGTGACGGACTCATCCGTCTCTGTCCTTGACTCTGAAATCCCCCCAAAAAGCCTATTATTCACCTAATGCTGCCTGAGGCAAGGTTACCATGGCGAGGAGAGGGGGACGGACAGGAGAGGAGAAACTGGCCTGCAGGTCCTGCGTATCGACTCAACAGGATCAGAAAACAATCAAGACAGTCTGGAGTGTGTGTGTGTGTGTGTGTGTGTGTGTGTGTGTGTGTGTGTGCGTGTGTGTGCGTGCGTGTGCGTGTGTGTGTGTGTGTGTGCGCATGCGCTTTGGGGGGGTGAAAATGAAAAAAGAAGAGGCTGCTAGTCACTTGTTTTTGGCAGAGTTGCCCGACAAACGTACGTGCAAACCGCGCCAGTTTATCAAAGATAGCGAAGCAGCCGAAGCTAAAGGGTGGGGGGGTTATCACCTGGATCGTCTATCACAACAGCAACAACTGACTCATCTGTGGTTGACTGGCACACGCACACACACACACACACACACACACACACGTGACTGTGCAGTTCATTTGGGCTGCCTGATTGCTAGCACGCCAGACTGGCTGTTATTCATTCACTCACTGAGTGACTATCAACTAAAAAAATGCACAAAATACACTGTGTGTGTGTGTGTGTGTGTGTGTGTATGTGTGTGTGTGTGTGTGTGTGTGTGTATGCGCATGACTGACTGTCAGAGTCACAATTACATCTTCATGCGTTTGTAATCCGCTCACACGTAAACACAAATGTAAACACTGATTTGAGGAAAATTTGTTCCGTCCATCTCATTCTCTCTCACTTGCTGCAACTCTTCTCTAAACACACACATACACGCGCGCACACACATACACCAACACACCTCACACACCAATTATAGCCCAGAAACCTACCAGGAGGAACGAGAAGTTCTCTGTGAAAAAATACGGAACAGTTTCTAAACCTCATGTTGTTTGACACCATCCCCACACAGCATAGAGTAATACAATATATTTAATATGATTTAACTTTGAAACATACAGTATAGAAAGATACATGATGGTAATAATGAGAAGAATTAAATTAGTATCAATATTACAGTTATTGTTGTTATTGTCAGCATTGCATTGTTCTAATTATTATGTCATTCTTATTGTTATTATAATTATTATTATAATTATCATTATCATCATCATCATCATCATCATTATCATCATCATTATTACGATTATTATTAGAATTATTATTGTTGTTAGTATTACTATTATTATTTAAATTATTATCACTGTTATTATTATTATTATTTTTAATTAGGTTCCACACTCACAGTGCTTTTCTATCCAGCGCTTCACACTATATCACATCCACCCATTTACAGAACACACACTGCCATAGGAGGTGCTTACCAGAAGATCACGGTCAGGTTGTAGTAGTAGTAGTATTGTGTGTTCTGTCATTCAAATACATGTTCCCCTCCCTCTTCTGTGTGTGTCTTCAAGCAGCTTGAATGTAAATTGAAATTAGCTAAGTGTGAATCGGTAAACGGACAAAACGTTCTCCTCTCATCTTCTCATCTTCTCGCCCTTCAGTTAAAGCTCCATTCTGTTTGCTAACTTCTTACAAAAGTGTGAATTCTTTATTTATAGTTTTATAATGTCACTTTGTCGTGTGCGTGTGTATGTGTGTGTGTGTGTGTGTGTGTGTGCGCGGCCATGGGAGAACGGCTGCCACGGTGATGAGTTACATAACTGGCTTCAAAGTGAGCAAAGCCGAGAGCAGGAGTGAGGACTTGAGAATGGAGGGAGGGAGGGATGGATGGAAGGATGGAGGAGAAGGACTGTAATTAACTGGAGCTTTAAATATAGTTTCTTTCATTTTTCATTCATTCTTTATCTTTTCTGCTTATCCTGCAGTCAGGGAGGCAGTTGGGGGGGAGGTGGGGTTCACCCTGGACCAGTCACAGGAACATTTACACTTATGCATTTATTCATTTATATCCGTATGGTCTCCAATGAACCTCCGGCATGTATGGGGGGAACCGGAGGAACCCCACGCAGACACAGGGAACATGGATGGTCCACAGAAAAAGTGGAAATCCAACCAGGCAACTTCTCGCTGCAAGGAGGAGCCGCTAATCACTGGGCCGCTCTGTTTTAATCGTCCATAAATAACTATGTGATGGAAAGAAAGGAAGAAAAAAAATCCTGGAAGACAGAAGTTGTTACCTTTTTGACGCGCCCTGTGTGTGTGTGTGTGTGTGTGTGTGTGTGTGTGTGTGTGTGTCGGGTGCTTGATGAGGTCGGGCCGTGATGATTCATCAACCTGCTCGTCAGCCTCTGACAGGAGGAAAAGCAGTGTGTTTTTCTGTCTCCTCTCTCTCATTGCACAAAAATGTCAATCAAATCTTTTTTCTTTTTCTTCCCAAGTCTTGATTTACCTCCTTTACTAACTAACTAGTAATTAGTTAGTAGTTTATAAGTAAATAGAAAAAAGCTTATCCGGCTGCACTAAATTGGCAGTGAAATATCTCTTTGTGGCGCAGTAATTAGTAAAGGATGCAAAGCACCGGAATAAGATGGAGGTGGATGATTGGCTGTGGGTTAGATGGAGGCAGATGATTGGCTGTGGTTTAGATGGAGGAAGGCGATTGGCTGTGGGGTGAAATGGAACCAGGTGATTAGCTGTGGAGTTGGGTGGCCAAAGACGATTGACTGTGAGGTTAGATGGATGAAGGTGATTGGCTGTGGGGTTAGAAGGAGAAAAGTGATTGGCTGTGGGTTGAATGGATGCAGATGATTGTCCATTGGATAAGATGGAGGAAAATGATTATGTGTAGGTTAGATGGAGTCAGACGATTGGCCGTGGGGTTAGAGAGATGAAGCTGATTGGCTGTGGGGATAGATGAATGCAAGTTTCGCTGTGGGGTAAGAAGAGGGCATGTGATATGAGGATAGATCGAGGCAGGTGATTGGCTGTAGGCTGAATGAAGCAAGATCATTGGCTGTAGGTGAGATGGAGGAAGGTGATAGGTGGCTGTGGCGGCCCCTGAAGGATGCAGCCTCAAGGGGAAGAAGTCTCAGTTGGACGACAATCAAACTTAATCTCTCATTATCACCCGCTCGATTGGATAATCTCTGAATCCTCAGCTCCACCTCCAGTGCTTATTATCAAATCACAGCGTTTTAACCGCTCCCGCTAAGAGCATGAAGAGCAGCGCGCGCATCCGATTGGACACAACACTTCAGAGTGTTGCTGATTACAGCGATTAGCCGCGCTAGCGCAGCTGCCAGGCTTTTATTTTGAAAACACCAGCCCTTAATTACAGCAGCGGCGATAGAACACGACTGTTTATCGCTTTTCTCTTCTCTCCAACTTCACCTGGGAAGAAAATCCACTTCTTTCTTTCGTCTTTCCTGATAAAAAAAAAAGTTCCCCCAAAGTGGATTAATACGTTCGGATAAAACATTTTTGTTATAGGCCAAAAATGAGGGCTTTTCCCCGGAGGAGCGCTGCCGCAGGAGTAGTTTTTTGAGCGACAGGTTGAGGATGATAAAACAAGAGAAGCTAAGATCAGGTGCTGATTCGGTATCACTTTTCAAAACAAGGATTCTTGAGAAAGAACGTCAGGAGATTGGAGGATCGACGTCAGCAGGCAGACGGTGGCGTCAGGTGGAGGAGTGGTCGGGTTGAAATGGAGGTTTTTAGACTGCAGGCAGTGTCTTCCTGGAGTCAAAGAACCTGCAGGGATGAACAGATCAAACCAAGTTGGAGGAAATCTGGGTGCTAGATGTGCTTTTCACAACCAGGACTAGTTTTATCGCTTATATAACATTTATAGAATATATGCAATTGAGTTTTTGCCGCGCAGCTAAAAGGTCACCCATGTTCTTTACATGTCTACGTGGGGTTCCTCAGGGTCCTCTAGGTTCATTGGAGACCCAACATCAGGGGTGCACACACTTTTTCAGCTTGCAAGCTACTTCTCCAATTCAAAATGATGCTACTATAAAAATGCAAAACACATCTTTAATTTTAAATATATTGAGAATTCTTTACATGTACAATATATGTTGGTGTGCCTTGCATAACTGCATGAACCCATATTGCACAATACAACTCCGGACGTTTTTTCTCATGACCTTACTCCAGTGACTTGAACTGAATGGAATCAGCCAGGGATGTATCGTCTGAACAGTAGCTACCGCTAGCCAGCCTCAAGCACACTTTCGTCATGGTAGAACTGTATTTGGGCTGAATGACCTTCATGTGGGAAAAGGTGGACTCTCATAAATAATGGACAACTGGGATTTTAGTTTCTTCACCCATCTCCTCCTCACCTCGCTTTTCCAGGGAAGTCGGTGTCGTAGATTCTATGAACAGTCTGAAAATGCCGCTGCACATTTCCCTTTCTCGCCATAGTGATGGTAGACTGGCAGATGAGGCAAACACACTTTGAAAATGACATCTTAAAGAAAAAAAAGGCCTCTTTCTACTCCCTAAAGAAGTTTTTGGCTTCTTAGTTGGTCCAGCTCCCCTACTCATTTTAATACCCTTTCTTAAGTTTAAAAGAAATAAATTGGAGGATAACTAGGTATCTCACGCGCTTGCTCGAGTTTTGCAGCACTTAGCGCTGTTGTATGCACATCCGCGGTGACCTGTGAGTCAGAAAAGGTCAGATGTCAGACTGGCTGCTCTGTGCATCAACGAAGTGACAAATTTCATTGTGAGGACGGATGATAGGCTTTCTATTTTTTTATAGCACACTCTCCACCCACACTACCTTTGTGATCGACCGGTAGATCGCACCCAACATTGTCCACGCGTGTGAATCCTTGTGTCTCAAATGGTCGTATGTCTAATGTGGCCCTGTGATTGGTCCAGGATGGACCCCGCCTCTCATCCAATGACAGCTGAGATAGGCCTGAGCACCCTGAATGCAGGATAATTAGTATAAAGAATGAATGAATAAATGAATGAGTGAATATCTGGTGAGTAAAAGTACAACATATAAATATGAATCACCTCTGTTCTTGTCCAAACCCTTTGCATATTGATGATCAAATCATTGATTGATCAGAATATTCGGGGTGTATTGACGAACTGCCAGCAGCAGCTGACCAGTGTGAAAAGGGTTCTCATGAATAGTCCTCATGATCACATGAACCCGCCGTGCACACATGAAAATGTTTGTTTATTATCTTTTTTAACCAGCCTAGCACGTAGCTGTGCAGCAAAGCGACATTTTCCGTGACCATGGATTCGATCATCTTGTGGCGAACGGTTAACAAATAAATAAAGCGCAGTTAAATATAACACTCGTAAGGTGAACAAGTCAGACACCTTCAGGGCACTGGGGGGCGCTGTGGGGAGTTTTTATTCAGAGGAGGGGGGTCCTTTTGAGTGCACTTGTGTAACCCAAGCCTAATATCATAAGGTTGTCTATATATATATATATACATATATATTTATATTTATATACCATCATGTGGTTCGTCTATCTCATCTTCTCCGCCGCCCTTCTTCTTCAGCCTTTGGGCAGACGGGGGATGGAAGTGGGTGGTCGGGGGTTGGCGTTCACCTTTTCACCTTTTTGCCGCGCTCCTGTGTGCAATTAGCGTCACGCTCGCTTGTCATTTTCCAAATGATGCCCTGCCGTCGCCCCATGTAATTATTTACCTGCCTGGGGAGTGGGCGCACTCTGCTGTTACAGCTAAATAATGTCACACACACTCACACACACACACACACACCTGTGCTCAAACGTTACCTGGAACATATTTAACATGCTCTTCTTGCCGTTGCAGGGACGTTTACGAAAAACCCGCCGATCCGACTTTCAGTTTGAGATGCAATGACGTTGCCGTGGCAACCCTGCTAACGCTCGCGTCACACTTTCAGGGATCAGGGGTCGGTGGCGAGGGGGGGGGGTGGGGCTTGAGCATCAGGACCCACGGACCGGCTTTTCTTCCAGAGGAGCCGCCGCCGTCTTTTGGCGATGTTAGAAGCTGGCTTTTTCCCCGGGACGATGCGGGCGAGAGGCGACGGCCGGGTCCTGGTCTTCAACGCCCCCCGACCCCTGACCCCTGACCCCTGACCCTCCACCCTCCTCTTCACCACCTGCACCTACCCAGCATCTACCTAGCACCTGCAAGAGATAGAGCCAGGCGGGGTTGAAAGGAGAGAGAGAGGGTGGGATGGAGGGGGGTTAATAAAGGTGGCAGCCATTTTCTTCTGCAGGGGGAGGAGGAAGTCCCATCTTTGATCTTGTGTCTTTTCTTGTGATGAATCTGTGTTTGTGATGCCTTTTGTTTTTGTTTTTTTTTTTTTTTTTGGTTTTTTGTACTTTTTAAGAAAACAGAAAAACAAAAAAAAAACGTAACGCAAACTCTTGGTGATTTGTCCTTTTTTGCTCTTGCTTCTTTTCTTTTTTTGACATTCTCCTCTTTTTTTTTTTCTCTCTCTCCGTTTTTTGCCAGTAATCCTTTTTTGAATTTTCTCTTTTCTCTTTTTCCCCCCTTTTTTTCTTAACCCTAGGTCCGCTCACAAAAAAACACGATGAATCTTCAATGAACAAGCCTCGAGACGAAGGTATTTTTGTTGCATGTTTTTCCTTTTTTCTTGTTTTGAAGTCTTTTTGGGGGATGTGCACACGTAGATTGCAGAACACACACATGCACGCACGCACACACACACACACACCCACACACACACAGTCTGACATCTCATGCACATGAGTGTAAATGTATGTGCTGACCGTTGCAATGACCACGCTGTCTTTACCTGTGTGTGTTAGCCGCATGCGACCTGGGGTGGCGGTCGCACCCGGCTAACGAGAGCTACGATACCCATCACCAAGCGTGTGCGTGTGTGTGCGTGCGTGTCTGTGCGTGCGTGCGTGTGTGTGTGTTTTCCTTGTCCGGCTGACACGGAAAGGGCCTCATCATTATCACCCTCATCGTCATCATCATCGCCGCCGCGACCTTGAAATGGCCATTAATGACGCCAAATTGTTGTCCCGGGCAACAAAGCGGTCCCTCATAGATGGGTGCCATGGTAACGAGGATGAAATTGCCACCGGAGTGTGGAGCGAGGCCAAATTTTAAGCTAGCCCTTCTCCCTGATACCATCGAATCGAGGGAACGGGCTGCGAACGGAGACAACCAAGGGCGCCGCCAGGCTTAATAGGACGCCCGCTAATTCATCTCACACCTGGGAGGGGGCTTCTCCTGCATTGCGCTCTTCCCTCGGAGGAGAAAAAGTTTATAAATGATTTACTTTGTGCTCTTTGATTCGGGAGGGAAGCTTTGACACGAGGGGATTTTTATCAAACCCAACTTTCTCGGCCGCCGGCTTTCCAAGACCCGCCTCCTCCTCTTCATCCGTCCATCAAAATACACAATTAACCTTCCCGGATGGGGGCCGGGAAGGAGATGGTAATCCAATTACGCTCAGTCCCGATGCGGAATTCGTCGCAGGTACAAAGTTTGGAGCTGGAGCGTGGACGCGGTGACAGGCGGAGATGGGCTCGCCGTCCTCCGAGCGCGGCGCTACGTTTATCCGACAGTCGGCACATCCCCGGCTGTCAGATAATAAAAAAAATAAAAAAATTTAAAGATGTCTAGGTTTGCCTTCGTTCGAGGATGGGTTTTAATGCAGGTCCATCAAGATACAAAAAAAACTTTTGTTTTTAAAAGAGGCCACAAAGGGTGGAATAAAAAGTTCAAGGAAAAAGGAAAAGTTACACAAACACAGGGAGGATTCTTAAGAGAAGAACTGTTTTATATGTTTCTTCCGGGACCCCCGTTCCCAGCTCATGCTGCCTTTTTGTTTTATTGATCGGTCAACTTGATCGGAAATGACGTACAGTTGCCGGGAGAATAACAACCCCCCTCTTCCCCCCGGAAATAGGAAGTAGTTTGTCAAACCACCTGCTGGTGGTGTTGTAGGCTTTAGCTGCACTATAGATTTGAGCATTGAATGAAAGAAAAACAGAAAAGTTTATATCGATGTTGATTATTCATTCGTTCAGTCTGTGAACCATTTAAGTCAATCCCCGATATGATTGAATGAGAGGACCCTGGAGACATACAACCATTTACCCTCTTATTCAGTCTTGGTCTCCTGTGAACCTCCTGCATGTGTTTGAACTGCCGAAAGAACCCGGAGAACCCTGAGGAACCCTACGCAGACACGGGGAGAACATGGAGACTCCACACAGAAAGGCGGGAATCTAACCAGGAATGTTCTGGCTGTGAGGAGGAGGAAGTAACCACTGCACCCCCCATTGATTTTGATCATATTATTTATCTATATTTATATTATACATTACATTCTGTATACAGTCATGGCCAAAAGTTTTGAGAATGACACAACCATAGAAACATCTGGCACAAACCTAAAAACCCTGAAGGAACAGACTTTGTGAAAGTGTTATTCTCAAAACTTTTGGCCATGATTGTACGACAAAATGACCTCTTGAAAGCATGAACAGTTCTTCGATTTTCAGATTTTATTTTGAAATTTTATTTTATAATATTTGATTTGGGGGAAAAAAAATTCAAGTAATTGCTATTGGTATCGATGTCGATTAAATATGCAAAAAACAGTAATCAACTTTGTGTTAATCATAAAAGTGTAGTATGGCCAAAAAAAATGAATGCATCAGTGATGTGCAGTCGCGGACGAGCCGGCTCTAAAAGCCGAATCTTTGTAGAGACCCCCGAAGGACAGACGAATCTTCTCTGCTGATCGTGCAGGCGGGGTCGGGGCCCTTATTTGGAGGGGCACGCCATGGACCAGTCACTTGCAAGGACAAGATGTGAAAGAAAGAAGGGGGGCAAAAGCCTGGGGCCACAGGGCCTTTACTGAGGGCCCTTATATATTCTTATATTTGTGGTTCTGAATGCAGGATTAAATATTAAATGAGTAGAAGAGCAGAGCAGCACAGTGCTTAGCGCTTCAGCCTCAAGGCAAAGAGGTTTGTGTGGAGTCTCCATGTTCTCACCATGTCTGCATGGGGTTCCTCTAGGCTTCCCTGGGTTCATCCCACAGTCAAAAAACCTCTGGAGGTTCATCGGAGACCCTGAATTGATGTGTTCATTGGGAATGAATAAAAGGGGGAATCGTTTTATGTGTCTATATGATTTGCGACTGAGAGAGTGTATGGTTGTCTGTCTGTGCGTGAACCTCGCCTCTCACCCAGTAACAGCTGCGATAGGTTTCAGCACCTCCGCTACCCTGAGTGCAGGATTTGAAAAATGAATGAATTAAGGATTAAACGAATGCTCATCAGAACACAAACCATTCACAATTGTTAGATGACGCTAAAAAGAGGCAAGGCCGAGTAAAGATCCATTCCGGATCCAAAAGAGCCTTCTGAAGGGAGTAAAGTCGAAAGACACCAATCATCGAACGGGAGTCTAGCCAAAAGAGTCGAATCTCCTAATGGGAGTTGAGTTGAAAGAGTCGAACCTCCTGATGGGAGCTGAGCCAAAAGAGTCGAATCTTCTCAAGTGAGTCGAGTCAAAAGAGACATATCTTCTAAAGTGAGTCGAACCAAAAGAGTCTTATCTTCTAAATGGAGTCGAGCTAAAAGAGACAAATCTCCCGATGGGAGTTGAGATGAGAGAGACGAATCTTCTAAAGGGAGTCGAACCAAAAGAGTCGAATCTTCTCAAGTGAGTCGAGTCAAAAGAGACGAAGCTTCTAAAGGGAGTTGAGTCAAAAGACCTCTTCAGAAAGGAGTTTGACCCAAAAGAGTCCAGTCTTTGAAAAGAGCTGGACTTCCCATCACCGGCATGCAGGTCGAGGCACCGGGAGGCTGCTTTTCAGTCTCCCGCTGCCGGGAGGGGAAACCTTAAACAGTCCTTGTCGCTTTAATAAAAATAAAACAGGTCTGGACAAATCCTGAGCTAGAATGTCAGTGATCCATAAACAAGCTCCGAGGCTTCGGGCTTAAAACATATACCTGTCGCCTTGGCTGTGTTATACAAAACGTGGTTTATACACTTTGTGACATTTTTATTTTTCCCCTCAAACCTGCGTTTCAAGTGCACGCGTCGCAGCCCCGTCCCCCCCCGACCAGCGTGCAAGGGGGTTCAATTGCCTCTAAGGTTGTAATCCTGCCTCACCACGTGACATAACTTTACCAGACGTAAAAAAAGAATAAATTCAAATGAATCTCAAGTTTGACGTAAGTAATTAGAATATTTTAATATTCTAATATCATTTACAATTTTAATATACATCATTTTAATATTTTAATCAGAATGCAGCCAAAGGACGACAACAGCGCTATTAATTAATAATAGATGAATCCCAGTCCGCGTCATAGTAACCACCGTCCTTGGGCGTTGTGTGGTCCTCAGTCGAAGCACGGCTGGCATCCAGGCTTTGCAGAGAAAGATTGATAGAGCGAACAGCCGAACACCGTGGACAGGTTCGAGTGTGTGTGTGTGTGTGTGTGTGTGTGTGTGTGTGTGTGTGTGTGTGAGTGAGAGAGCACTTGCACGGACATGTGCATCATGGGAGAAGAGGGGATTACAAACCACAGAGAGATCAAGTTAAATCAAATAGGAGACAGAGTTGCTGTGTTACTCTGCTGTCATGTTTTTGTGTGTGTGTGTGTGTGTGTGTGTGTGTGTGTGTGTGTGTGTGTGTGTGTGTGTGTGTGTGTGTGTGTGTGCGCCCATGTCAGCTCCGATCACAGACAAGCCAGAAACACCTGAGACCCGAACCTGGAACATATTTTTGCCAGAAACGGTGTCACCTCTGACGTGAAACACACACACACACACACACACACACACACACACACACACACACACACACACACACACACACAGACACACAGACATATGCACGCAATCTAAGGCAGGGTAAAAACCGGATCTACACAATACAAACCCCTTGAGGGAATGTTCTATCAAAACCAAAGTGACACACACACACACACACACACACACACACACACACACACACACACACACACACACACACACACACACACACACACACACACACTTCACATGCAGGATTGATCCAGCAAAGTATTTGGGTCTGAGTGCCCTTGACATCCTTTGTGTCTTGAAATTCATCTCTCGAAGCTTCTTTGGACATTCTGCTCTGCCCGCAGAATTCACACATCAGAAATTCACTTTACTGAAATAAATTTAAGAAATGAAAATGAAAAAATACATCCGTGTAAAATAAAATAAATACATGCTTATATGAATAAATAATGAATAAATGAATATATAAATGAATTATTAATTTTTAAATCAATTGAGATCAGAAATTAAAGGAACGGCACGTCTTTTCCGGCTAAACTTGAAACCTAAACACACACCCGTCATCAGCTAAACACAACCAGTGTGTGTTTGTTGCTTCCTCTGCATCTGAGAAAACACATGCCGGACTCACATGCACATTTATTGATAAAATCTTATCAAATCCCCTGTCATTGATAAGTAATTTGCAATTCATGCATTCATGATCTATCGCACCCGGATCAGCCAATCACACAGCCTCATAGAGAGACGTCCAACCTCTCATTCACAAGCCTGGAAGGAATATGTTAATTTAGCATCTCCAATGAACCTCCTGCATGTGTTTGGACTGTGTGAGGAACCCTAAGGACGCAGAAATTGAGAACATGGATCCTCCACCCAAAAAGGGGAAGGGAATCCAACCAGGAATCTTCTGGCCTTCAAATAGCATGATAGCGCTGATCAACTCCACCTCGATGGATCGTTTTTGGAAGTATTAGCCGCAGGACGTAAACGGTTCGTTGGATTTATTTCGTCAATTTTCTTCATGACTGCCGGCGACGCGAGCATAAACCACCCGTCCGGGCCTTTAATTAGAACTGTAACGGTGGCGTTCATTAATCAAATGCGGTGCGTTTTTTTTTTTTTACCTAGATTTACCTTCGGCGATTCCCCCTTTCTCTGATAATAAGGTGTTAACGCCATTCCTCTCGCCGACTGCGGGGGATTATGGAATCACTCAATGTTACATTATTATTTTACAAGACTCAGCGCGGAAACCGGAACGGGGGGGGGGGGGGTTCGGGTTTATCCGCCAGCCGACGTCTCTGGAGAACCGGCTCTCCAACCGCACTGGAGGATAATGTGAGTAAAGAAGATTTTTCTTCTTCTGACAAATAAAGTTGCACGAAGCTAATCTTTCCCTTGTTGGGGCAAAAGTGATTGTTATGACGACGCTAATTTAGCGTGACAGCCGCTTGATGACGAGCAGCTATTAAAACCCGCTTGTTTGTCTCTTAAAGAAAGACGTGAGGATTCGAGACGGACCCGAGAAGATCCGCATTTTCCTGAATTCAAGCTGATTTCACCATTTTCTGTTCCTTGCGCTGAAGTACTAGAAGTACTTTGATTAGAGACCATTTCATACTGCTGCTCCAAAAAGAAATATATATTGCTTCTGCCTTACAGCAAGAAGGTCCCTGGTTGCATTCCTTCTGTATGGAAACTCCATCTTCTCCACATATTTTTTTAATTAAATAGATTACATAAATGCTTTATTTCCGAAAAGCGTTTGTAACACATCCGGTTAAGGAACTAAAAAATACAGTAGCCTAGCAGAAAAAGTAATTGATCGCTGTCTTTACCTTTATTCTGCGTGGTAAGGCCGCTAAAGTCTTCTTCAATGTCGGAATTAAAAAGAATTCCTCCGTCACGCATTTCTCATTCTCTTCATCAGTCTGACGGGACCAGGCTAACTGTTTTGGCAGCGTGAAGCTTGTGCGCCCTTAAAATTCCATAAATTAACAGCATCATTTTTTTAAGCATTCAAAGCATGTGAAAAAAGAAGCAACTAATAGTCTGGAAATTACAGCAGTTCTATGTATCTCTATGAGGTGTGAATGAGTGTGTGAATATCGTCATTTTCAGACTATTTGGTGCACCTGAATATAAGCTGCTCCCGCTAAATTTGAAAATTAAAAATAAAATACATATATTGGCTGCATTTGTCTATCAGCCGCAAGTGTCCGTTTGTATTTGAGATATTTGCAATGAAATATTTTTAAACTTTTAATGGAATACGTTACATAAATGTTTTTTTCTGAACAGCGCCTGTAAGATATCCGATGGAAAAAAATACATCAGGCTAGCAGGAGAAGTCATTAATCGCTATCTTCACCTTTATCCTGCATGCTAAAATCGCTAGTTGGGATTCAAATTCCTCCATCACACACTTATTTGTGTCTCTTTCATCGTTGCGTTCAATCTCGCTTGTCCTGCGGTATCTACATGTAATTTCATTGGTCTGATGGGAACAGGCTAAATACTTTGGCAGCGTCAAGCTCGTTAGCCTGTAGCGGCTAATAGTGATTGAAATTTCAGTAGTTGGATGTCTTAAGTTGTAAGTCATTAAATTATGTGTGAATGAGGGGGTGAATTAACCCCTTCTATTGTCCAATGACAGCCAGGATTAACAGTGATAAAAATTATAGTAATGTTTTCATTTTCACTGCAAACACGATGTATCATCTTTTGGCTCATGATCACTGGGCAATTTATCGTCGGTTTAAAAACAAATGTCTGACTGTTTCGGCACTCGTATGGAGCAGATGTTTGTTAAACTTCTCCGATTAGCCGATCGTTTGTCCACAAAAGAGATATTAATTCAGTTTGGACTGCAAGTGACACTTCTAATTATTATATAATGAACACACTGCCAGGGAAATCTTAATTCATGGTTGTTCAATACAATGGAAAAAATGATTATTTAGGGATTATACTACCGTCGGTTTGCCGCCAATCATTCTGTTTCACGTTCAATAGCAAAAATGCTGTCTCCGTCACGAAGAGCCAGTTGTGCCGTCACAATGCAGGCGTCATCAAGAATCCTTTGAGACGCACAAAAGAGGGACAAAAATCTCCTCGACGACAACGAGCACATTAATGTGTTCACAGCTCGGGATGTGCAACGTCAGCGCTCACAACGGCGCCATTAGGAAATGATTCATGGTTGCCGGGAAGCTGTGAATGCCTGGACTCTTAAGCTGATTTTCTAATTACACCGCATGCGGGCGCTGAAATTAATAGCAATCACGGATCAAATGGCTGTAATTTATTTTTATTTTTTTTTGGGTGGAAACGGCCATAACCGCCGACCGCCGCGTGCTGAGAGGGAAAGCATTGCGGGAGAACGTCCTCTTGCGTTGGCAGATGTTTGGATGCTACTGTTTGTGCCCTGCTTCTGCTGTCTTCGTCTGCCTAAATGGATTCTTCTCAGCGTTTCCCCCCCCGTCGCTCCACGTTACGTGGCGCCTCCGCAGCGGTTATGACTCCACTAACAGACACTGGCCCGTGGGCAGAGCAGTGTCCAGCATCTCAGCTCCTGAAAGTTTTTGCTCTGTAATGCTCCCCACACCAGGAACACTGGAGCGCCCAGAGATGAGCGAGTGAATGGTCGTAGGTCCCCGTGATGCTTGAATGAGAGGGTGAATGGCGATACTTCTCTACGTCACGCTTTGGATGAGAAGGTTAATGGTCCTTTATCTCTAGTGTAAATGATATATAAATGGTTGAGTGAATGGTTATATGTCTCTGGTGTATATGATGTATAAATGAGAGAGAGAATGATGGTATGTCTCTATATGATGTTGTAAATGAGTGAGTGAAAGTTGGTATGACTATATATGATCTATGAATGAGTGAGTGAATGGTTGTATATCTCCATGGCTGTATCTCTCTGGTGTATATGATGCATTAATGAGGGAGTGAATTATGGTATGTCTCTGTGTGGCGTTGCACATGTGTGCAATGTGAATGTTTGTTCATCTCTGCTGTATAATGTATATAAATGAGCGAGTGAATGTTTTATGTCTTCATATGATGTATGAATGAGCCAGTGAATGGTTGTAGGTCTCTGTATGACGTGTGAACGCGAGGGTGAATGGTTGTTGATCTTTATGTTTGTATATCTCTGGCGTATATAACATATAAATGAATGAGTGAATGGTTGTAGGCTTATATATGATGTATGAATGAGAGGGTGAATAGTTGTACATCCCTATATGACATTGCAAATGAGAGGGTGAATGGCTATCTATCTGTTGTATATATGATGTATAAGTGAGCGAGTGAATGGTTGTATGTCTATCTGAAACATGAATGAGAGGATGAATAGTTATATATCCGTGATGTAAATGATATACAAATGAGCGAGTGAATGTTTGTATGTCTCTATATGATGTGTGAATGAATGAATTCTTTTATGTCTAAATTTGACCCTGAAATGAGAGGGTGAATAGTTGTTGGTCTCTATGGTTTTATACCTATGGTGTATATGATATATGAATGAGTGAGTGAATGCCTTCCTGTCTCTATATTACATGTGAATGAGTTAATGTTTTTATGTCCCCACATGACGTTGCAAATGAGAGGGTGAACGGTTGTTTATCTCTGGTATTTATGACAAGATAAGTGAGCGGGTGATTGGTTGTTTGTCTGGATATGACGTGTGAAAGAGTGAATGCTTTTACATCTCTAAATGACCTTGCAAATGAACGAGTGAATGGTTGTATGCCTCTGCGGTTGACCGGTATAGGCTGAACCCATCGTCTCGCCCAGTGACATAAATAAGAGGTATAGAGGATAAACCAATTATAGCGAATGATAGGATGTATGAATGAATGTTAAGAACAATGAAATTCAAACACATCCTGCAAACAGAAAGGAAATGCGTACAAACACCTTACAAAACTGAATATTCCCATCTTTCCATGTCTGTCGCACTGCATCTCTGCAGACATGTATGTTGTTTGCGGCGGGAGCTACCTGCCTCCTTGTTACGGCAGCACTCAGCCCACCCCGTGTCAAGGTTGTGTCAATATCATGTATGGCGCCTACTCCGTGGCGCACCTCCAGATAGCGCCCCATTGAACCAGGAACCTTTTTTGACAAAGACGGCGAGGAGGAGTGGAAGAGCTGGGAGGAAAAGCCGGGGATGAAAAGGAGCCGAAGGTGCCGGGAGATAGAGAGGACGGCGGGCGAAAAAGAGAATCCGTAGGAGAGAGAGCTGCTTTGGAGCCGTGTCGCTTGTCAGCTAGCTTAGCGCTTGGGAAAAAGCTCAACACCGTTTTTTTTTTTGGAGGTTTGTTTTTTTGTTTTCCACTTGGCAGGGTTTATTGCTGTCTGTAGTGGCTTTAAGGGACCGAGGGAAGCAACAGTGGAGGCTGGCTCCGGCTCCCAGCTAGCCAGGAGCTATTGTGGGTCCATTTAGTCCAAATCAATCAGCTTCAAAGTGCTCACCGAAACAAAAGAAGTTCGGAGTCATCAAATTGCAATGAGGGCCGGACCTCCCGCGTCGGCAGAAGATTTTCAGAATGACTTTCCAGGGTTAATGGCGGCCCGACGCTGCCAAAAAGAAGCTTGCGCTGCTCAAAGAAACACCTCCATAGCGTTGTTAATCTGTTGTTAATGTATGCAGCCATCCCATAATGCTCTCCTGGAAGTGCCGCTTCGAATAACGCAGACTTTGTTTACCAGCTCAGAGGTGTATGGAGGGTAGGCTTTGCACCTGGTGGGTGGAGGTGGCCTTCAGACGAGGACTACACAGCAGATCCTGGCCTGGCTGCATTTCCTATTCAGTCATTATCACCTCCCATTCCGCTCGAGGACCCAACTTCAAGAAGTTCTTGTCATCTTCATGTGAAAAATTCCTTGACCCAGATATGAAAAAAAAAAAGCAGCGTTTACTTTGGCTTGGTTTGCCATCTCAAGCCATTAGGAGACGGCCGGTGTCCGACCGCGGGAGCACAGGCGCACAGCGCAGCCATTATACCCCGCTCACTTCGGTGCCGTTTGGCACCTCATTAAGGGACGGGCATGGCGGCGGAGAACAGTTCCGAACTGTGTAAGTCCGTGTCTAGACGGCGCTGGGAGCTGTGGCAGAGGGAGGGAACGGCCACTTGGTGGGAACGTGTTTAACGATCTTTTGGAGTGGGGGCGGGGGGACGAGTGAGCTGATGTGAAGTACTGTCACAAAGTAGATGTACAAGCATTCAAAGAATTTGGTTGAGTCCTTCTGCAAATAAACCTACGGCCTGTTTCTGGAAAAATTACATGAAACCGGGGAAAACTTGTAGACTCCACACCGCTGGTGGATTTAAACCTTCTCACAGGGAGGCGGAAGCCCCCTCTGTTGCAGCTCTTTGGATAAAAGCGTCCAGTTGCGTTTTCAGTGAATTCCCCCCGAACAGCAATCCAACACAGCAACGTTGGATCTAATAACTCCCAACGCGAGGTTGAGTTGGACTCTCCGGCCGAACCCCCTGTCAACCTCGCGCCCGCTGACGGAGCTGCTCGGCAACCCAAGCGGTGCGGTTTTTCTTTGACCGAGAAAATCTACACGGAAATTAATTAGCGCCGGCTCCAGACCTTTGACGGACAGACCGGCGCCGCAGCTGGCTCTCGCCGATCAGCTCTGTTTCCCTTTTTACAAAAAGGGACGTCCCTGGGGAGTCGGACCGCTCGCTGCAGCCTTTTATTTCCAGCTGGGTTGACGCCGATAAGAAGATACTGTACGCCGCAATTTCATCTATACTTCTTTTATGGATCCGAGAATTCATGCTAGCATTGTTTGTTCCCAAATGTAGTCTCCTACCGGGCTTCATTTCACTTCTTCATCATGTGCAGTGAGGAGGACAATAGCAATGAAACTAAACTCCCGACTCTGCATCAGGGTGAAGAAGGAGCTGAGATAAAACAGCGTAGCTCTCGGTTCGGGCGACATTTCTGCCTTTCAATCTGGTTCGGGAGGAAGAAGCGGGGCTTCATCGCGTGTCCGACCTCTGCCTTAGATATAGGCTGAGGAGCTCGAGCATGCAGGAGGGGCTCGGAGTAGAGCTACTGCTCCTCGGCATTCAGAGGAGCTAGATGAGGAGGCCCCATCTGGTCAGGATGCCTCCTGGATGCTCCCTGGGTGAGATGTTCAGCCGAGGTCCCACCGGGAGGAGATCCCAGGAAGACCCAGGACAAGCTGGAGGGACTGCGTCCGCAGGCGGGCTGGGGAACGCGTGATGATTCCACCGGGACAGCTGTATCAAAGGGCAGAGGTGGGGAGGGCTGTCTCATGAATGGACAGATGGATGGATGGATGGATGGATGGATGGATGGATGGATGGATATTAGCCTTCAGCAGAGACAAGCTGATATACTGTGAGTGCCTGCTAGTCGAATCCACAGCGGCCCCTCGGGGTGATGCCGAACACACAGGAAGATCTCCATGTAGGTACAAATGTTTGATCACAGATGAACCAGTACACACACACACACACACACACACACACACACTCACACACACACCCCGGGCTGAGGCGTAGCGGGGCTCCTGGCACCATCGCTCCCGGGGATCACAGCTCCAACTGCAAGCCTGCTGAGGAAAGACAAAACACACGGATTTCACTTTTTTCACGGGCAGCAAAGGATGAACCACTTCACTGTGCGCGCACACACAGACACACACACATGCACACACACGTGCAGTACTTGTTCTGTTAGCTATTTAGAAAAGTTCCACTGTAGCGCTCCAACTCGCCCCCTACCTGTTTCAGCTTTTTCCTTTTTCGTCCTGCGCTGCGTTTGTGCGTCGTCCCCCGACCGCGCCGCGGCTGTCAGACGAGTTCTCCAATTAGGGAGCTGTTGTCATTTATGGGATGGCGAGCGCCGGCTGGAGGCAGAGCTGACAGCAACACTTAATGGGAACGTTGGCTTCTGAACAGAGACGACAGCAGAGACTCTCTGTAACCCACTTTGGAGCATCTCTGCTCCCACGCCGGGTCACACATAGCTGCAGTGCAGTACTACACTTGGTAGTACTTCAATTTTTAGTTTTCATTCATTCATTCATTATCTCTACTGCTGGGGAGCTGGATCCTATCCCGGCTGTGATTGGACGAGAGGCGGGGTTCCCCCTGGATCGATTGCGGGACAACATATAATTACATGCACCCACTCATTCACATGTAAATAAAATAAAATGCTATAAATTAAATAGTCAAATAAAATACAGTTAGCACAACCTTGGCTGGCGAATTTATAATGTTCTTTGACTTAGTTCACGAACAGTATCCTGTTGAAATCAGTGTAAATCCCATTGAATCGTTCTCCAGCCCCAAAAACATCTTGGACTCTTCGGAAACTTTTTTATGGGTTTATTTGTGGCAAAAATACAGAAAGGAATTAAAGATAACCTTAATTATTGCTGTGTTTCTGGCGTTCTTTCTCTTCTTGCCAGCACTTGCACTCAGCGCTTTTTTAGCTAAATCAGCAAAAGTAAAGCCTTCTTGCATATGTAACGCTAAAGCTAACACTATCTTCAGCAAGCTGTCTTTCATTAATCCAAGCTAACAATAACTTTGCTTTGTTAGTGTAGTTGCCCCTTTCGCCACATCAGCCATTTTCAGATTCAAGATTCAAAGCGTTTATTATCACATGCACATTATAGAAACTTGTTTCCCTGTACAGTGAAATTCCCACTTTGGCGCGTCTGTGTTCTTTACGATTGTCACAGAGTTTGACTTAGCTATGTCGCAGTGCTTGGAGAGATCTGTAACACCAATTCCACTCTCACAATTAGCTATTATTTCCGTCTTCAGATCAACTGTCAGTGGGGGTCTCACTATCTTCTTAACACTACTAGCATTAGCATTCTTTAGGCCATAATGAGGGGTAGCTTATTGAAAAAACAGTATAACAGTAGAACACAACATTGAATGATGTTTACAATTCGGTGTATCATGCACAACTGCCGCTACACTCCAATGCTACACCACGGAAAGTCCATAAGTTTGTTTATTTGTGTGTTTGTGAACTGAAGCTTGTCAGCAGGTCGATACAAAATGTGATTGAAAACTCCTGTTTGTAGGATGAGTGACTAGGAGTGTTCGTAATCCGAGGTTCAACTGTGATGCAAAATAAATTAAATAAAATTATATCAAGCAAAATATAATAAAAACAAAATGAAATAGGATGAAATAAAAATTAAGTAAAATAAAGTGCAAAATAATCATTTTAATCACAATGATATAAATTAAATCCTACAAAAATTCACCCACTCACTCACAGTCTGGACCGTTCAGGGTCTCCAACGAACCTCCTCCATGTTTTTTAGGCTCCATCACTGGGCAGAATCCAACCGAGGACCTTCCTGCTGCGAGACAGAAGCCGTTACCCCTGCAGCGTCCCATGTTTTTTTTTTTTTTTTGTTTTAAATTTGATTTTGACTTTTCCCAGACGTTTGTCTGCAGCTTAAAGGAACGATTGAAAAGTGCTTTATCAGTTTCGGTCTTATTTCTGGAACACTATCTACATCCCTGTCGGTGGGTTCAGATACAGGAGGGAAGCCGTAAAAACCGAAGCGACTATAACAACAACGAGTTTCTAAAAATATTTGACTTGCATTTCTGCTTTGAGATGTTTTTTCAAAGTACTTCAGATCTGCCGTTGGTATTTAAACTGTTCGGCTGAAGACCAGGGAACTGTAAAGATAAAACAGATGAAACACAACGGGGGGGAAACATTTTTAAAAATGAAATTACAGATAAATATGAATAAATTGAACATTGGAGATGAGATTAAAACACGTTAATCTAATGAAGGAACGATCCATCAAGATAATAAATCATACATTAAAAGGTGCTTTGATAATTTTTCACTCTGTTGTCGATGGAGGAGGGCGGGAGTTCACGTTCAGGTCAGGGTCAGCTCTCAGCTCGCACAAAACCCGGCCTAGCTAGCGAGGAGGAGATGCCGATAATAGTGGGTTGCACAAGGACATAAATAACAAAACAAAAAATTAACATGCAAATGGGAAGATGTGAGATGCAAGTGTTTTGCTTCCTCTTTGGCAGAGGAACCCACATTGCATTGGGTCGATCCGCGCTCGATGCCGAACGCGGTGATAGATGTCCCTTTGTGTCATGCAAAAGTGCATCAAGGATAACAGAGGGGAAGGAAAAATGAACAGAGTGCTTCATTTTATTAACTGTAGTCATGAGATGTTTTGGGCTTTAAAATCATCTCCTCATCTGTGAGTGCTGGAGGTATGAAAGACCTTGTTTTAAATTAGTCCGGTAACTTTTTTTGTGATCATTCATGGAAACAATAGCTGCTTCCTCACTGTAGAACCTTTTAAGGAACAAATCCGTCCCCTGGTGCAGAGGAACTGAGGCCCTTGAACCATCTCAGCTCCAACTCAGCTTCTTCTCACTGTTCCATATGAACTTAAGCGTGAAGGGTAGAGCTCAGAAGCCACGCCCATTACCAGATACTTCTTGCGGACCAAGATAGTTTTTAAAAACTATCTTGGTCCAAATGGACAGAAGCAGCAAGAAATGGAGAGCCATAGAGGTCTGAGCACTTCTGCTCCTCCACTGAGGGGTTTTCAAGTCTTGCATACATACATCAATATTTAGGCAAGAATGAGCGCAGTTAGCTAATGGCTAATGGGGTTCTTCACATTTTGAAGCAGCGCAGGAAGATAAAAATACCAACCATCTGTTAGTCCATGGTTATTATTCCATAAATGTTGTGGCGGATTCCACCTCCATGCTGTCCTTGCCATCTTCCTCTTCGTCTTTGCTGGTTTACTTTTGAGCGGCACCTCACTTCCCGTGGGAATTCAAAACTAAACGGTTCCCCCCAGACGAGGCTAATTCCTGGAACTGAATTGGAGCTGGAAACTCCTTAGAACGTATCTGTCTTAAAACGGGGCCGACTTTATTTGCCTCCAAGAATATTAACTCATGCAAAGTCACATGTCCATAACCGGAAGCCAATGAATTATGTGATGCTAATTAGCTTAGCAAGCAGTGCTAATTGCAATATGCAGAAGCTTTTAGGAGACAGGAATAGAACCGCCAACCCTCCGATTGGAGGGATGCCAGGCTCCCTATAGTATCGGCATGACAACCAGAGGAACAGACGCCTGGTGCGCTCCTTTAACATCTGCAGAACTTGGGGTAAAATTTGGGGATGAACATGCTGGTGTGAGAGGAGAGGATGCAGAGGCGAGGGTAAGATAGAGGCAGATGATTGGCTGTTGTGAATCTTTTACCTTCTGGACTTCTGGAGGTGGAGGAAAGTCCACCTTTGATATGTATGATCTGCTTTCTGAAGGACACACACACACACACGTCTCTTCTGCTCTATGCAAATACACAACCGAAGGCATGTCGATTCAAAAGAAGTTGTGTGTCCGCCTCAAAATGTGATGAGCGTGTCCTTGTGTGTAGCTCCAGCTCTTTGTTGTGGTTGAAAGTAGTCTTTTGGAAGCTGCTGTTTGATCCCGGAGATGCTCAGAGACAACGTCCTCCACACATAGAGTTAATATTTGACCGCCTCCGCACAAACAGGTTGGTATTTACTACCACAATGGTTAGGGCTTTCTCCTCATAGCAAGAGGGTCCTCAGTTGGATTCCAACAATAGGCCTCTCTGTGCGCAGTCTGCATGATCTCCCCTGTGTCTGCATCCGCCAACCCCACCACCAGACCCCAAGAGCATGGAAGACCTCAGTCGACATAAATAAAGTCGACCAGATCAGAAGAGCAACCAGGTGTTTTAAAATTTCATGGAATGTAGATTATTATCCAAAAGCGTATAGCTTAAAAATAAAACAAAATAAAATAAAATAAAATAAAATAAAATAAAATAAAATAAAATAAAATCAAGCAAAATAAAATAAAATAAAATCAAGCAAAAGAAAATATATTAAGGAATCATAAAGACATACAAAGTAAAATATAATCCAGCTAAATATAATAGAACCAAATAAAATATGATACAGTAAAATGAAATTGAATGTAATGGAAGAAAATACAATGCAATAAATTCAAATAAAAAAATAATAATGCATAATGTAATGAGATGAAATACAATTAAGCTAAATAAAGTTAAATAAAATTAAGCAAAATAAAAATGAAATGTGACAAAGTAAAATACCATACAATAAGAAGATATACAGTAAAATAAAATAATGCAAAATAAGTTAGGATAAACTCAAATAAAGCAAAATAAAATAAAGGAAAATGAAATAAATTATAAGTAAAATAAATATACCAAAATAAATGATAATAAAATAAACAAAATAAATAAAGGATAGAATTAAATAATGAAATGAAATATAATAAAGTAAAAATAGATTAAATACAATTCAATTCACTTCAGTTCAATTACTAAAAAAATCAGGCTTGCACTAATATGGCCTGAAATGAGAAGAGACACGCACTTGAAAACCGGGGCATTTCAGTGGCGGTCATGGGCAAAGAATGCTGGAATAAAGAAAAAGAGCAGGGGAGAGCAGTGGAGGGGTCAACCCAAGTCCAAAAGGCTTAATGCTGAAAGAAAGGGAAGTGGAAAATGGAGGAGACTCGCACAAGAGAGACTTATGTTGGGAGGGGAAAGGGTCTGTGGCGGGGAGGGGGCAGAACAATGGCTGTGTTTGTGCTGCCTTTGTCACTGTGGCATTTTAGTGTACAGAGAGTCTGTGTGTGTGTGTGAGTGCATGTATCTGAGTGTGTGTTACAGCCTATGTGCATTTGGGTGCTTGGCGTGTATTCCCTTTCCACCCCCCAACACCACCACCATCCGCTCAATTTGTGGAATTGATCCGCTCTCTAATAGTGAGTAGAACAAAAAAATTAACGTAATCCATCCACTATTTATGTTGGAGAGAGAGTGAGAGAGAGAGACCGGATGCTCTTCCTCTCCTGTCTGCACTCGCATCCCTTCATCCGTGCACAATAGTTACCTCATATCTTCTCCCGAGTCCCTGGGCTATACCATTCTGCTGGCTCCAAGGGGGCGTGGCCTAATCCATTGCAGCGCTGTCCAACATTGCTATTTATCGTATTAATATTAAAAGGAACCCGCCTTGGAGGACTACGAGGCATAAAATATGCTTTACTGTTCATCTCAACTTGAATGTGTTGTTAAACAAGCATGAAGAATTGTTATTTCTTTAAAAATCACAATATATAATGTGTTTTCAACCCAGTGGTGCTACATGCTGGGTCGATTACGCATTGAGTTGCTCATGCTAACTAGACACTGTTGATACGCTAATAACTGTCTATTGTGCTTCTTTTGGGTGCAATTTCTTGTGAAACAAAGTGAAACAAAGGTGACGCTAGGCTACAAAGCTTTCCAAGGGACAGGAGAAGAAAGGAGTGGGGTATCGCTTCTGGACGTACACAACATGCTCAGATCCGTGGTATTCTCACCGCTTCCCCTCTGGATGCATTTGACGCATTTAGCCGAGCTAAGCTGCTGAAAGAGCTCACGGGTACTGCTAGTTTTAAACGCTAAAGCCAAGCGCCATGCCTACAGTTTTCTTTTACAAGTTGACAAAAGGTCCTTTTGAAGACGAGTGAAGCCACGCGCACACCAGAGACTGTGGCCAACTCGTGCCTCGTTGCGTCTTAGCTCGCCTTCATTTTGTTGCTCGTTCTGAGTTCTGTCTCCAGCCCTGTCCTCCTGGCTCACCTCTCTCTCAAGTCGAAATGAGAATTTTTGCACAGATTACATGTTTTGCACCGTAAAATGAACCAGATCAAATCCAGCTCAACCTTCTGACTTTACTAGCAAGGCAACATTGCAACATGAATGAAACTTTTCTTTAACAACTTTATACAAATTAAGATATGTTGAGGGATTTTCTTATCGTTTTTATGTAAAGTAGCTGATGCAAATATTTATCAAATCGAAAAATAATGTATTGGTAACTGGTGATCCCTTTAAAGTTATTATTTTATCATTAGCTGGTAGCATTTAACTTAGTGCTGCTATTAGCATGATCCAATGTATAGTGCTCTGGTGTTGGTAACTGTTCACCATTTTACATTATTAGTACGAGATAATCCTTTCTTTTACGGCAACCGGTCGAGGGAGAAGGCCGCCCACGTAGAGCTGAGATCTGTCCAGGATTTCTGCACAAAAGCGGTGTTTCCTGTAGATCATCTCGGAGAGCACGGTCCAGACCTGCTCCACGTGGAAAGTGTCTTAGGTTGATGTTTTTTGTGATTTTTAGAGCCATAATAAAAATCTCGGAGGCGAGTGGGTTTTCAGCATCGGATAAAGACGGAAAGAAAAAAGAAAAAATGAAGTGAAATGAATAAAAGAAGAGTGAAGTGGCAGAGATCAGAAAAGCAAAAGAAGAAGGAGCGGGGCTGCTGCTGCAGGACGAGAGAAGAAAGCGAGAGAGATCAGGAGCAACAGGATGCCGGGGAGGAAGAGGATGGGAAGGAGAGAAGGGAGGAGTGACGCATGGACGTGAGGAAGAGCTGGAGAGGATCACTCGTGCATCTGAAGATGTTATTGAGTCTAATAAGAGAGTGTTGCCAGGGCAGCTCTCCCTGTCCCGGCTCGCTTTTCTACTTCGCCCCACGTTCATACTAAGGAGCAACAGAAGGATCGCTGCCGTCTGATCCAGGCGGAGGAAAAGCAGATGTCGGAGATGTTCTGAGCCCAGAAGAGGTTTGGGGGGGGGGGGGGGGGGGGGGGGGGCGAGAAGCAGAACAAGCTCATTAAAACCGGTGTGTTTTTTGCAGTTTTCTTGTTTCGCTCAAGGCTCCGCCGACGGTTGGAGCTCGACGCTAAATCGCTCTTTTTCGACGTTCCTGCCGAACGCAGCGGTTACAACCACGGCACATCCAGGTGTCGACATCAATACGTCGCCAAAACGGCAGATGGTACAAACACAGATTCCTGTCAGGTTGTTGAGCGTGAGGGCGACACAGCGGTTACCGCCTCCGCCTCGCAGCGAGAAAGTCCCCGGTTGGATTCCCACAGTTGGGTCTTTTTGTGTGTAGTCTCCATATTCTACCTATGTGTGCATGGGGTTCCTCCAAGTTCTCCTGGTTCCTCCCACGGTCCAAACACAACCAAGACTGCAGTATAAGTTCACTAGATAATGAATGAATGAATGAATGAATGAATGTCGTGCATCTACGGCTGTTTTTTTTTCCAAAGAGGCGATCTGGGTGACGCACCACCAAAGCACAGAAAAGGAGGGGATCGTTTAAAGTTTTCAAAATCCCTTTCTACCACTGTTAAAGCCGTTCTGATTGGCGTTACTGCCTCTGTCTGGCTTGTCCAATCAGCACGCAGCGCCGTTCTGCAGGGGACTGCCTCTTTTAAGGGCCATTTTCAGTTAGGTTGAAATCAGACTCTCATGTGAAATCCTTTCTTTTAACCCTCTCAGGCTCAAATTAAGTTGTGGCGTAATTAGCTAAGTAGCATTTAGCTGTCGCAAATCTGCAACATCTGCCTGGAGAGGGTTAAAAAAAAAGGCACTTTAGTGCATTCCCTATGGGTTCATGGAGGGCGTGCACCTGCATGCTTTTGTCATTACGTAACCTGCCCAGGCTGAGGAAGAGCATCACTTCTATCTCCAGTCGTCCCTTGGGTTCACCCTTTGATGTGATTTTATATCCCAGATAATACCCGATATGCAGGATATATTTCTGTTTATTTATAGATTTTTTTTTATTTTCACATTTTTATTTTATATTTAAATATTTTTTTTATACTTTTATTATTTCAATTATTTTTATGGCAAAATATGAGCACGTTGTTCTGTATCCTGGGCTCTGATTGGCTCGGTGACGGCGCGTAGGATACATGGAGCGTCTGGCATCGTCTATTTCACATGGACGTGCAATAGCTGCTCGTAGCAGAGTAAGAGTAAGAGCGTGGTGAGGGTTATAAAGCTTCAAATATATATAGTTTATAAAATAAAAATATGATCGCTACAAGGCGGATTTTCGTTTATTGTGGCTGGTTCTGGAACACAACCCTTGTGATAAACTATTACCGGTGATGTGGCTAGCCTAGGGGTCGGCAACCTTTACCACTTTAAGAGCCTTTTGGACCCATTTCCCCAAAACCACAACCCTTTTAAAATTTAAAGTAAATTTACATGGCATATTTTTTTGTTGTTTTTTTTTTGCCTTTATGCTATGTCTAAACAAAATACGTGTTGCATTTTTTAAATCAATAAACAACTGTAACGAAAACAAAATTACATTTCTGCTTGCAGCAAAGCATTTTGAACTCAGAAAAAAAGACATTGGGTTGAGGGTTACTTTTGATCAAAACACTCAATGTCTATTTGATTCCTCTTTGAATTTATGAGGAAAAAAGCCGAATTTAAGTTATCCACTGGCAGCAAACCAAAAATGCCGTCCTCTGTGTGCTGTCATCCTTTTACTGGCATGTGCAGTCGCTTTTTAAGAGCGACAAAAATATATTAACACATTATATTTAGATGTCGCATGATCGCCATAATCTTCAAATTCAAATTCTTCTTTTCCTTTGGCCTTTTCCCTTCAATGGTTGCCGCAGCGAATCGACCTTCTCCATCTAACCCTATTCTCTGTATCCTCCTCTCTCACACCAACTACCTTCATATTCTCTCACATTACATCCATAAATTTCTCTGGTCTTCCTCTGGACCCCCTGCCTGGCAGCTCTAGCATCCGTCTACCAATATATTCACTATCTATTCAATATATTCACTATATATTCACTATATTCACTAATATATTCACAATATATTCCTCTGTACATGACCCAACCATCTCAATCTGGCTTCTCTAACCTTCTGTCTAAAACATCTAACCTGTGCTGTTCCCCTGATTGACGCATTTCTGATCCTATCCTTCCTGATCACTCCCAAAGAGAACCTCAGCATCTTCATCTCCGCGACCTCCAGCTCTGTCTCCCGTCTTTTTGTCATTCTCACCGTTTCTATACTATTCTTGAACACCTTTCCTTTCATTCCAGCTGATAGTCTTCTATCAAATAGTGCCCTGACACTTTTCTCCACCCATTGCATCTTGCTTGACCCTGTTTCTGTACCTCTTTTCCACACTCGCCATTGTTGGGGACTGTTGACCCTTAGTACTTGAAAAACAAATTTTTAGAAATGAACAGTCTAAAATAAAATACATTTTGATTAAATGTTCGTATATTATTTTCAAAAGCTCCAGGGAGCTGCATCAGAGGGTTCAAAGAGCCAAATGTGGCTCCGGAGCCGTGCTTTACCGACACCTGGAGTTGATATACCTTCCTTGTGGCTTAAGTTGCTAGCCTCCGATTGGTTGCAAGTTGTATTGTGTCATTTTTACAAATTGTGACAAATGTCTCATCACCTGTTAATTTATTAATTTAATGAATCACCAAGGTTATCATTGCAAAGCCCCCCCCCCCGATAATTTGGGAGATGTAAGGAACAGGAGAATGTTGGTTTTGGGTTCTCCGATCTCCTAAGGAGGTGACATCAACGTTGACATGTGGATCTTTACATGGACGCTTAGCTTTAGCTTTTGTTCATTCCGTCATTCATCTATTTATCCATTCATTTGTTCAATATCTACCCAACGTGCTCCACAAAAAGACATGCAGCCATTCACCCTGTCATTCCCAGGTCTGCATACTTTAGGGTCTGGATTTAAGGGATTCCACTTTTTCCTGTGTCTTCCACGTGAGCGTCTGATTTTCAGCAGCGGTAGTTAAATCCTGCTGCTTTGCAGATTTGAGGACAGAAGCACCTGACAGCTGCCGCCCGGCTGGTGACGAAAATCACAAAGATTTAATACCCAGAGAATAACGGGAACCCCGTCAGCTGCGATTCAGCGCTTAATCGTGAAAACTAAGGAAAACAAGAACACGGCTCCTCTCACCGGTGATTTATTGCTCACAAGGTAAATGGGAGCAGACGTTCATCACGTAGGAACATCCCTGGAGAAGAAACCAAATTCAAGTGAGAGGATGGTTTTCTTGCAAAACCGGGAAAAAAAATGTTTCACTGAACAAAACCCTTAGCATCAAACAACTAGCATGCGTTACGGGATGAAGACTACTCCTCCAAAGTATCTTAGAACTTGGCCAGGAGTGAGGAAACAATGGAGCAGGAGATGGGCAGGTGAATCTACAGAGCATCAGCAGTGATGGAGACACTGCATCAGTCAGTTTAGCTCGAGATGGTTTACCAAATGGTTAAGCTCACCAAATGGAGGTAGTTACCCGCAGCAGGAGATCAATTGGTGTCCAGGCTCTCCTTAAGGATCAAGGCAAGGAGCTTCGGCCACCAGCTAGGGCTCAGAGCAGAGCTGCTGCTCCTCAGCATCCAGATGAGGCTCAATCTGGTCAGGGGGGCTCCTGGATGGATGGATGGATGGATGGATGGATGGATGGATGGATGGATGGATGGATGGATGGATGGATGGATGGATGGATGGATGGGTGTTGCATTGGATTTCAGCCACTGCATGCATGGATGGACGGAAGTGAATTTCTATGTCATCAGGAGATGAAATGCGGCATCAACCATTTTTTTTCCCTCCCCCCTTATACTGGAATGAAGACCCAAATTTCACACACACACACACACACACACATCACAGATGCAATCAGTGTGGCCTTTGCCTCAATCCATTGTGCTCCAGTGATTAAGCTGCAGCCGGCCCGGTGGCCCGCAGGCCGCCGCCGCCGCCGCCGCCGCCGCCGCCGTGCTCCTCATCACATCCCATTCATGGCTGCGCCTCGGTGTCTACCTTCAGCCGCTGACCCCCTGTTGACCCAGAAAGCGCTTCTACAACGCAGAAGGACGGGAAAGAAACAAAAACACTTCGGAGGCTGCAGTCGATGGCGGCTATGTTTGCTCGGCTGACAGTGTTTATTAAAGAGCGCCTGACGCCTCCCTGACGCCTCCCTGACGCTAATATTCAATGAATAATGTAAATGTGGGCTTTGGGCGACTTAGTGTCACATGTCAGGCGTGATTTGCGGGGAGAACCCTGTCGTGTCACCCCGCTGCTGTCTCTCCATCCACGTACGGGTTCTTCTTTTGCCTCGGAAAATAACTCCCACGTGGGGACGTTCCTGAAAACATTATAAATGTATGTTATATATAAAACTATTGGTAGGCATAAAAAGAAATATTGTGGTAGCATAGGGTTCCTTTATCATTTCGGATTAGGGGTGAAAAAATCTAATGTCAAAATCCCATAATAGATCCATTAATCATTGATTAATTAATCATTTCATTCACACTCCGAATAAAGATATACAAACGTTCATTGATTCATTCGTGCAACCGAACAATTCAGGGTCTCCAATGAACCTCTTGTATGTTCGTGGAGGAGCCCGATACAGACACAGGGAGAACATCCGCAAACTGTTATCATTCCAATGTTTCTTGGAATTTGGTGTTGATACCATCCATCCGTCCATCCATCCATCTCCTTACGCTTATACTGGACTCAGGGTCGCTGAAAAAGGATGAATAAAAAAGGATAAAATGAATCTATGTATGCATATGGTTCTGGGATTGCTATTTGGTAGAGTGGTCACTTCTGACTTCCGACAACTGGTACTTTGGATCTTTGGTGACTGAAGTGCACTTTTGTAAGTCGCTTTGGATAAAAGCGTCTGCCAAATGACTGCAATGCAATCCGGGGGATGCTAAAGCCTATCCTGGGTGTCATTGGCAAGAGGCGGGGTACAACCTGGACTGGTCGCCTGTCAGTCGCTGGGACAAACAACCATTCACTCACTCATTCATCCGGGGCAATTTTCCCAATTTTTTCCAATTAACCTGCATGTTTTTGGACTTTGGGAGGAACCCGGAGGAAACCCATGCAGACACAGGGAGGCTAAGGCGCGAACCACTGCTCCACCGTGCTGCCCGGTGTTGATGCCTTAAAGAATAAATAAAATGAAAGAATAATGACTTTTCAATGACGAGAAAACCAGGATGAAGGTGGACTCTGATGGACATACCACCGAGCCTCTCTGCTTTCACATATTTCTTTAGCTAGCTTGTCTTTCACACCATCATTACTCCATTATCCCGTCCGATGGTCTCGCAAGTCGCTAACCTTTCCCGTTAATTGGATCATCTGCATAAAAAAAAAAAAAGAAACCCCTCCTGTGTGTTTCCTCACATGTGACAGCGCATCATTTGCCACAACTAATTGGCCCGATTATCACGGCTCGGAGCGTCGCCGTAAAAAGGTCAATATGTATCCGAATTCCAGCACCGGCGTGCACCTAGCGGACATGCTAAGTGGTGGTGGGAAACAAAAGGGGGCGGGCCCAAAACACCTTATGGAAGGAAAGAAAAAGCTAGCATGAGTGGATCGTTGGGTTGCCTTTTGAGGTGCGACCCGACATTAACAGCCCCTGCCATCTCCTAGCTTGGCGTGCATGGAGATGGTATCCCGGCGGGTCATAGCTTTCTGTCCTGCATGTATGCTAAAAATACATCTAGCAAAGCAGCGGTTGACGTTAATCCTCCGCTGCTAAAGGAAAATGTGCAGACGTTGGGCTCCCCGCCATTCTGCCATTCACCCTGGATCTCAGCTCCAGGTGCGCGTCAGTCCTCCCAAAGCCGGATCCATCACCGTTCGGTGACGGTAAACATCAATCCTGCTGAAGTCGGCCGCGCCTCGCTCTCAGCCCCTGTGACTAATCAGTGTGCTTACGTCGCCGCCGAGACGATGGTCCCATCGGGGGTGATGTCTCTCGGGGCGACGGTGGGCGGCGTGCTAAACTGGAACGCTCGACACAAGTTAGGTCTAATCGCGCCATTGTCTCGGTTCTGCTTGAGAGGATAAGCGGCCATACTAAGCTCCTCGGGGTGCCAGTCCTCAGCTGCTCCCCACCATGTCTCTTTGTCTTTGCTGTTATTGTTTATGTTCGCTCGGTGGAGCTTTGCTGGGCCCGAGTGCTGAGGCCCTATGGAATCTGAGAGAGAGGCTCATATTGTTGTTAATGCGCTATTTTAGTTATTTTGTCAAAATCATAATATTACTAATTGGCCGGGATGTACTCATTTTTGGCACAGCCATGAACACAGTCAACTATACTTTAATCATCATTCTTGGTTTCAAACTTCAGAAAACATGCCCGGTGGCAACCCCCTAATGGTCAAAGTCAAACGCTATTAGCGTTTCTTCAGATGGATTTAAAATTGATTGAGTGAAAGGCCTCGAGGAATGAGTCCATCAGAGGGACAGCACATGTCAGGTGTTCTGGAGATAAGGTCAGGCTGAGATGCCTTGAGGAAGAGCAGAGAGAAGATGTATGGATGGAGGGAAAGAGGACATGAAGTTAGATAATGGGAGGGAAGAAGAGGGGTTAGATGGAGGAAGAGGACTACGAAAAGAGTCCAGACCTGGAGTACCTTCTAGGCTACATGTGGTATTACTTTCCAAAGACACCTTAGAAATGCATGATGTAAGTATTTTTGAAGATACCATCCATCCAGCCAGCCAGCCATTCATCAACCTTATGATGGATGGATTAATGAGCTGTTCTTCTTGACCACATCCCATCTGTTTATGCCAATTCCTAAATTTGCAGAAGTCACAACAAACTCCTTCCATCCATCCATTATTCCTTCCCTCCTGGAGGCGACACCGGGATGCTTGAACCTCATCCCCAAACCAAAGAGGGCATTTCACCATTGACTGCCCCCCTTTTTGAGGTGCTCTCATCCCAGCTGCTCCAATGAGTGTGGAGAAATTCCATGCAGAGGCAAACTTGCCTGTCGGCGATGTTTTCTTTGTTACACAGGCGAATGCGACAGTATAGCACAAGGGCACATGGGAAATGTCTTCACACGGCAAAACAAGGTCTTGCTAAGTTTATTCGTCTGATTTCTAATAAAAGTATCTCACAAGACGGCGTCCCAGAACGACGGCTGTTAATATCATACCAGTTATATCGGCGAGTGAGCCGGCAGGTCTCACTCCATCTCACAAAATCAACCCCCCTCGCGTATATGACGTGTGAATGAGTGATTGCGGTTTTGCTATCAGATCAACGCACAAACACGAGACTCCGCACGAAACAGGAATAGGGCTTAGAAAACTTTTCAGACACGGTAGCAATTCGGCGTTGTCGGGCTGTCAGTCATCCTCAGGGGATGGCAAACAGCTCGTGAAGGCGTTGTAGGCCCGGAAAGAAACTGGAGCCCAGGCACGGGAGCTCCGGCAAACCAAAAACAAAAACTCGAGGGCCCGAACTGGAAGGGCACTGGTCTGGTCAGGACCGGGGTGCCAGGCGGAAAGGAACTGGCCCAAGGACTCGAGGAAGGGATTTAGCAAGGAACAGGAGACCAGGCGAGAGGCGCTGGCATACCCTGACGGTCAGGGAGGAAAGGGAGAAATGAAAGACCCAGTACAGAACTCGGAATTGGGACGAGAACGAGAAAACCTAAAACTTGAGAAACAAAACTTGAGAAACTTGAAGATACAAGATGGCGCAGTGTGCCGGCAAACAAAACCCGCAGGGAATACAGAGATTGTGAGAAGAGATGCATAGGGGCACGTCAGGAATGACCCGAAAACTGAGGCATTAAATCCTCACAGATTGCCGGTAATTTCCCGTTCATCCCTTAACATTATGTCTGTTTTGACGTGTGAGTGAGTGTGACGTGCGTTTCTAGATGCGGCCCTGTGATCGACCAATCTGGGGTGAACGCTGCTGCCATGGCGATAGCATCTGCGTAAAATGCTTGGTCTGCAAAGCGTTGAATAAAGTACACCTTCCTTCTACCTTCTCCAGGAGGAAACAACAGCCAATTAGATGAGATTAAAAAGAGGAACCTTGGAAGAAACATGTGCTTCATTTCCAGGAGAAGTAAATAACACCCTGTGTGATAGAAGTACACATAATGAAGCAGCCAGAATTACAATACAATTGGTTTAGAACATAGAAAATGCTCTACAGCCAAGCAACCTCTCCATCCTCCTCACTCCCAAAGAAAACCTCCACATCTTCATCTCTGCTGCCTCCAGCTCTGCCTCCTATCTTCTCCTCTCCAAATCAGACACTATGGCTGCTCTTTACATTACATTACATTACATTACAGTCTTTTAGCAAAGCGACTTAAAAAAATTGCAATTCACCTTTCACCTCTGTCTTCCCCACCTTTCCTTTCACTCCTTCCAGTAGCAGACCTCCACCTCTCTAGATGTTCCTACACTTGTGCTCTCTCACTTTAGATCATAATGTTATCTGCAAACAGTTGGTGGTTGTTCCAGGATACCCTCATCGATCACTCCATCACCATAGCAAACAGGAAGAGTCTCAGAGCTGCTCCCTGATGTAGTCCCACCTCCATCTCCAAGCCGAGGGACTCTATATTTTTACAATACGAGATTTTTTTTTTCTAACGGCCGCAATGAAACAACCATTTGCCAAGAGCTGAGAGCCGGCGGCGAATGATTTGTCTGGATTTTAAATATGTAAGATGTAAGCCAAGGCATATTTCTCAGGCTGCCTGCCTGAGTTCCCATCTGCGATGCTTTCCTTCCCTTTTCTTTCTATTGCTTTCTGAGGAAAAAAAATTTGAAAAATCTGAGCACATGTAGATTTGAATAGACAGACCCGACCCGAATTCCATTATTAAAGGTTCCGAAGCCTCTAGAAATTCCTTCATTCACGGCTACACCCGACTTTCTTCGTCAAGTAAAAAACGTCTCTCCGAAGTGGAATCGACAAGTTTTGAATATTTGTGAGTGGTTAGAACTTCTCCCTCACAGCAAGAAAGTCCTTTATCGGATTCCTGGGAGAGGGGCTTTCCTATGTGGGGTCACACTTATATACGTGGGGTTCCTCTGGGTTCCTCCCACAGGCCAAATACATGGAGACCCTCTATTGTCCAGATATGTGAATGGGATGGTGAATAGTTGCGTGTCTCTAAATATGTCCTTGTGACAGATCCAGGATGAACCCCACCTCTGGGGCAGTAACAGCTGGCGTCGGCTCCAGACTCCTCCAACCCTGAGTGCAGGAAAAGCGGGATGCATGAATGAATGGTGTATCATGTGGTGAGATCCCCAAAAATATATATCTAGAACACTGATTAGGATTTTTTTCTTATAAATAAATTATGAATAACTAACTCATAACCCATTATACCCATTATAACCCAAGAGCGGTTTCTGTCACTGAGCCAGAATAATTGGCCCCGTAACTGATCCGTGGACACTGAGTCCACGGGTCAACTGTGACAGTTTGTGTGTGTGTGTGTGTGTGTGTGTGTGTGTCACGTGTGTGTGGATACATCTGCGCATCTGCACTCTGTCTCCCGCGATGCCAGTGGCTGTCAGTCCTCATCTCCCGATGGGCAACTCGTGAAACGTGTCCGCACGAAGTGTGTCGGTGGCAATAATTTTTTTTTCCCTCCCTCCCCTCTAATGAAATGAGATTCCGGTAGAGATGCGGCGAAGGTCATCGCAGGGTTGGAGATGCATGAGCGCAATATGTTGCCACGGCAACAGTCAATGAGACTGTCCACGCCAGAGTGGCTCGCGCAGTGAAAGTGAGAGAGAGAGACAAGTGGAAGTGAAGCAGTTGCCATAGCGACTCTCCATTGCAGCTGCCTGTAACCCCCCCCCAGTCTGTCTGAGTGATGCACCGGTTTTTACGTTAACGTCTGCGTGCGTGCGTCACGACTGCGTATGTGTGTGTGTGTGTGTGTGTGTGTGTGTGTCGGGTGCTTGATGAGGTCGGGCCGTGATGATTCATGTGTGTCCAATGCCCAAAAACATTACCGGTGTTCACTCAATAAGTGAATAAATAATACTATGTTTGAATCCATGTAAGCGTTTGAATTTTTTGAGTAAATAGTAATAGCTAGTTTTAAAAGACTTTTATTGAAGCTGAGTTTTTTTCCCAATTTTGTTGCGCCCCCTGGATCTACCACCATGCATTAATATAGGAAAACACAGGAAGAGTACTTCATAAACCCGCTGGAGATGGACTACAAAAACGTCCGACGGTAAACCCTTCGATTACTGAGACACAAAGCTTACAAATGGAATTCGGATGGAAAATATTTCCTTATTTAAAAAAGAAAAAAAAAACATTTGCACCAAAATAACAAACGACCACATGTTTGACGATTCAAAGGGAAAATAATCATAGAGTTTGTATTCGTCTCCAAAGCGCGGACCTTTGTGCCACACCGTCTGACGGCAAAATATCACATTTCGCACGAACCTCTCTGTGATCTTTCAATGTTCCACCTTCGGGCGGCTAACAGTTGTTTGCCGGTGCAGAATAATAGCATCCAGAGGAAAGCTGTGTTTTTCTGGAGACCCCCACCCTCCTCCCTCCATCCCCCCCAGGGGAACTGACCTAGAAACAGGTCGATGCCGCCGTCCCTGCAGCTTGGCGACTTGCGATTTGCATTTATTGGAAGTCGCGAAAATAAAACGAGGAAGTTATGGAAATTATCCGCCGGGATGATGCATGAAGAACCTAGTGGTGTTCCCTTATTGGTCGGTGGCTCGCAGGAAATTCAGATGTATTCAGTAATATGGTAAATGGGCTCAATGGTAGATTCATCACCTTGTGGTTGCAGAACGCTGGATTCACCCATTCACACCCTCAAGTCAAAATGACTCTTTCCGGAAAGAGCAGCTCCGGCCCAGATAATCTACAGCAACACGTCAAACGGGCGACCTTCTGCCTCGATACAAATGATTCCATACAAATCATGGCATTAGCGCAAACAGTTGCACAGATCTCGCTGGCCTGATATGACAATAGCTTCAATATTTACAGAAGAAAAAATTAGCACGGTCGCCAGTCGTTCAATGTTTTGCCTAAGGACGCTCTCGCATACAGACCTTCTGATTTGCGCAATACATACATCAGGCAACTCTACAAGCTAAGCCGCTACCATGAGAGAATCACAGCTTCTGGAAATATGTCGACAGTTTCAGTGTCACCAAGCCGTTGCTTTAAAACACATCGGAAAACACCCCTCCGTCTTTTGCACGCTCACAACCGCAACAAATTGCCCCTTTTGTGTTTTTTTTCCCATGAATAATCTGGACGAGGAGGGACCGTCTGACTCTGTGAGGCAGTGATTCACCGGCCACCTTTAATATGCCAAGCCAGTCATTATTCACGCCAGTGATTCTCCGGAGCCGTATCTCCTCCATCACCGGGAAAAGTTTGATTAGATCGTCTGTGTTTGTCTCGTTTTTTTTTTTTTTTCATCGTCTGAAATCAGCATTACATCATGGAGCTGCCGTGCAGCTGCGGGGAAGGCCGCCGTTCCGGGGCTGCGGCTCTCGGAGCATCGAATCAAAGGGAATGTGACAACCATCTTTTCTGCTCTCTTTCTCCCGTCTAGATATCCGCGACCGCAGGAAGAAGCCGGTGATGCTGTTCATCCACGGGGGCTCCTACATGGAAGGCACAGGGAACATGTTTGACGCCAGCGTCCTGGCGGCATACGGCAACGTGATCGTGGTGACCATGAACTACAGGCTCGGGGTGCTCGGTGAGTAACGGGAGCTTTTCTTCACTCCGAGTTGGCATCGCTGGGATGAAAAGTCCAGCGTATTTTCCCTGGCCGGTCTTTCTATTTGCAGTCAAATCGGCTGTCGCTGACATTGGAGCGAGCACATCTGTCGAACCTTAATCATGAGACGCTGACTCTCATTGATTTTCCTTGAATTTATCTTTTAGGTATGAATTATCTATAGCTTATTTATGTAGAAATTAATCATTGAACTGTTTTTTTATTTTATTTCTTTTTAACATTTATTCATCAATCGATTGACTTCTTGTTATTTGTATGGTTGTTTATTTATCAATTAATTTATTTATCGTTCATATATCTTTCTTCCTCTGTTTTGAATTATCTTTACCTTATTTTGGTTTTATCAATATTATTCTTGGATTCATTTATTTTTTAATATTTTTTACTTTGGTATTTTTCATTTATTGGCTTCTATATGTTCTTAATTCATTATTTATTTATCTGTTTGTTTATTGAACTGTTCTTTTACCCAGGTATCTGTTTTTTTATTATTATTATTATTATTATTATTATTGCCTGGAAGCCATTTTCGCATCAGAAAGAAAAAGCAAGACATTCCAAAAGAAAAAGAATACATATACATTTCGATACAATATGTGCATGCATATATACAGGATGTGTATATATATATACATATACGTACATATAAATAAATTCAGGTCATGCTGAAAGGAGATCTTGTTCAAAATTTGAATTGCGATTCAGCAAATTGGATTGTCTGAATAGATTTCTATTCACCCCCAACTCCAAAAACACACAAATGCACTCACACGCACACACACAAGCAGCCTTGCAAACTCGAATAAAACTAATTCTATATTCCTCAAAATCTTCTTGCAACTGTATCTCAGGGCGCCCACTCAGGGAGCGCCCGTCTGATCGAGTAGCTTTAGCCATGACATTTACCACACGTAGCAGAAGGGCCAAATGCTCAGTCAATGAAACTGCTACCATTGTCTAGTGAAGACTTAAGCGGTAAGACTTAATTTAAAGAAATACATACATATATTTATATATATGTGTACGTATGTATGTATCCTTTTATGCATGTCTCACTATGTGTGCCCGAGTGAACGTGGAAGTCTCATAGTAGAACCATGGAATCCAGGCAGGAGTGCTCGTGTGCACCCCTGTCCAAAGAGAAATGGTGGGTAGCCTGAACTGCAGTGCGGGTGCATGAGCACAAACGACAGTCAGAACCCGTCCCCCGGCCGAAGGGAGACCCTCCTGTCCAAAACCATAATGTACAGGCGCTGGGTCATATGTATGCTCACACCTGCTCAGCGTGTTTCACTGTGGGCAACTCCAGAGTGGGTACCAGTCCAACCCTACTAGAGAAGTTTCCAGAGCCCGAGTCACGCATCCAGTCAAATGGTGGACCGCCATGGTCAACAACTTCAGCCACAGCCTAGCTCACACTGCACCAACACCCTTGGGTGAGGAGTAGGGGGATCCATGTTGTCATCCGTCTGTGCCCAGAGGTGGCTGGCCATCGAGCCTTCAGGCGAGCGAAGACTCTGTCCGCAGTTGTTGTCCATCACAAGGGGTCTTCTGGACTTCGTCTGAACCCTCACCTGGGCCCGGTTTGCCTTGAGCTACCAGAGGCATCAAGCCACTGGGATATTAGCTCCAAGGATCTTTGGCAATGGCCGCCACCACCACATGGCAGTTGTATATGTACAAACAGGTAGAAGCTGTAGTTCCAGGGCTTACAGTTTTGCAACTACATTAGACCTGGTTGCCCCAGGGGCTGTCAGTGTACTTGACTTCTGAGCTCTACCCGAGATCTTTGCATCACTTCAACCTCACCTTCTGACGCTCACAGAAAGTCCCTTTCAACGTCAGACTGCAGGGAACAGGCGGATCAGCGTACCTCATGACTCTCAATTTAACCGCATGCGCTCCCCAATGGCCCCCAAGCTCAGTGTACAAGTCCCTCCGCAAAGAGTGATGAGCGTGTTAGCCGAAGACGCCGCGGTTATGATGCACTTATGAGCTGTTATTACCAGACACCAGGCGGGACAGCTGAAAGATAAGGGGAGCAGTCGAGGTGTTTTATAGTTCAGGTACGCCGCGTGAGACGCCTGGGCGAGCTTTGAAAAACAGACAGCATCCGTCACCCCTGCTCTCCGGCAGACGCTCGTCATGGCGTTCTTGAAAAAAGACTCAACTACTCCCCTGCTTGTTACCTGGCCCTCTCGGTCTCACTCCGCTGAGACCGAGTAATTTTCTTGGAGAGCAGGAGCATGCCTCCGAGGAGGCAGGTGCTAACCAAAAGAAAACTAAGTGCCCGGGATATTTCATTAAGAGAGTGCCGTGCTGCGGGGAGCCGTCTCATAATTGGCTGCCCGCATTTGTTTTGTCTCCTTTCTTATTTAAAAGACTCACCCGTGTTGTTTGCTTTGTTCCCCCCTACATCCTTTACAACGGTGACCGTTCTTCCATTTGCGTGCGGTTACCACGACGACCTGGCTTATTAAATACGTCTTTTTTTCAGCCATGGACGAAATCGGTGTCGCATGCAGCCGATGGGAGGCCAGTTCCCCTTTGAATTCACAGGGTACATACAGAGTGCTTGTCGCTACCTTCAAGATGCAAGGGATCGGCTGCAGAACCTGGTCTGCAAGGCTACGTTTAGAACTCGGCAAGTTTTCATGTTTGATCCCTTCTTGCATTGGGAGGAAAAAGAGTTTTCCACAGAAATCACGTGACCCTTTGCGATTTAATGGGATTTGCACTCAAGCAATGGGAAGGAGAATTCCCAATGAGATGGATTAAGAAGATGGGTCACAGAGTCAAATGGTCTGGTGTTCATCATGACTATGAAGTTTATACGGATCGCAGGGTGGAGCTTTAGCCTCTCTGCAAGAAGGTCCCAGGTTGGATTCCTACACTTCTGTGTGGGGGCTCCAGGTTCTCCCACAGTCAGAAATAGGTTCTTTGGACACCCTAAATTGCAATGTGAATGTGAGGGTGAATGATTGTATGTCTCTATGTAAAACGTGTTCTCATCCTAACGCATCTACCTCTCGATGAATGGAGAATTTTCCTTTAGTGTCACATACCGACACATGGAAACCCCTATTGCGCCATTTTTGGACGAACCATCTGCATCAGTATCTAGATCTAAACCCACCCGAAGGGAAAGCAGAGTTTCTATTTTCACATCTTTGTGTTGGAAATTAGAAACCGCGGATAATCGACATTTCTTCGGGTTTGTCGAAAAATGATGAGAAATAGGTTCCAATGGGTCGGTATGCAAGGCAAACTTGGGCAGGGGAATGTGTGGGAACCATGCGACGTACGAATGAGAGGGTGAATGGTAGTATGTCTCCATATGACGTGAATACTTGTACATCTCTATGTGTGGCGCTGTGATTGGTCCAGAGTCAACCCCGCCTTGTTCAATGACAGCCAGGATTGGCTCCAGTATGCCTGCAACCCTCAGTGCAGGATAAGCAGTACAGATTATGAATGAATGAATAAATTAATGAATTACGTTGATACAGTGGACCGTTTTTGTCGGTGGCCTGCCCACGCATTGTCCAAAGCGAGAGGGTTTGAATCCACAGGGAACGCAGAGCCGACCGGTGCCCCCTCTGTGAGGGCTGGACAAATATGGCCGAGGCGGCTAATTAGATTAATCCCACTCATATTTAAAGTTCCCACATTTAAAATTTTAAATGATGATGTGACACAGCGCTTCCGTGCATCTGGCTTTTAGATATAATTTACATGATCCATCTTTTTTTTTTTCCCACCTCTAATTTTCCTTCCAGTGCTGCTAATTATATTTATTCTTAAATAATGGCCTGCTGGTTGAGTTGCAGATTTTATTCCAGGTGGTTTCACTGTCCAATAAATCATTTATATTATCAACAATTATGAGCCAGTCAGTTCACGTTCAAGTGTAACGATTTACTGGTCTTGTGCTTCTGCTTTGGCGGTGCATTCAATGGCCTTGGACGGCACGGCGGCGCTGTCGTTAGCACCTCCACCTCGCGGCAAGAAGGTCCTCGGTTGGATTCCCACACTTCATATGTGGGGTCTCCATGTTCCCCCGTATCAGCGTGGGGTTCCTTCAGGTTCCTCCCTCCAACATGAGTGCAGGATAAGCGCTAAAGTTAATGGATGAACGAATGGATGAATTCGCCTTGAATTGACTTAAGTCCATTCTAAATGCATTTCCTCAACTACCTAAGAGAAGGACATGAACGTTTCTTCAATGAGATGATCCTTTATAATATCTCTGAATTTCTACATTTTGGAATCTGCCGGTCGCTGGCTGGGAGAAGGTGGAGTCCAACGACCAGGTTACGCGTCGGCTAGCTGAGATCTTACTCTGGTCACACCGGAGTTTGGCAGCTGTCTGACTGATTGTGTCCAATTTATCGAGACAGTCTATACACGACTTTATCCTCGTATTCGATGATATCCCTGCCTCCATTATATAGCCCCAGACTGTTGTTTCTCGCTTTCTCAACGATCACATCTAATGGAAAACTCTGAAAAGCGTCGGCTAGAATTTAAAGCTGAGGACTAGGAATCCGCTCCATCTGTCTGCTGCCAAAACTTTCAGAAAAGCCATCTTTCCACCTTAAATCATCTCCTGCTACAATCGATTTATCATGAAGGTTATTCATCCGCTCATTCGTTGTCTATATCGCGTATCACTCATATGGAGACATCCAACCACCCACTCACTCATTCACACGTCTGTACAATTCACCGTCTCCGATGAACCTCCTGCGTGTGTTTGGACTGTTAGAGGAACCAGAGGAACCTCACGCAGACACGGGGAGAAAATGGAGACTCCACAGAATCCAACCAGGGATTCCTCCTGCTGCGAGGCAGAAGTGCTAACCAGCAGCGCCCTGCAGTATATTCACTCTTCCTCTTCCTCTCTCTCTCACCGGAACCCGTCTATACCCTGGATCCATTTGCGTAGCGTGCAGTTGAGGCGAATTGCCAAGAAAATCGAACACAAAGACAAGCGTCACGGAGACTGAGGCCAGAGATGTTTCCGACTGATTTAGAAGAGTGAGGCTTTGTCTGTTTCTCAACCGACGCCATTATTTAACAGCACAGACTCCATGCTGATGCTAACGGGGAGACGAGATGTGGCTGAAGAGACGCCGCTGGCTACAGGCGGCCTCCAGCTGGGAATTCTGCAGAGTTAAATATGTAATGAGAAGCCGCGCCAGAGGGGGCGGGGGTGGCGGTTGACCTTGCATCGGGCGCCGTGGCGACAGACATGCTTTACGGCGCATACGTCACCTCCGCCCCGATGGGCTTTTTATATCCGCCGCTACCGTCTATATGAGATGGGATGGGATGGGGCGGAAGCGAGAGCGTGCATTACCTCAGACGTTCATGACGACGACGAGAGGCGAGAGCTGATGAGCTGATGAGCTGAGCGCCGTGCGCGGGCCCCGAGCGCTGTGCGCAGGCCCCCGACGCCTCGGCCACTTACGCGCGGGAAATTTTCCAGAGATGGGCGACGTGACGGCGGGAGAGAGAGAGAGATGAGAAAGAGGGCATAGAGCAGGAGGAGCGGAACGGAGAGGGCGCTGCGTTTGCCTGCGATGCTAAAAATAAAACCTGCAGTGTGCGTGTGCATGCGCGCACATGTGTGTGTGTGTGTGTGTGTGTGTGTGTGTGTGTGTGTGTGTGTGTGTGTGTGTGTGTGCATGCACACGGTGCAGACGTTCATCAACCTCCACAATTATATTCATGTATATAGTTATGTATGCATATTGTGCATTGTAGAAAACCTCCTCTGTGCATCTGGTGAATCCACTGAATATGCATGTCGACACACACACACATGCGCGCGACACACACGTTGAGGCCTACTGAATTGGTATTCAGGATGTAAGAGAGGGAGAGAGAGAGATGAAAAATGCATGCTCAATGCCTCAGCGAGGGGTTGTGGAATACTTGTGTGTGTGTGTGTGTTTGCGTGCACGTGAGGTCCCGGGTCGAAGCGGCATCACCAAACGCGACCTGACATGACCAGAGGAGATATTAAGGCGCACAAGCTGAGTAATTTTCCACGCGCGTGCACGGAAAGGGGAGTGCACACGCGGTCTCCATGGCAACCCCAGGCAGAATTGATGAGCGTAGTCATCTCGACGCTGAGTGAAGGAGGAGATTTTGGGGCAGGCTCCAGAGTGTGTGTTTGTGTGCAAGGTAGTATGGAGTACAACTTGACAGGGACGGGCTGGTCCTGGACGTCCTGGGAGGGGATTAGTGACCCGACTCCCTGACATTCCAACACACACACCCTCAACCAGTGACACATCACAAAGCAGTCTCTCGTGTTGATGCTCCTCCTTACCTGATTTATATTACTCAGTTCATATGGACTTATATGGAGCTTTGGATAGTCATTCATTCATTCATCATTCAATATCTGTGCTACCTTTCCTACATTCGGTCAAACTTGGAGTTTATCTCTGCCGTCACTGAGCGAGAGGATGACAGAGCGAATGGTTGTGTGTCTCTTTATGACGTGTGAATGACAGGGTGAATTGTCGGATGTCTCTGTGACTTTTGAATGAGAGTGAATCTCCACATGATGTGTGAATATATGACGTGTGAATGAGAGGGTGAATAGTTAAACATCTCAATTTGACAAGTAAATGAGAGGGTCAATAGTTTTATGTCTTTATAATGTGTGAGTGAGAGGGTGAATGGTTGTTTGTCTCGAAATGAGGTGATCGAGGGATGACTGGTCTGGGGTGAATCCTGCTTTTGCCCATAAAAATCTGGGCTAGACTACAGAGCCCCTTTCATAATGAATGTGTGAATGAATGAATGAATTAATTAATTAATAAAAGATAGGCGCCTCTGTAAAACTCAGTGCTTCTTTGGGATTATTGCATGAAATATATTTTAAGCCCAAGGGAAGCTGTGGCATTAGCATGACGTAACCTCCTTTGACACAGTCCGCAGTGTGTAGCCTCCTAGCAAACATGTACGTACAGTTGGGTTCAGCTGTGCCAGGGACAAGCGTCCCCTCGGAGATACAAGGTTCTCCGAGGGCCAATGATCTCACTCCGTTGAACTACTCTGCCAGAAATATGCCGTAATGGGTTCCCCCACCCCTCCGGGCCCGTGTCACGCCATCACAGCGGTCGGCCCGGTGCTTCCTCTTGCAAACGGTCAAAGCACCCGTGGTTCTGGGAATCGTACGCCGAGCGATTTTTGTAACACGGGAGGTCATTTTCGCCGACGCGGAACCCGAACCGACGCGATAACGACTCGTCCTGTTTAACTTCTTCTCTCTTTCCCTCAACCTGATTCCCAATAATCTCCTCCCATCCCGCACTCGCAACCACGTTTCGTCTCATCTCATCATCTCTTTCATTTAATCTCCACTTCCACTGTGGGCGCTCCTTAAAAGCTGAGTTATGGGGAGGATTATGCTGATCTGCGTTTCACGTGTCAAACAATCAGCTCGGTAAGTGGGGGAACGCGGGCTGGTAATAGCCAGGAATGGATCATCATTACGGAGGGATGACAGCCTTTTTCAAAATCACCGCGCAGCGCCGCGGGAGGCTAACAGGGAGACTCGTATCTCCTGCGGGAACAGCAGACAAGTTGGGCCGGCTAAATGTCTGCGCGTTGGGATTGACGCCCATAACGGCGGTCTGTCAGCCGGGTGTAAACACAAGCGGCGGCGTTTTAGCAAGGGCTCCACGTCTGTGGACTAGAACCTTTGCAGCAAAGGCACTATAAACAACATGCGGCATCAGGATGCCTCGCTGCTGAATAATTAACATCCCAGCACCATACATGTTTGCAATATGCTAGCGATGAAATACACACATGGCCAGATTTTCCATCAGTTGTCCTTCACACTTTAGGAACTTTTTGCAGCTCCTAGACACTTTTCAGAATCTTGACTATTTCTGCAGGACAACAAGGAACCAAGGACCTTCAGCTCCTGGAACTATTTTAGTTCCAGGTCCTTTTACTGTTCCATAGGAACTCATAGGTGTTTGGTGATTTGTGGAATTTATAATCCACGCCCATTAGCATATACATCTAGCTGACTGATGAGCACCATTTTCAAAACCCCTACCATGATCACTGTTCAGCTGTTTTCTTGCAATATAGTGGACAGAAGCGAGGCCCAAGCTCCTCTGGCCAGGTGCGCCTCAGGGGGTGTTCCAGGGCTTGCAGAAGAACATCAATAATCAGAACCAAATTAAATACAGATTTAGCTAACGGCTAACTGGGTTATTGTCTTTTTCTTCTTTGTTCTTTGTTTCTTAGCGTAGCGCTAGCTAAAAGGGCTCCCCTGGAGGAAGCTAGTTCCTGGAACCTTTCACTGAGGGACATCACATTTTGAGGAACATCAACCAAAATAAGTCCAGATTCAGCTAATGTCTAACAGAGTTATTGTCTTTTTCTTCTTCGGTGTTTGTTTTTCAGCCTGGCGCTAAAGGTGTGAGACTGTGGAAAGGACTGTGGAAATGCAAAACTGAAAGGGTTCCCTGGAGGAGGCTATTTCCTGGAACCTTTCTGTCCAAAAGGGGCGATATTATTAATATAACAGTAATTCAGTGTGATACTAATAAAATTGACCTGAATTGACTCAGCAAGGCACGGGAGTTTGCAGAAGTGACAGCATCTCCTCCGCCATGTAGCCTGTTCCGCCCGAACGTGCTGAAATCTATTAATTTTAGCTGAAATGTTATTTTCCAGGGAACCCCTTAACTTCACCGACACCGAGTGACCCAGAAATCAAAAGCGGCTTTGCCTCATAAAGCCTCGCTGACACTTCCCACGCACAAGTCATGATCCACGACAGCAAACAAGCAAGATGGGAAATGCAAGCACCACTAAGCAAACCTGTGTGTGTGTGTGTGTGTGTGTGTGTGTGTGTGTGTGTGTGTGTGTGTGTGTATGTGTGTAGTGTGTGACTGCCGATGCAGTTGATGAGAGGGAAATTCACCAGAGACGATTTTGCTTAATACCCGAACCTTAAGCATACCGCCGCATTATCGTAAACATCCGCATAAGCAGCAGAGGTTGTACTGGAGCTCGTAATGAGCTATAACTGTACCATAAAAAATGAGGCAACTCAAATCATAAAGATTTCCTACTTCTGCATTTAAACTGGAAGAGGAGTGGGCGGGGCTTAACGAAGTCGCATTATAGTTTGCACGCAACCGTAGGCTGGCAGTTATGATTCTGATAAAAGCTTTAAATGAGGAATCAAATCAATAAAAAGGTGCTACTGGAGGTGAAGGGGTTTTCAGTGATATATTTTAGTGAGGAGTTTGTGCTATCATCATTTGTGGACGCCGCTGTGGCCAACCACTGCCATGACAAAATGGTAAAATGGGACGCCCTTCTGTGGGGGGCCTTCTGCCTTGACCGACAGAGAGGGCAACAAGGTAGTAGAGATAAAGGGGTGTGATGGTTGGGAGGCATTAGCATTAGCACTAACAGTTACATGCTAAGAGCTAAATGATGCACTGCTAGCTGTGGAGGCCAAGGATTTGGGAGAATCTATGAGGTCAGGATGGGAGGAATGTGGTGCATCATGGGTTATCCCTCTGCAGAGTACGTCTAAGGTAGTGTAACTAGGATGCTAGCCTCATGCTAACTGTAAGCTTTTGCAGTTTTAAGGTTTTAAGCCAGAGCAAAAAGAGGATGTCCGTCCCCCTGGGTGAATCTGGAGAAGGTTTCAACGCAGAGGAGCTTCAATTTCTCTCTGATTGGCTGAAACCTCCTGGCTCACGTTGCTCCCAGGCCAACAATCCGTGAGGTTGAACGTGGGCGTGTCGAGGATGAAGCGCCGGTCCAATCCCGTCTGATTTATGAGGGGGGAATTACACGCAGTTTTTTATAAATCAGGCGTTTCTCCCCGAGAGCGCACGTCATCTTCATGTTTTGTGCCCTCGTGCACGTCCACGCCGCGTCCCGCGCAATATTTCATAAATGGGTCCCTGGATCTGAATGTGAGGGTGTAGGTTTGATTTGAAAAGTGGCCAGGGCATCAATACGCCGCGGCCTCTTCCCTCGCAGCAAATTTATTGTCTGTGTGTGTGTGTGTGTGTGTGTGTGTGTGTGTGCGTTATTGACCTGCTGGGTACATAATTTATAAGCCCTGACTCTTATCATCTATGATGACATACATATGTACAATTACTATATTCATTTCTTATTACGATTAAAGCTGAGCATTTAGCAGTTAGCGCTTCTACCTCACAGCGAGAGGGTCTCAGGTTTGATATCCACAGGGGCTTTTCTATGTTGGGTCTTCATGTTCTCTGTCTAGGTTTCCACCTGGCTGTCCAGGTTCTTCCCACACTCCAAGAATATTCATCCGTGAATAAGAGGGTGAATGGTTGTATTTCTCGATATAACATTTGAATGAGAGGGTGAATGGCTGAACGTCTATATAATGTGTAAATGACAGGATAGATGGCTGTGTGAATGTATATAAACTGAATGAAATGTATATGATAATGTATATAATTTGTGAATGAATGAGTGAATGGTTGAATGCCTGTATAACACTTGAATGAGAGGATGAATGGGTGGTAGTATGTATATCATGATAGGATGAGAGGAGGAATGGTTGTATGTCTTAAACCGACATGTGAATGAGAGGGTGCACGGTTGTACTCGCCGACAAATGAGTGAATGGTTGCGTGTCTTTATATGACGTGTGAATGAGAGTGTGAATGGCCGAATGTCTATATAATGTGTGAATGAGAGGGTGAATGGAAGTATCTGTCTTTATGAGGCATGAATGGGAAGATGAATGGCTGTTAGTATCTATATAATGTTAGAATGAGAGGATGAATGGTTGCATGTCTCTATATGATGTATGAATGAATGAGTGAATGGTTTGCATGTGTCTATATGTGATTTGGTGAGAGGCTGAATGGGTCAGGGTGAGCCCTACTTCCAGCCCAATCACAGCAGGGTTTGACTTCAGCCCCCCTGAATGAACAGGACAATCAATACAGCTGATGAATGAATGAATGAATGAATGAATGAATGAAGGAATGAATGAATGAATGAATCGGCACATAGGAACACTCCAGTCTTCCATTTCATGAAAGGTGCTCCTCCCGCGGGTCTTGATGTGAGGAAGAACACACATGAACCTTCTGGAATCCAGAACCTGCTCTTGGAACTGAGGTCCTTTTTTGAAGTCACTTTAGGACATAGAGGAGCCGAGACCTGGTCCAGATGTTCAGCTGCATCTGCCGGATCTCACTTTCTGCGTTTTCTCTCCTTGTGGTTGTCTCCCTGTGTGTGTCCACGGCTCGTCTTCAAGCGCTCGCCGTTCTCGACCCCGATGTTTCCACAGCGACCATCAGGAGGGTCACAGCTGGACCCCCCTGCCTCTATCACGGCCGCATTAACCCATCAGGCCAGCCTACAGCAGCACCTGGGGCCAGGAGTGTTTGTGTGTGTGTGTGTGTGTGTGTGTCTTGCAAGATCATCAAATCCCCACCCTACCCTCCATGCATGGGAGGAGAGATGTGCACGTGGCCTGAGGTGTACGTGCATGTATGAGAGGATGAGGCAGTAAGGGGAGGGGGAAAGCACTGTTCATTCATCCATGTGGTTTGCTCTTATTGACACACACACACACACACACACACACACACACACACACACACACACACACACACACACACTCACACACACCTTCATAGCTGGCCTGGGAGCAGATGCTTTGAGCAGTGCGGCTGCACCTGCTCTCCTCTGACCCCAACCCGCTCCTCTTCCTTGCTCTTCCTCACAGACGCTGGGTCATGTGACTCCACATGCACGCGATGTTGGATACCGATCGCCGTATTGATTACCAGTGGATGTGTGTGTGTGGGAACACACGCACACACACACGGATTGACAGAACTGGATGAGTGAGTGGATGGATGGATAGCTAGATGGATGGTGGATAGAGTAACAGATAGATAGATAGATAGATAGATAGATAGATAGATAGATAGATAGATAGATAGATAGATAGATAGATAGATAGATAGATAGATAGATAGATAGATAGATAGATAGATGATAGATGGATGGATTGATGGATGGATGGATGGATGGATGGATGGATGGATGGATGGATGGAGCGTGGAAGTAAGTCTATGATTAGATTCCTTTACATAATTATTTGCAAGTGAGTGTGTGTGTGTGTGTGTGTGTGTGTGTGTGTGTGTGTGTGTGTGTGTGTGTGTGTGTGTGTGTGTGCGCTTTCCTCCAAGAATGCTATTGCCTCCAAGCATCACTCAGCTCCAGCCGCCTCTTCTATCCACCCCTCCTCCTCCTCCTTTATTCATAAACTTGGATTGGTGGCGATGTATTTGAAAACTTATTAAAATTACCTTATTGCACATCTTGAAGCCAGAATCAACAAAGCCTTTTAGTTAAACAACATTTATTATCAAATAAATGATACGAAAATGAATAAAATCAGTTGCATTTTTTCCTTTCAGCTCTATCTGCAACTAGTGAAAACATTTTTTCGACAGTCAACTCTTGGCCAAAACATCATTTCCTTCAAGGGAAAATCGAATGTCCTGTATTAGGAGAAGGAAAAGATACAAAAATAAAACCACATTATAAGCTGAAATTGTATCAAAGCTCAGTTTGCTGCTTTGTGATGTTCACTAGCCTCCCGCTAGTTTGATGATTGTGATGATTTTGATGATTGTAATTGTGATGTAATGAGACTTATACTGTCATTTCTGAAGGTTATAATTATAAGTATAGTAATAATAATAATGAGAATAATAAGAACAACAATAATAGAAATATGATGATAATAATAATAATAATATTAACATATTTATCATATATTGTTATTATTACATCACGACTAGCGGAAATTATAATAATAATAATATCAATATTTTATTGTTATTATCATTATCATCATTATCATTATTATATGACGAATAACTCATATCTCATCATTATTTTTATCATCCTCATCATACTTTTCATAATAATAATAAAATAATACCAAAGTAATCATAATAATATAGTATATAATGATGTACTGCTAATAATAAATGTAATTATATAACCATCATTCGTATTATTATCATATGGTAATAATAATAACAATAATAACAATAATAATAATAATAATAATAACAACCAAGAATTATGAGCTTTATACCCTCCTACCGAATGTGTACCTGAACGCATTGATCCGTGGATATAGGGCTGGTGGGGTGGGAGGGGTTCAGGAGGTAAAAGGATATGATAGATGTTAGATCTGAGGGAGGACGGCAGCGGAGGCGCTGGAGATTAATGAAGAGACGGGCGGTGGGTAACGTAGGAAAATGAAGATGAACAGCAGCCGGGTTTAAAGCAAACTGATCATTTCATTAGGAAAAAGGTACAAAAACATGGTGGAGGAGTCGGAGGGGGGGCAAAAAAAAAATGGAGCTAGTGACGGATGAGGGCGGCAGTAACGAAGGAGAGAGGAGGAGGAGGAGGCGCTGACGAAGATTGAGACAGAGGGACGGCTATTAAGGGTTGAGACATATGCGAGGTGACCGGAAAGGAGAAGGTGATGGATGGGCGGGGGGATGGCAAAGGGCATGGTTAAAGCGGGACGGGGCAAAAGAGCGAGGAGGACAGCAAGGCGGAAGAGTAAGGTAGTCTTTTAGACAGGCTGTCATAATGAGAGCTGGCTGCTTGGCCTGACCTCCACCAACGTTCGGGGACATTTAGTCGTAGAAACGGCAGGTTCTCCAAACGGCGAGGAGTTCGTACTGGAAAAACTCCTGGATGGAGCTGCAAAAAGTCAGCTTTATTGTCAATTTTTTTGCATTTACTGGACATTCAGAGGAATGGAGAAGATGTTTCTCACAATCCCGCGATGACATGACATTAACTAAATAATAAAAATAGGAAGAAGAGAGTGTAAATTGGTAAAGTGCACTGTTACATAAAACAGTAAACAGTAAGCGATGAGGAATGAAGTATAAAAAATGCACGCAGATACAAACTGGTATTGATGGCATGAGAGTAGCAGCAGTTTTTTTTTGTTTTTTTTTGTGTACGTTTAGTGCAGGAGTCGGCAACCTTTACCACTCATAGAAGTTTCCCCACAGTAAAGAAAACTCAGGGAGCCACACAACCCTTTTGAAATATAAAATGAATTAACACGGCATATAATGTTATTTTTTTTCCCTTGATGCTGTGTCGAAACAAAATCTGAGATGCATTTTTTTTAAATCAATAAACAACCGCAGAGAAAACGAAATTATGGAACAAAACATTTTAAACTCTGAAAAAAAGATGTTGGGTTACTTTTAAGCAAAATACTCAATGTCTATTTGAGTCTTTCTAGTAATTATGAAAAAAAAAAAGCTGGACTTAAATAATCCACTGTCAGTAAGCCAAAACACATTTTAATTAAATACGTGTTAATTGTTTTCAAAAGTCACAGGGAGCCTCATCAGAGGGGTCAAAGAGGCGGATGCGGCTCCGGACTTGAAGGTTGCCGACCCCTGGTTTAGTGCAAAGGTCAGTCAATAGTACCCATTATTTACGATTATCAGGGGATGTATCAGGGGTGCATTTGGATATCCAGAAGTTGTGCTTACATGATCCCTCATCCGCGTGAAGGCAGTTTATTATTTTCCCTCCAAAATCAAAGGGAGATGGCGTTCCGATTGCTATCGCTCTAATTGCTGTCGGCAGCCGCCGTCGCTCAGCCCGCCGCTTATCTCCCCGCCGCTGTTAGCTTTAGCATTAGCAAACATCACATTTTTTCCCCCGGCCCCGAACAATCGACAGCGGTAATTCTTACTTGTTTGTGTCGGCGCGGTCCGAGCACTCCCTCTTCATTACTCTCAATTATCATTTTGCATCAGTCAGGGCTGAAATCACCCATTCGCCCCTCCGCTCGCCTTCCGTCTCTTCATCGGTTTGCATTAGTAGTTAGCGAGGACAAGGCGAAGCTTTCCCTAGTCATCTCCAATTAGCGGGCGTTTAGCTTCGGCTTTCCCTCCCCATTAATGTGACTGACAGGGCAGTCGGCAAGCAGCGGAGCCGGGCACTCAGAGGGCGACGGACCGGCACGCGTTTTGCTCCCGTTATGCATTCGGCCCGCATTGGGCAGGATGCTCGCAGTTTGCAGTTGACACACATACACACACACACACACAAGTCACTACTGTGTTAATGAAACACCAAGGACGTATGCACCGACACTTTATATTTCTGGTTTGTTAGAGTGTGAGACGCAGGCATGGAGGAGGTTCAACGGAAAATATGCCTCAATATGAAGTGTAATGAAAGGGTATGATTTTTGAATGAGAGGTGAAGTGGTTGTATGTCTATCAATGGTTCTTTGTCTATATAGTATTTGAATGAGAGGGTGAATTGATTTAGGTCTATATGATGTGTGAATGAGAGGGTGAATGGCCGGATATGCGATATAGAGAATGAATTAATGACTGAAAATGTGTATCACCAGATGTTCATGTCATGAGTCCACCATCAGACTGAGCGCCCGGCGAATTTAGTTCTTCACGGCATCAGCATGCAAAGAGTCCGGGTCGTCGCTCGTCCCGCTCGGGTCGCTGCCCCGTCAGGTTTTACCGCGGCCCCACTTTCATAGGCAAAAGTATTCTGAAATTAAAAATAAGCTACATCCTAACCGGTGCCCTCAAAGCCTGAATTATTTAGCAGATGATGGATGTGCCCAACGCAGCGTCGCAGAGCGGAGCCAATATCGTATTGATTGCTTTTTCCCACAAATCATTTCAAGTGTTTTTCTTACAACATATCCTCCCCATCAAGTTGTTACCCTCTTTGCAGGTCATTAATAGCATCTAATAACAGAGCGGTTCCCACTAATGAGGAATACAGCCGAGTATTCCAACATGGACGCCCCTTTCTCCCTGACAACTCACCTTCGAAAATAGCGGATTCATCTTTGGCACCTTTTAAAGGATAGAAAGGATTTCGGATGTTCTACATCTTGATGGTTTAGAAAGACAGAATACATGGGTGTGGAGCTGTGAGGCTACAGGGAGTGGAGATAGAGAAGGTGAAGGACCAAGGACAGCAGTCCAGAGCAATGGAGAGGGTGGAGAAAAGTGTTAGAGGCGATAGAAGAGTATCAGGAAGGTGTAGAAGATGGAGGTGCGAGCAGCCATGGTGTCTGGTTTGGAGAAGATGTGGAGGTTCCTCTCTGGGAGTGAGGAGGATGGAGAGGAGCAGGAACGGCAGCATGTTAGATGATGTTCTGGAGATAAAGTCACACTGAGATGGTTTGGACCTGGACAGAGGAGGGATGGTGAAGATCTGGGTTGAAGACTGTTGAGGTTGGAGCTGCATGGCAGGAGGTGGATGGACGCAAGGTTTGAGAGGGGTTAGATGGAGGCAGGTGGCAACCCCTAAAGGGAAAGAAGGAAAAGGAGGGCGGCGGCATTTAGTGTGAATGTCACTGAAGTCACCTGAAATCCAGTTCGTGTCACAGATCGATCCATCTTGTCATTTCTACATCTGGGTGGTGCAGCGGTTTGTGCTCCCATCTCACAGCAAGACGGCCTCTAGCTCAACCCTAGGGGGCCTTTCTGTGCAGAGTCCCCAAGTTATCCCCATACATGCATGGGGTTCATCTGTCCACCGGTCCAGGGTGAGCCTCACCACCTGCCTAAGAACAGCAGGGAAAGGCTGCAGCATCACCTCGACCCCGAGTGCACGATAAGCGGTAGATAATGAACAAATGGATTATTGCATAGGGTCCGGAAGAACCATGTTACTCAACATTTTCGGACTCATCATCAACAGGCTACACTTCAGCCGCGAGGGTCGACTGCGACTTGAGGGTATGAGTCAGAGTTGCCGAGACGCTTTCGAGCCCTCAGAAGCAGCGGGTTATCGGAGGCTGAAAGAAACCCAGGGTTGGTGGATGACAGAGGGTGGAAGGGCTTTCGAGTGGCGAGCGCCTGTGTGAGATATCAGTGATTGCTGAGGGAAAGCGTGAAGAAGGGTCCATTGATGGGGCCTCGCAGAGAAAGTCAGAGAGCGAGGCAGAGAAAGCATATGTCTAGCATCGCTGTTGACAGGAATGGAAAGGACGGGTCGGGGAGGCGCGAGGGACGGCAATCAACACCTCATGATTGCCTCAAGTTGGTGGGGAAAGATCGATTTCTGACGATGGGAGACAAGAAGGGGTGGAGGACGGGAAGATCCCCGCCCCGACACTCGTCAAAGAATACAAAGGACTGTCATATCCTCTCTGTCTGCGGGAGCCGAGCGGGGGAACGCAGTGGAGCGGAGTGGGTGTTTGTTGACGGTAAACAAACGCCATTCGACTCTCTCTTCTCCAAACGCTCACGCAAAGCCAATCTCTCCAGCCATCAATCACTCCACGTTTGTGTGTGTGATTCATTACTTAAACCAAAGTGTCAGAGTCGGTGCATGAGAGGATTGATCACCCATTCAAAGCCAAAGAACAGCCTTGAAAAGCTGGAAAAATGGCCGGAGCATTCACTTCCGCCATTTTTCCGGTATGGCCATATTTATTGGGGGTGGATATGGTGGCGCGGTTGGTAGCACTTCCGCTTCACAGCGAGAAGGTCCCTGTTTGGATTCCCAAAGGAGGCCTTCCTGTGTGAAATCTTCATGTCTGCGTTGGGTTTCTCTAGGTTCTCCAGGTTCCCCTCACAGTCCAAAAACATGCCGGAGGTTCATTGGAAACCCTACAATGTCCAGATGAGGGTGAATTGCCGTATGTCTGGGGCAGGTGAATGAGAGGGACAATACTTGTATGCTTAAGACGGGTGAAGGATGGAGTGAAAAGTTGTATGTCACTATATGTGGCCCTCTGATCAACTGGCAGCCGGTCAAGGGTGAGCCCCACCTCTCACCCAATGACAGCTGGGATTGGCTCCAGCCTTATAGATAATAATCTATTTCCCCTCTCAGGTGTTTCCCTCTGTAGCAGCAGGCACCCACGTTTAACCTTTTCCCACAGAGAGTAGTGACTCTGCACTCAGGACTTTGACAGCGTCCGTTTCCTCCAAAGGACACGGACTCCGCTCCGAGTGCAGTTTTAATCAAGGTGTAGTCATCCATGCTAAGGTGCGCACAGGAAAGGGACGAAATCGACCCATTTACGTACACCTGCTGATTACCTTGTCGGGGGGAATCGTGGCAATGCACTCAATCTTTGTCAGTGCGGCGAGCTCTCAGACGCACACACACACCATGTCTACATGCTCACCCTTAGCTCCTCGTTCAGCTTGCGACTCCTAATCATTCAGACCAAACCAGCCGTGGCTGAGTCACGTGTGCATTTTGGTGACCCCAACATGACAGGAATCCATGTTTTCTCACTCGTTCACCTTCCAGTTCCTTCTTCTCAAGGTTGCCGGTGATTTATTGGCCTTCGGCTCATGTTCCCCCCCAACATAGGCCGACATCCCGTCAGCCTCCGTCCCTCGAAGCTGCCCACCTGGCTTTCCCTTCAAGTGGAGCCTTGGGAAGGATGAGCGAGGTTGTGTTTGAGGACGGCTGGGATTTTTGCGTGCCGCTCCCCGCGTCCAAAAGTATTATTAGATGAAATATTAAACAAGTGGTACACAATGTCTGGATGCCTGGACGGCTTGCTCTTTGATATAAAACGCCTCCTCTGTTCCTGTTTCAATGTGCTTTCAGAGGAGTGAGGTTTCTTTGAAGAACAGCAAACGCGTGTGTGTGTGTGTGTGTGTGTGTGTGTGTGTGTGTGTGTAGAATATGTTTGGATAATTTGGACGCGTACGGGCAAAAGACCTTTCATTTACTTTCATCATTTCACTTTATTGCCTTAAAAATAAAAATGTTTCACACAGTGCGGTATATGAACACACACAGATTCACACACACTTCTGAGGCGGGTTTTTTTTTTTTTCTATCACTTTTTCCAACGATCTCGCCGCCTCGTGAAGCATTGGGCAGGTGTGCCGAGGTGTGAAAGCAGGCATGAGCCTCCCTCTAGGTCTTCATCGCCATGGTTACACGGCATCTTTCATCACTTTTCAGACAACTGGCTGAGCCGCACTGAATACCCACCCTCTGCCTTTGTGCATCACGGGACAGTCCGACATCTTGCAGCACTGTCTGTCTAAAAAGTCAAAGTCTTTAAAAGGCAAAGTCAGCTGTATTGTCAATTTCTCTGCATGCACTGGACATACAGAAGAATGGAGAACACATTTCTCACAATCCCAGGGTGAGATGAAATTAAAATAATGATAATGATGGAGTGCAAATTTGCATTAAAGTGCACTGCTGTATATTAAACAGTAAACATTAAACTATGAGGTTTAAAGTTTAAAGGACACGCAGATGTTCTTCCTCTTCTTCTTTTTCTTCTCTTCCTTTTGGTTTTTCTCTTCAGGAGTCACCACAGCGAATCAACCTTCTCCATCTAACCCTATTCTCTGTATCCTCCTCTCTCACACCAACTACCTTCATATCCTCTCTCACTTCATCCATAAATCTTCTCTTTGGTCTTCCCCGAGACTTCTTGCCTGGCAGCTCCAATTCCAGCATCTGTCTACCAATATATTCTCTATCCCTCCTCTGTACATGATCCAACCATCTCAATCTGGCTTCTCTGACCTTCTCTCCAAAACATCTAACATGTGCTGTTCCTCTGATAGACTCATTCCTGATCCTATCCATCCTGGTCACTCCCACAGAGAACCTCAACATCTTCATCTCTGTGACCTCTAGCTCTGCCTCCTGTCTTTTCGTCATTGTAGTCCATACAGCATCTCTGGTCTCATCACTGTCTTGTACACCTTTCCTATCATTCTGGATGATAGTCTTCTATCGCATAGTACCCAGACATTTTTCTCCAACCCATTCCAACCTGCTTGAACCCGTTTCTTTGACGGCATTAGAGAGTTGCAGCGGAGGTTTTGTTTGTACAGGTCAGTAGGAAGCAAAGGTCAGTCGGAAGTACCATAAGTTTGACAACAGCAGCATGATGGTTTTCTCCATGCAAAGTAGCTCTATTGCAAAAAAAGGGGGTAATGTTCGCTATGTTATCCAGTAGAGAGTGGGGGGCAGAATTCGGCAACTTGCGGTGGGGCAGAATGGAGGGAATGGGATGGTGGGAAGAGAGTTCAGCATCCTGACAGCCTGATGTGTGAAGCTGTTGGTGAGCCTGGTGGAGCTCCAGTACCTTCTCCCTGAAGGCTGGAGGCTGGACAGGCTGTTGGGCACCGATGTTCCTTCCAGCTGTGTTCACGGCCCGAGTTTCGAGTCACCGACTTGCTCTGTGACCCGAAAAGCATCGGGGAATAATGTAAAATTTACAACTACTGGAAAACGACTGAATTTACATTTATGCTCTCCTTGGAGCGCAGTAACTTTTCTGTGTTTTGAAATAATTTGACCAAAACAAACAGATTTATGTCAGTTTCTTTTATGGGGTTTAATCATCTCTAGGTTTATAAGTGTTTATACAAAGGAATCAATTTATCTGGTTCGATGTAATACGTCTTCACGAATGACTGTTACCATAGTAACACTTAGTAGAGCTTTGTCCTTTTCTTTGGGTTTGAAATACAAATAAGATTAATTACAAATTCCAGATTCATATATGCAACATTGTAGGAGGATAATATGCCCGAAGTGTTTGTGAAATTTTAATTGTATAAGAAATGAAAGTATAGGCAAGTATGCAAAATGTCAACCATACACATGTATGCACGTGTGTGCGTGTATGTGTGTGTGTGTGTGTGTGTGTGTCTGTCTTTCAATTTTCATTATTGCATCGATTCCATCGCTCTCTCCACCCCTCCCCGGTCACCCTCTCCCATTCCCTCACTTTGCAATTATATCCATCATTAATTATGAATCAGGCCATGGACGGACGGGGCTGACGGCAGCGGGACCCAGCAATGTCTCCGACCGCCGCGTCACATTTTAATTTGCCATTTATTAATTCGGGCCGCCGCTGGTGCGAGTGGGAAGCGAACAGGCGGAGGGTGGCGGTGATGGAGACACCGGAGGGCTGCGGCCAGGGCAGCTTTTGGTATATAGCTATAATTACCCTGCATTATTAGTAATGATAATAACACTGCTGAGAGAGCGGGATTTGTTTGCCCCTTCAGCCTCGCCCACTCGCTAGGCTTCATTTCAGAATGTGAAGTGATGAATTAATAAAAATTCCACCGAGCGGCTGCTTCTAGAGTCGTACGACATGGATTTTCTACAGGTGACCGGCTCAGAGTCGCGGCGGCGTCCCGCTTTCTGGGAAGTGAATGTGGGAGAGAGGTGTAATCAACAAAATTGAGGCAAAGCAGCTCACTTTGTCTACTTCGATTCCCCAGACAGCGTCCCGACATCTCGCGTTATATGTGTGTGTGTGTGTGTGATGAGGGCAGGGAGTGCAGACAGGTCGGGGCCGGGGAAAACGGCGTGCGCTATCCGTCAAAATTTCATCACGATGAGCCGCGAGCAGACACTTGATCCCTGCGAGTCACCCTAAGCGACGCTGCGTGACTTGACAAATAGAGGAAGAGTCTCCGGGAGATGTTTACTGCAGAGGAGCCGACGTCTATCACCGAAATACCTTGAGACGCGGCTCCAGAGGTCCTCATGGGGTCGGGGGGGCAGGGCTAGGCTTCCTCATAAAAGGAGGCATTGATGCTTTGATGCTCAAAATATTTCCCTAATTATCCAACATCCCAGAGTTTCTGAAATAGCAATTTGAAAAATTAGCTCTCTTTTTTTTATTCTTTTTTTTTCTTCACCCCCGTCTGATGTACCGCATCGGCAACTCTTCTCCGACGACCGAATCCCAGGCGAGTTGCGCTCGCTCTTCTTCTGTTCTTTCCGGCGTCTGACGAGGCCGCCTTTAATGAGACACCGCCACGTTCCACGCTCTGAACACTTGAACTCGCCGAACCTCGGTGGCGAGGCCCTCTCATTAGCTTACATGTTCCCGGCGTTTCAATTTACTTACTTTAATTTTTTTTTATTTTGCCGGATTATCTCTCACCGTCGAGGCGAGGCCGGCCGCATTGTCGTCACTTGTGAAGAGACACCTAAGAATTTCTCATACTCCCAGCTGGCCTGCCCCGACAGCCAGGAATGAGGAAGATGAGACGAGTCTGTGAACGCAATTAGCACTTCTAAGGGGCCTGCGCTTCTGCACGTCACATCGGTTATTTAGGTGGAGCTCGCAGGTCCGAGGGTCAGCCAGAAGCAAATCGTCTGCTCTTTAATGACCGCCGTCATTTGTTCAAGAAGGTACGCCTCTCTGCGATTTCCTTGTTTTCTCTGTAATGGCGCCGTCCCAGAAAAAGCACTACAGATCGAGCATCGTAGTGGCCGAGAAGTACATCAGAGTGGGTGCAAGACATGTATGTCAGCTGCGAGACAGAAGTGAGAGGTGTGACGGAAGAGTTCACTGTGGAGGTGGGAGTCCATCGAGGATCATTCTTTGCCCATTGGTGATGGGCAGGTGGAGGTCTGCTCCGGGAAGGAGGGGGATGACGGTTGGCCACAGCAAGACAGCATACATGTGTGTTAATGACAGGGACCCAGGTGGAACGGTGAGGCTACAAGGGGTGGAGATAAAGAAGGTCAAGAGTGGTCTCCTTCCGTAGTCCAGAAACATCCAGAAGGTTCATTGGAAGCTTCCATTCTACTCGCATCCTGCTCTCCTCTTTCCCCTTCTCCATGTACAGCCCTTTATTTATTTATTACTTTATTATAATTATTATTATTAGCAAGGTCTAATTATAGCTTTAAATTACAATTAGCAGTAAACACAAACACATTTGTTCACTGAGCCTAGGTCCCTAATCGTACCCAGTGCTACCTCCTCATACTTCCTATTTGTCACCAGTGCATCAGAACATTCAACAATTGAATGCTAACTCTCAGGAAGGAAGTGAGCGAGATGTGACCGCTCTGTGGCTCCACGAGCGGGGGGTCTGATGAGAGAGATATCAGTTTCAATCTACACGCTTGACAGGCGAGACGAGGTATTGCGTTCAATTTTAGTGTGGAGGCTTACTTCTGGAATACAGAGCTGAATTGGCAGAGCAATGTAAACAAGACTGACATCCAACAGTCGCAGAACCGCAGGAGGACGACAAAATACATCGGAAATTGCGAAACCCCAGCTCAACATACCGAGGTGTGGGAATCCCACAAACAAAAAATTTAAGCCGCCCTCCCGGGGAAAGAGACAGTGATCAGCACCGGGAGATAGCCGGGGGATGGAGGCGATGACCGCTTGGTGTTCATGCTCTGTCTTTGCCTTGCAGTACCAACGATGGTGGTAGAGCTGCCAGAGGAGGCGCCAGCCGGGTCGTCCTTGAGCAACTCGTAGATTCAATGTCTTGCTCAATATATCTTTTATGAGTATTAAAACTAATATCATATCATGTTACTTATAAGCATGTAACTGTAAGTGCTAGTGTTATTAGTAGTATTATCATCAGTGGCTGCCCAACCCAACCTTCAAAGCCCCTTATCTCTATCTCGCTTTCCAACCTGACGGGTCAAGGCAGAAGGCCACCCAAATTGAGCTTGGATTTCTTCAGCGTCTGCACTGCAGTGCGTCCTTGCCTCCGTCGCCAATTGCTTGCTCCCGGGGGAACATTGAGAGTCTGTAGATCATCTCAAAAAGCGTGATCCAGACCTGCTCCATAAAGAAAGAGTCAACAGACTACTCCTGATATTTGGCACCACGCTAATCAAATCTGGACCTCCAGGTTCTCCAGTTTCCTCCCACATTCCAACGACATGCAGCAGGTTCATTGGAAAAAAAAATGGGAAAATCGCCCCAAATGAGTGAGTGAATACTGTCTGTATTGTATATGGCCCTGCCATTGACTGGCGACAAGTCCAGGGTGTACCCCGCCTCTCGCCCAATGACAGCTGGCATAGGCTCCAGCATCCCCCGCGACCCAAAGTGCAGGACACGCGGCAGAAAATGGATTGATGGATGGACTTGACACGGCACGCAGACAGGAGGGGCTGGGAATCAAACCGACGACCTTCCAATTGGAAGGGTCTACCGCCCTACCAGCCGACCAACAGCCATCCCTCTTTGGAGTATTTGCAAGCCGTGTCCTTCTAGGTTGGACCAAAAGGGTCAAATCACGAGCAGCTTGGAATGGTGACCTATTGTCAAAGGTGTTTTTTGGATGAACACGGATGCTTTTATCGAAGTGAATGTCACCAATCAGTCAGGGCCGCCGGACCACAACGCCACTTACCAGCCACCTTACAACCGGGCTGATTTAACACCCGTTCCCCCTTCGACCTGTTTGGATCCAATGCCGTGAGCTAACGGGTCAAACAAGTGTGACTAACCCTCAAGGTGTAAATGCCCAGGAGTCCTCTCCAATTTATCAGAAATAAGGAAACCTTTTTCGCTGAAACATCTTCAATCGATGCAGAGGTTGGAACTGCCAGGCAGGAGGCCTAGAAGAAGACAAAAGAGAAGATGTAGTGAAAGAGGATATGAAGTAAGTTGGTCTGAGAGAAGAGGGTTGGATGGAGGGGGTAGCAACCGCTGAAGGGAACAGCCGAAAGGACAAGAAAAAGGATATAAAAAAGTGTACAGGTTCTGATGATCCACTCTCTGATGGCTTTGGATCAGCTTTGCCTTGACGGTGGAGTTTATTCTTCTCGTGTACATCAGTGTCACGTAGCCTCACCCTTTCATCCAACCCTTCTGTCGAGGTGTATCTGGCCCACGCGGACATATTGTCCGGTGTGTGATCTTTTTATACGCCCACGCTCTGGTCGCCCTTCATCCCAGCTACAATAACAATTAGCAATTCAAATGGTGCATTGACTGCCATTGCCTCCTCTCATCAGCACTCACCCACCCTCTGTGCGGCATCACAGGACGCTCCGTCAGAGCGATCCATACCATAAGGTCATCGCTCCCGGCCGCGCTGTCAGCCCCCCGACACGGGAAGCGTTTCATCTTTGCCTGTTAAGGATTAAATAACGTCCGCTATCGCGCGCACGGGATTAATGGTCGCGGTCACAGGTCATTTCTAGCAGATGGCTAGGCTATCATTAGCATCTTAATCATTGGGGTTATTTGTGGCCGATAGCCACGGCAGCGCGGGGGCCGGTTTCTAAAACGCCTGCCCTCCCGATGCCGTGGACAGGAAAATGAAATCACGCCGTATCTCGCAATATGGCGGCATTCAGAAACCCGACTGTGAATATTCAGAGGATGCTAACCCGCTCGTACAGTAATGCGGGAGCGGGACCCCAGCCGTTATCTTAATAGCGTCGATGCAAGCACGCGGCATAATTCTACCAACACGGCAGTCGAGTCTTTTTTATCACCGCCGACATACCGTCCGCACAACACCTAATCCCGCTTATGTGCTAATAGAAATGTGGATATACGCGTATCGCCGCGTGCTCCCAAACGAAAACAACATTAAGATGGCTTTATGCACTCTGCATGCAGGTGCGCTCACACACATGCACACACACTCCACGTCTGGTCGGAGGGGGGATATTATTTAATGGAATCGTGCTTTTTTTTTTGCTTTTTTTTTCCCCGGCTCTTATCGGCCTCTCTACAGACACCCCGTTAGCCCTGCCAGGAAAACAATGAGAGCTCCCGGCCTTTTGTCAGGACAAGTATCCAGCATTTCCTCCCCCCCGCCGATGTGCATCCCCCCCCCCCCCGAAAAGGAAAAAAAAATAAAACTACCCATGGTGTATTCACATCTCGCAAATGTTGTCTCACTTCCAAAGCTTCTCGGTTTTTCCCTCCTCCGTGTCATCACCTCCATCAAGATCTGCTCGAGATGTAGTTATCGCCGGACAGGTAGGCGGGAGGAGGAGAAGGTGTACCTAGCTGTCCATCACTGACGGCTCCTCCGGACGTCGCACACCACGACACACACATTTCAGATTCAAACCCCACCGCATCTTTCCCAGGGACGCCATTAAATGATGATTAATTTCCTCCAAGCAATGACTACCTAGCGTAATCTCCATCCCCACGCTGTCCGCGGGAACACTCTGTACTTGCATCAGTCCAGCCACACGCGCGCGCACACACACACACACACACACACACACACACACACGTAACACTGAATTAGAGATAGCTGGCTCTCATTAATAGATGGGAGAGCTATACCCACTGGGAAAGGTGTGTGTGTGTGTGTGTGTGTGTGTGTGTCTGTATGTGTGTGTGTATGATTATGAATGTTAGCAAGCTGCAGGAACAGAAGCCACAGACCATGAGATAAAGGCAGGTCAAGTGTGTTTCTGCACCCCCGCCCCTCGCTCTCACATACGCACATACACACAAATACACCCCCTCCCACGGTGTGTAAGCCCCGCCATTGGCCAGGATAAGGGACCGTGCGAATAAGCATCACATAATTACAATCTGTGATTGAATCTTTGCAAGCAATCTGCTTCCATTTACCTCCCCGGTGTGCACACACACACTTCATATGTACCCGTCATGATCCCTCGGGGTCTGCTAATATAAATAACAATAATAATAATAATAATAATAACACCTTATCTTCTCAGTTTGGTGTCCACCTCTCCCATTGCCACCACTTCTTCACCCTCTGGTCCACGTCACAGACCGGTCCAGCCCGCGTTCTGTCCATTTAACGCGACCTAAAGTCTTAACATTCCAGCGAGCGATTGCATCGTGGTGGTAAACCAGGGATTCGGAGATGATTAGCTTCGTAATAACTGACGATGCTGGAATAAGAGACGAATGGAGAGAAAAAGTTCTCCCCTCGTACATGAATCAGTCCCAAAACCTGATATTGTTATGTGGGAGAAAGTGTGTGTTACAGTCGAATCACACGTGCACACAGACACACATACACACACACACTCTCTAATCCCATTTCCTAGCAACCCGGCGTTGCTAAGACCCGCAAAGTCCGGATGAAGCGCTGCCAACCGCCGTTTTCCAAGTGTGTGTGTGTGTGTGTGTGTGCATTAGGCCTGAGAGCAGTTTGTCAGCTCTTACGTTAAAATGTTAATTTAGTCTTGAGATGTTATTTTTATGAGGAAAAACCTAATTTAATTCTTGCTGGTAGTAGTAGCAGAATAAGTAGTAGTACTAGCACTAGTAGTGTTGGTAGTAATTGTGGTATTAAAGATGAAAACATTAAATTGCCAATGGCACCTTATTCCCACTAACTGCTAGCAGCTATCATCCAGCATACAATGCTAATGTAGCAACTATCTGCTGGAAACAGACAGGGATACTGTGGTGAAATATATTCTAATTTCCAGAATATTAGGCGCTAACTTTTTCACACGCTTTGAACACTGCAGCTTTAAAAATGATGCATCTAATTTATGGATTTTTTGGGGCTAACATGGACCATCATGTCGCCAAAACATTTAGCCTTGTCACATCGGACAAATGAAATGAAATTTCTGAGCCCGTTCAATTCCAACACTGGAGCAGACAACTTTAATGGTTTTAGCGTGCAGGAGGAAGACCAAGAGTAGGACAAAGTGGGGATAGAAAATGGATGGACTTCTCCTTGTGTTATTTATTATTATCTTTTTCATCAGCCGTGTTAAAGGTACTGGCCAGAAAAAACTATTGCCAGTGTGTATTTGTGGATGTTACCGGTGTGTAATTAACCAAAAGTTTAAGAAAAATGTTTCTGTGTAAATCTGTGTAAAAATGTTACAACATAGACACCTGTGGCTTATAAAAGTGCGGTCTAAATATGTACACATATTTATTTTGTTGATTTTAGCCAGTGCAGCTTATTTTCATGTGTGCTCAATAGTCTGGAAAATACGGCACTTTTACGAATATCAAATGTCCAAATGATTTGTTAATATTTCATGTTGTCTGTACTGGCTAAGCGGAGCTTGTCCTGACTTGAAGTCAGGCTGCTTTGAGCCCCTCGGGGATCCCAAAGTGTGAGAATTCATTTTTAGCTGGATTGGCCATGATTGGGGTCGGAAGCCCATTCGACTGATGAGGAGAAGGTGATAATGAGAAAAAAAGAAAAAGAGGTAAAATGCAGAAGAGTGGAGAAAACAAATATCATAAGAACGACAGTCAATAATTAAAACTGATTTTGCCATACGTAACGCCCGAATTTACCGCCTGGAAGAGGGGGGCACAGGGAGCCAATCAAAACGCTGCGGCAGGCTGTGACTCCGCCTCCTGACAATAAACTATAACACAATAACAATGTGGTGCCGTTAGCGCAGCTAGCATAGCTAGCAGACAAAGACTTGGACACGTTAATTGGTGTCTCCACAAATTCCGGCGGCTGACTGGAACACTCAGAGGCGCGTGTGTGTGTGTGTGTGTGTGTGCTGTGTTTGTGTTTGTGTTTGTGTTAGTGTGTGTGTCTGACGGTCAGCAGAGCGTGTGATTAGTCAGCTCTTCCTGTCATCCATCTTGGGTGGTGAGGAGGACAGGAGGGGTTTTACAAGAAGCATGGCCCCGGGGTTACAACCATGTCTCTATCCGCCTACCACACACACACCCGCACACATACATACACACACACACACACACACACACACACACACACACACACACCAGCACCAAGCCTGCAGGTTAATAGCCTTGACTTCTGTCCACTCCATCTCTCTCTCCCTCCTTCTATCCTGTCGTTTCTCCGTCCCGGTCAAATGTTTGCTCTCTCCCCCTTCCCCCCCTCCGTACATCTCCACACCTCCGTCTCCACATCACCTCTCCGTTCCGTTGTCCTCCCTCTCCTCCCATCGCTCTCTCCGACTGTGTTTATCACCTGGAGTGTGTGTTGCATATGTATGAGGGATGTGACAACTAGCTGCCCTCGGCACAAACACGGCCAGGCAGTCATGCGGAGGAGGTCCAAGAGATGGGAGGAGAAGAACGTGGATAATGAAATAAAAGGGTTGATGAAAGGTTTAAATGAGAGAAAAATAAATAAATCAGAAAGTGGTTGAGCGCTACGTAGAGATATAGCCGCTTGCTTATTAGCTTTCTCTTCTAGCTCACCTCAGTTAGCGCTTCTGTCTTGCATCCAGAAGGTCCCTGGTTAGATTCCCACTTGGTGTGGAGCCTCCATGTTTTTCGGGTTCCTCCAAACACACGCAGGAGGTTGATTGGAAACAGGAAATTGTCCAGACACATGAATGAGAGGTAGGATGTTTGTATGTCTCTATAAGGGGCCCTGTGATTGGCTGGCAACTGGTCCATGGTGACCGCTGTCCAATGACAGCTGGGATTGGGTCTGTCCCCCCGCAACTGCAGGATAAGCGGTATGATTAAAGAATGAATGAAAGGAAAATGTAGATGTCGGTTTGACAAACGTCCAGAAAGCAGTGGTCCAAGAAGATCTGCAGAAGAACGTCTGGTCTGGATCAAACCTGTCTAGCTGCTCGAACAGCTGCGACCTCTGGATTCACAAAACTGTTAGATGTTTCTTCAGTGTTAGCAGAGAAGACGGTCGGACGGACGGGTCATCCTTTACCCGTCGTCTCCGGCTATTTGTTGCCTTTGGCCACTCACCAGGCGACGGCGAGCTCGACAATAGCCGAGAACGAGTGGACTGTGGAAATATGAGGGTAGAAGCTTCGGATCTTCAGGCCTCACCAGGAGGGAATGCCGTATTCATGCAAACGCTCAATTTAACGTGTGAATATTTGTGCTCCTTCTTTGCGCCCCACGCTGAGCGAATAAATAAGCGAGTGCCCGCGGTGTGTGTGTGTGAGCCCACCTACCTGCGCTCCCCTCTTAGTCCCTGAGCAAACATCTCCATGGAGACCCACCACTGCTCCCAGCTGGTGCGCGTGTGTGTGACAATGCTAACTGCGATATGCCAAACACACAGATGTGCGTTCGACAAGTCAGGGGAGCGACAGGAGAAACAGGTGCACATGAAGGTGGAGGAAGAAGAAGAAGAAGGAAGAGGATTCATTCATTCATCACAACAGCGCTTATCCCGCACGCAGGATGGCGAGGGGGCGGAGTTGAAATACTATGAAAAACGTCACTCTTGGGTATATAAAGAAAATAAAGTCTGGAATAAAGAAAAAGGAGCATCATCAGAATTTGCACTTCATCTCTTTCACAGCTGCCGCCATGACAATATACCAGAGCATTCTCCAAGCCCTGATGTATCGGCTCCCCCTCGCCGCCGCTTTCACTCACAGGCTCAGACGGCGGCGCGTAACAGCCGACGGGACTGACGCTCGCTAGGGAACGTCACGAAAGGAGACAAACAACGCAGACGCGCTCGGATCATCTTTAAGGCTTATCTCACGTAACAGCGGGCTCCTGCTTGGACGTTCGTCCGTCATGTTGACGGTAACTAACGGCAACAGACCTCGCGATGCCTCGGGTGGCGTCTGACTTCCTGTCTGAGTCCAAAGAGCCACGCTCGCAAATAAATGAGATGATACCCTCCTCCACCGCCACCCTGACGAACCGTCACTCAAACTCCTGCAAGACAAGCTGGACGTGCTCGTGAACCCCCTTCTGTTTATGCTAATTTTGCAAAACGGTATTTATGCTGCATCGTGGCGTGCGGTTTCGGGCCATGCTGATGTTTTCTGACAAAGACTGGGACGGAGGGCGGTATTAATGTGCGTGTGTGAGTGTGGCGTCAATTTAGCCTCGCGCTGGGAGAACCCAAGCGGGTCAGTCGTTAGCGTAGCCGCCGTGCCTCTACATATTAATCAAGCTGGCAGGCGGACAGCGGTGGCGCTGCCCCTCTGCTTGCCAAATAGGGAGCCGGCCTCCCTCTGATAACTTTCAACACGCTGCACCCTCCGCCGCGAGGCTGCCAAATTAGGAGCAACTCTGGCTCAGATAAGTCTAATAGCCCCGCGCTGTGGAGGCTTGATAGACAGGGTTTGCTCATAAGACGGATGGCTCCGCTGGGAGCGGCGGGGCCGCGGGAGGAAAGGGAAGGTGCGCGGGAAAGTGGGAAAATGGCGGAGGATGAAGATTCTTTTTTCCGCTTTGAATCAGACGGGCACGCCATCAGACGCCGTCTTTCAGTCAAAGTGAAAAGGCACTTTTGGTTTATGGTTTAATGGTTTAGCGGTTTTATCGCAGCTCACTACCCGCCCTCCTCTTTCCACTTCAAACTCGCCGAACCGACCGACCGTAAAACTAGCGGATTAAAATGACGGGAACGGGACCAAAAAAAGCAAATAATGAACGGGTCTTCGCACCTGAGCCACTGATATCTGCCCTTTTGAGGCCGTCACTTAGGAGATTCTCAATACATTTATATCGATAGTTGTTCATGAAGTCCTTATCCATGCTAAGTCCGGGTCCATGTGGACTGGAGAGGTGCGGTGAGCCCTGGTCCATCTCAGGGCCTCAAAACATCTACCGTCTCATTGAAATGTCTGGACAATCAAGGGTCTCCAATGAACCTCCAGCAGTATTCTGGTCAAAATCTTGAATTTCTCCACTAGAGGACATTCCACCCCTTATCTCAGAGGCTTCAACCGGTCTAATGACCTGTGGAGAGTTATAAAAAAAAATTATCCGCCAGGATTTTGAGCAGGTCTAGGTTACCATGGCTTGTTGTGTAAATGGGTGAGTTGATCGGCAGAAACTAGTTGGAAGGAGTTTGTTATGCTAAGTGTCGTTGGGTGGGGATGAAGGCACGACTTTTGGGGATTCATTTGGATTGGAATCTTAAAGCCAAACTTCTCAGAATGTGAAACAAAGAGTGAAACCTGTTGAACCCAATGGACTGTGGCTCAGCTGGATGTTCTAGTGTTGAATCTTTCCTGGTTGTTTGGAGGGTGCAGAGGGTCTGGTCTGTGTGTGCAAATCGGTCTTGGTATTGATCCAAACATTATACCTTTGTGAAAGGTTGTTTCTGAGGCCGACCTACTCTGTTCAGAGATGTTTTTTTCCGTTTTGACAAAGATGGCTTCTGTGACTCCTCTCTTGGACCATCTGTCTTCTCGGGCCAGAATGCGGACATTGCTGTCTTCAGTTCAGAACTGAAGAAGCCTCTCGGATGAGGGGTTGAACGTCTTCAAGTGAAGGATTTGAAGTCCAGTTGCCACGACAAGAAGATTTCGACAAGACTTCACCATGAGCCGGGTTGACTGAGAACCTCCTCAGAACCTCCTGCAGGTGTTTGGACTGTCAGAGGAGGGAACGCCCACACAGACACAGGGAAAACCTGCAATATCCAACCAGGGACCTTCTTGCTGTGAGGAGGAAGTGCTAACCTCTGCACAGCCAATATATTTATATCAATTATTGATTCTGATCGGTGATTCCCCAAGATGGGCACACCGCCGCTGACTCTCCACCCACACACAGATAAAGAGCAGAATATCCTTCTGCTCTGAGAAGAGTGTCGACGGGTGAAACTGCGCGATATCCATCTTCCTGGCCCTCCACCGCTGTTACGTAACAAACATCTGCAAGACACTGGCAGGGGATCACATACGTTCAGCGATCTGCACTGGGCCGGGGCTCCTATCGCGGATCTGTGTTGAAAATTAAAATACATGTAGATGCTAAGATTAGGAAGTGATGATTTAAGGGTTACACGCCTGACATGGCTAATTTTGGAGAATATAGGGCACAGATGACAGCTGGAGTACCGGCAGCATTAAGATTAGACTGCTTTTCAAGCCAGCTGGGCCAAACGGCACCGTTTAGCCTCAGCAGGAACATGGAGGAACACGTCGGGCGATCGGGTTCCTGCCAGGACAAGAACGTTTATTACGTCACAACTTGATACAACCTGAGAAGCTTCGTTATATGTTAGAATAGCCGCTTTTGTACGACAGAAACTTTTTGCAGAAACTAGCCGGTGTCTCTTTGCATTGGGACAGCAGAGGAACCAGGGACCTTCAGTTCCTGGAACCATCTTAGTTCTTACTCCAAGGCAGGGTCTTTTTACGCTTCCACAGGAACTCATAGTTGCTTTGTGATTGGTGGAACTCATAAGCCACGCCCATTAGCAGATAGTGCTTGCGGAGAACCATTTTTCAAAACTCTTGTCTTCCCAGGAGAGATGTTTTCTTGGGACTAGATGGACAGAAGCAGCTCCGAGCTCTTCTGGCCTGCTGCTCCTCAGAGATCTTATAGAACACTCATCTGTTGAACATCTCCCCCCCTGAGGTTGCTCATGAATCTCATTGTTGCAACTGTTTGGCTAGATTTCTTAAAAACCTCCAGCTAAAGTAGCGTCTCAGGTGAGATTGTGGAACATCATCTGGAAATTAAGCTCTCCATTGCCTTGCTAGCTGCTTTTACACTGTAGAAACTTTTTTGCAGTTCCTAGAACCTTCAGGAACTAGTCCATATCTTGATGCAGTGGGACAGCAGAGAAACCAGGGACCTTCAGTTCCTCGAACAATCTTAGCTCCTACTTCCATTGGCAGGTACTTCTTGCAGTGCACTTTTTTCCAAAACTGTCACTGGAGATATGTTTTCTTCAGACAAGATGTACAGAAGCAGAGAGAAATGGAGCAACCAAGAGATCCGAGCCCTTCTGGCATGCTAAACCCTAGAGGGGCTTCCAGGTGCCGCAGAGGAACATCAACATTTTGGCCAGAATGAGTGCGCAGTTCGCTAATCGCTAACAGCAATGTTCTTCACACGTTGAAGCTGTGAAAGGCGAAAAGATAAAAACACTTCAACCATCCGATAGTCCATGGTTACTTTTTCCATGAGCACCACTGTAGCGTCCACCTCTATGTTGTCCATGTTTTCTTCCTTATCTTCTTCTTCTTCGGTGGTTGTTTTTGAGCGTTTAGCTTCAGGTGCACGTCGCACATTCCACCCGTGTTCTTTACTGCCTGCAGGAACGCAAAACTGAAAGGTTCACCCCGGGGGAGGCTAGTTCCTGGAACGACATACCAGCTGGACACTTCTTGGAACCTATCCGTCTGAAAGCGGCGAATATCTCCTCTCCAGATAAATTGCCAAGATCTCCTTCTTCTCCATATTGATCGTTGGCTGCAGATCATGAGCAGCTGGAGGACACAGAGCAAAGCAAGGAGTGGATTTGTTTTCTAAAACTTGCGGCATCTGATGTCCCGCTCATACTCAACCAAGAAGGCGTTCGTCTTCCTACGCACTGTCTTCCGTCAAACAGCGGAGTGTACCATGCACCCCTTTTTTGGGGGGGGGGCAAGAACTCACACAGGTGAGCAGGGCTTCTCGAATGATATCGAGTGGAATGGCCTGAAATGGCAGAGTGCAGGAGTTCAGCCAGCGAAAGAGCAGAAGCTCTGATGCCGCAAATGCATTGTTGGCATCAGAAACCCAAATGAAACGCTGACATCTGCGCGTGTGTGTGTGTGTGTGTGTGTGTGTGTGTGTGTGTTCTGAGAAGCTCCCTATTTTTTTTTTTCGTATTACATAATAATTTTGGCACATTTTACCCACCACATGGTGTTAAGCCTGGTGAGACTGATATAAATAGTAGAAAATTAGCCGGAATTCATGGCTTTGTGAATGTTAGTTTCTGCTCAAAATAATATGCTTGAAACCCTGTTACACGATGACAATGCAGTACACATGCCAGACCACTAGTTGATGCTGTGGTTTCGTGATAAAACACACAAGTTTGTAGAAACGCTTTGTGTTTCAGCATAGGAAAAAGCATGCACTAGAGCAATCTTATATTTTCATGGACCAACAATGAGATGGGATGATTGCTTGGAGCAACCCAAAGCTACCAGAGGGCTGAATTTCAAGAGAATGTAGACTGGGAGTAATACAAGTCAGAGTACTCTACAGTCCACTGTTGTGGTGGTGGTGTGCCCGTGGCATGTCTGCAACGCTAGTGAGCAGATTTATTGAGTTGATGCCACCAGTGACCCTGAAGTACGAACCATAAGCGATACAGCCGTAGTGGCATTAATCCACACTTCCCTGAAGGAGCTTTCCATGAATGACGTTTGTCAAACATTGTTGTTATAGTCTACTCACCTGTTACTGGCCTGAAAGTTCAATTACGACAAATGAGTAACTGCAGGGAAGTACAAATTAAGATACAAATTCCATGTAGAACGGTGTGTAGCATCCATTATCATCCATTATTAGCCAAAGAAGAGGTCAGTACTAACACCAAAGTGGAAGATGTTGCAACTCATGTTGTTTCTCTGTTAGTGGTCTCACTTAGTGGTTGTATGAAGAAACTGAGGGTGATCTTACCTTACTTTTCGTGCTGTATAAACAAAGAATTCAAATGTTGTTCCAGGAACTAGCCTCCTCCTCTAGGGGAACTTTTAAGTTTTGCATTCCCACAGGCAGCAGGGCCTGGTGTGACATGCACCTTAAGCTCCAAACTCAAAATTAACCACCAAAGGAGAAGAAGAGGATAGCATGGAGGTGGAAGCTGCCACAGCATTCACAGAATACTAACCATGAACTATCAGATGGTTGGAGTGTTTTTAACTTCTCCCTGCGCTGCTTCACCGTGTGAAGAACCTCACTAGCCGAGAGCTAACTCCACACTTATTATGACCAAAATGTCGATGTGCCCAAGAACTTGGACCTCTTTGTCTCTCCATTTCTTGCTGCTTCTGTCCATTTCTAGCAAGAAAAAAATCTGACCAGTGACCATGGTAATTTTTCAAAATGGCACTCTGCAAGAAGTATCACCTATGAGTTCCGGTGGAACCGTAAGATGATCTCTCCTCGGAGTAGGAGTGGAAATAGTTCAAGGACGAGAAGGTAAACCGAGACGTTGTTCTTGAAAAGCTTCTACAGTCTGGAAGTAGCCAATGAGAAGCGTCAGAACGGACAAGGCTCAGGACAGTTCAATGAAAAGGCTTGAGATGAGATGATAAACATAATGGTGGAGCGGCGGTGTCACCCAGGACTGCTCACCGAAAACGCCGCCATGTGGTGTGCGGCACGAGCCCATTAACATGCGGGCTTGTTCAGACGCAGCCGGCTGAATTGGCAAAAAGAAAGGAAACAGACACACTGGATTACGACGTGAGAAGGAGGTAATGGATAAAGGCCGTACAGACGTGTGACAGGTGCTCCCTCTTTGTGCTCCTTCGCACTGCAAATTGTTCACTTCTACCTATTTTACTTTGAAAGGAGCTCGGAGATAAAGACATTTATATTCTCACCTCGTCCCCAAATCTTTCCACGGACGTCTCTTTTCGCGCGACAGACGCAAAGACACTCGATGCATAATTTATCGCCGGGGAGTGGGGTTTTTTATTCTAATTTCTCCAGCAGAATCGGGAGATGCACACCTGGAAATGCATGCAAATCCATACGCGGCGAACGTTCGATAAGGGGAACTTTAAGAAGGTAAATAATTAAAATATGCCTGGTGGGCAGAGAAGTCGACGCCGGGAAGGTTCTGCCTCTGTGTCCAGACATGTCTCACAACAGGTTGAGTCATCATGAGGTTGCCCAAAGGTGTAATCTGGTATTGCAAAGCCATTTTCCCATTCATGCAAGAAACACCTTCAAGGAAACCCTTCGGCGCTGAGACGTGTTTGTCTTTTATTCTGGAATAACAGAAGTTGACCCAATAATTTTTGGCTTCTGATTCAGCGCTGATACCCGCAGCCTGTTGTTATTCTTGTCATTGCTGTAAAAACGCTCGCAGGAAAGCAGCCAGGCAAAGATTAGCTTGCAATATGATCGCTAATGTGACCAGACTGTCGTGTTTGTGTTTCGTCAAATGCGTCTCCAAGACGGCGCCGCACTTCTTAGATCAGACGGTTGAATCCCGGCCTTTGTATAGCAATGGAAAACCATTGTGGCGCTTGGGCGTGGGTCGAAGATTGAAAGATACAATCAAAGGATTGTTTTCAAAGATCTCGTTGGTTTCATGTCGATGCTTCGTTAGCCACTTTTAGACAAAAAAGAAGAACTGTCCAGCTTGAATTCACTTCCAGGAAGTAGCCTCCTCCAGCGGAACCTTCTTGTTCTGCATTCCCGCAGCTCCACACCAAAACAAACCACTGAAGAAGAGGATGGCCAGACAACATGGAGGTTGAAGCTGCCAAAATGTTCTATTGTATAATAACCATGGACTATCAGATGGTGGTGTTTTTATCTTCTTCCTGAACTGCTTCAATGTATGAGGAACCCCGTTAGCCGTTAGCTAACTCTGCTTATTGGACCAAGCTTCCTTTGTCCACAATGTTGATATCTGTGGAGCTTCTCAGTCATCCAGGTCATGGTGAATTCTTGCCGAAATCTTTTAAGCATGGCACTTGGACTTGAATTTCTTCACTTTTTTCACCCCCTCATCCAAGAGGCTTCTTCGACAGGAAGATTTCGCCCATGTTGATGAGCTTCGACCTTTTCATCGCTCCATTTCTGACTGCTTCTGTCCATTTTGTCGCATGCAAACAGCTAACCGGTGACAAGAATATTTTTAAAAATGGCTCTTATGAGCTCCACCAATAACCAAGCACCGATGAGTTCCTATGGAACCATAAAAAGACCCTGCACCAGAGTATCAGCTAAGATGGTTCCAGGAACTGAAGGTCCCTGGTTCCTCTGCTGTCCCATTGAAGAAACTGATTAGTTCTTGAAGGTTCTCAGAGCTTTTACAGTGTAAAAGCAGCTCGCAGGGTGGTGGAGAGCTTAATTTCCAGATGACGTTCAACAATCTCACCTGAGACACTACTTCAGCTGGAGTTTTTAAAGAAATCTGGCCAAACAGTGGCCACAATGAGATTCATGAGCAACCGCAGGGGGGCAGATGGTCAATAAGAGATTGATACAGATCACCATCACACACACACACACACACACACATACACACTCACATATATATACCTATTAACATGGAATCTGTGAGGTGCTGATGCTGGCCGAGGAGGTCGCGGTAGCCATCTTGTTTGCACAGTGTCATTACATCTCCTCTGCCTCAGCAAGGTGGCAGATTTGCATCATCCGCATGTGTGTGTGTGTGTGTGTGTGTGTGTGTGTGTGTGTGTGTTAGACATTGTAGCACACAAAAACGTGAGATATTAAAGCACATGCCAAATATGCACCGTTGTTTTCCATCATATTGTTATGCAAAGAAATATGTAAAAGCATTATAAATGCACATGCGCGTGCACACACACATACACACACATCACGGAGTGGCCTTACTGAACAATAACTTCTCAATATCCGGGGTGTTTTGCGGAAACACCATCGTCTTCAAAAGAATGAGATGCGTTTCATCACGTCATTTGCATATTTTAATTACAGAGGAAGGGGAGAGGGCAAACATCTGGATCTGCTGGCGCTTTACACGCACCGAATCGCGACGTGAATGTGCGTGCAGGTGTGTGTGTTTGTGTGTGTGAGAGAGAGAAAGACGAAGTGAAGTGATCCAGTCAGTGGTCAGGCTCCCTGTGCTGCAATGCTCGCTCTTTAACAAGTATAAATTGTGTTTTTGAAAATCATCAATCAGCTGTATAAAGACGCCTAAAAGGCAAAATGAAAGGTTAATAATAAAAGCAATTTTGACATTTAGTGAAAAGAAGCCACGATGAGCAGGATGAAATATTCTTTCGTCTCTGAAATGAACATGTTGACTGGATTGTGGACGAAAAAATCCAATTAGACCAAACCTGGGCATTTTATAGTTCTCAGGCCACATCAGGCCCTTTGGTCAGTCAGAACAATTACGAAAAAACATCTATTCCGTTAATTTTATACAAGCGTGTTGCTGTTATTTAGAAAACAGTGCCTTTTTAAGGTTAGGAAGCACACATGTGCATCTATGAGCGCGTGAACAGAGACGATTGATGTCAGCTCACATCAAAAAAAGAAGTTCATGCTGAACGCTGCGTCGTCAACAAGACATGGACCGCTAAATATGTCCAGAAGTCAAAAGTAAAACGGTGTGTAAGGACTACAATTTGATTCTTCACCACGTGACCAAACAAAGAGGATAAAAAGACTTGTCTGATGAATTTAGTCAGATATTTTTCTTGCAAAACCGCAAAACCAACAAGGGTATTTTTATAAAGCTTTGCACACCAAGAAATGCAGCTTTCAAGGCAATTTGGTCCGTATCCCACAAACATGCCAGAAAAAACAAGCTGTTTCCGGACAGACAGTTTACTAAGGAGTGTTTATTGAACTCTGCAGCAGTAATATGCTATCATATAAAAAGCACTTTTTGCTTTTTGCATAAAGTTCATCAATTTCATATCTTTAGCATACTGCTAAACCCTTTGTTAGTGTTGGTGAAAGTCAACATGTTAGACATTCCAAGAACACTTCTTTAATGATTGATTTTGTTTGTGTAGTTTATTATTTTATTATTCTGATGGCATTTAATCGAGATATGCAATTCACCGCCTTTTACAATGGGGCATTAATAACATAGTTATCATCGGTTCAGCCCTCCAACACCATTCAGGTTTCTCATACAGCCCCTTGTAAAAATGAATTGCCCACCCCTGAATTAGATGAAAGTTTTGATTGGGCGCACTCGGGCTGAACGGTAAGACATGAGTGCACATGTGCACGTTTTCACAACATACAACATTCATTCTGCACATATGCTGCAGGCAGGGTCACAGGAGGGGGCAGAGCCTTGTGATTTAACCTGCATCCACCGAGGGGCCACATATAGAGACGACCATTCATGCATTAATTCATAAGTCATATAGAGACACAGAGCAACTATTCAACCTCTCATTCACACAGATATACAACCATTCGCTCATAGATGCTGCTTGTCGCTACGTTAGCACGTTGCTACATTTTTTAGTTTTATTTCTTATTTATTCTCTTCAATGTTTGTATTATTAACTACTTCTACTGCACTATCCATGTTCTGCTGTGTGTGAATGTTGGTTTAATCGTCCAACTGTGGTACAATTAAAGGGATATTCTACTCTATTCTATTCACACATATAGAGACATAAAACCATTCACTCACTCATTCACTCATCATATACCAACAACCATTCACCCTAATATTCGCCCAAAATATAGAGAATTAAAACAATTAACCAGCCAAACAACCATTCCCTCATTCACATTTCATATAGGAAAGATAGTCACTCATCCATTTACATGATATATACTGACATTCACATACAAACAATGATTCAGCCTCTTTTCCACCCAAAATATAGAGAAGAAAAAGAATTCACCCTGTCATTCACATGTCATGTTGAGACATGATTCACTCTTTCATTCATACATCATATCCAGACATACAACCATCCCCTCACTCATTCACTCATCATATAGAGACAACCATTCACCCTCTCATTCACACACCATATAGAGGCATACAGCCATTCGCTCATTCATTCGCTTATCATATACATACAACCATCCAACTACTCATTCACTCATCATTGAGTGATAAAAAACTCTTCACCCTCTCTTTTACCCAAAGTATGGAGAAATAATACCATTCACCCTCTCATTCAAATGTCATATACAACCAAATAACCACTCATTCACATGTCCTATCAAGACGTTTAGCCATTCACCCTCTTATTCACATTTTATACAGAAAAATAAAATCATTCATACTTTCATTCATGTACCATATAGAGACATACAACCATTCACCCTCTCATTCACTCATCATTGAGCGATAAACAACTATTTATATTTTTGCCCAAAATATATATCTAAATATCATACATATACATGTGAACATAAATAAATATCATTTCTACTTTCATTCACGTACCATAAAGAGACATACAATCATCCACCCTCTCATTCACTTATACAAATACCTTAGACTTAGACAAATAAACATTCACTTATTCACATGTCACATAGAGCCATTCAACCATTCACCCTCTCATTTACACCTCATATCGGGACATTTACTCGTCACCCTCTCATGTCATATAGACGTACAATCGCTCATTCACTCACTGACATGTCAAATACAGCCATAACAGCCATTCACCCTCTCATTCCTTTTGTCCGTGAAAGGAGCAGCTGATGTGACAGTGACGCATGACGATGAATCAAAAGCAAATTAATTCTGTTCTTTGGAAATTTAATGTTGGTGCCTTATAAAAACTTAATAGCCGGGAATCACTGGCCTCGGTCTAATCAGTGGTTATGGTCTGTAAAAAACCCAGCTGTAGCATTTTTTCCCCGATGCGTGTGTGTGTGTATGTGTGTGTGTGTGTGTGTGTGTGTGTGAGGAATCTGGCCAGCTCTCTAATTCAAAGATGCTCCATGGTGGACGGATGGTTCATGGTTCTGAACTGTTCGTGTTAAGGCTCATCACTGAGAGTTCTGCCCTCATAAGAACACAAGCAGTGAACTAACACCTCCGATCCGAGTGGGACGAAGATCACATTTCTATTTCTTTTTAAAAATTCAAGTTACGTTATACTGAAGCAGCTTGTACTCCTCCTTTGGCTGCTCCCTCAGCCAATCATCTGCCTCCATCTAACCCTCTCACACCACCTCACTTCCTGTCCTCCACCCCTCCATCCATAAACCTCTAGATCTCCCCCAACCTCAACATCCTTCTACCCAGATCTTCACCATCCTTCCTCTGTCCATGTCCAAACCGTCAAGTTGACTTTATCTCCAGATTATTTGACACGTGCCGGCCCTCTGATGGACTCTGATCCTCTCAACATCTTCATCACTGCTTCCTCCACCTCCATCTTTTTCATTCTGGCTGATGCTAATCCCAGCCCTCTTGCACAGGTTCCTCCACCTCTTCGCCACTCTGTCCATCACTCTGAAAATATAAAATATCAAGAGTGGTGCGGTTCCTCCTTATAACAAGAAGGTCCCCGGTTGAATTCCCTATGGAGGGCCTTCCCGTGTGAGGTCTCCGTGTTCCCCCCATGTCTCGAGGGGGTTCCTCAGGGTTCTCCAGGTTCCCGCAGCAGTCTAAACACACGCAGCAGCTTCTCCATCTCCTCTCCCTGCAGAGTTACCCTTCCACTTGGGTCCCTCCATCTTGCTAACCTCCATCCTTCATCCTTCCAGGACACACCGTACCTCCACCTCACTAGATGTTCCTCATGGCAGATTATCTGCTGACAACTTTGCACCAAAAACAGCTGTCGCGATTAGTCCTCCACCGGCGCAGGATTTTTTTTTTTGGGGTGGTGGGATTTGTGTCATAAAACGTGCATAAATAGTCAAGTAAGCTTCAACGCAGCTCTTCTGCTGGATTCACCCAGCGCTGAGTGTGTGTGAGTGTGTGTGTGTGTGTGCGCTGTATCTAGGCCAACGCAGCATGGGTTCCGTTTGAAGCACTGCAGCATTTTGCCAACATGTAGTGGAGGAGCGCTACTACTTTTAGCTCATATAGACGCGGCAGCCATTTTTTACAGCTGGCACACATGCAGAAAGACACACCATCCGTGTTGCGAGCGTGCACGTAAACGTCTGTATTATGCACACACACACACACACATACTCACACTCACACTCCACAATGAGTGTTTATCCATTTATTTTTGGTGTTTGTTTTTTGCTCGGTAAATCATAAAAAAAAGCTGCGCATCTGTTGCCTGAGCAGACACACAAGGTGGTTTTGGGATTCATTAGCTCTTCCCTCTGTCTCTCTCTCTCTCACACACACACATGCACACACACTGTCCCGCTCAGCCCCAGACCAGCTGTGCTCGTACAAGTCACTCACGACACCTCGGGAGGTTTTCTCGTTACCTCCGTCTCCCGTCCAGACGCTTTCATCGCCGCCATTTTCTTTTTCCACGTTATCTTGAACGCCCAAATAAGGGACGGACGCTAATTATCTCCGCTAGTGTTTGTAGCGGCACAAGCGCGGCTGCTCAGTGGGGAAAAGCTGCAGGTAAATTCTGCACATTTATAAATAAGCGTGGAAAAGTGGCATAAGACGAGGAGGACAGTGGAATTTTGAGTTACGAAAGCAATTTACGATTTACGAGTTTTCCAAGATCCGAGCTGTCGCTCAATGGATTTTTAGAGTTTGTGATCCAAGCCCAGATCTAAGTTCAGAGTTTGACACCCACGTCGCTGCCGCTGTTGGTTAAGTGGCGTTTAAAAACAGTGAGAAGCGCCGCTACCACTAGCTAGGCCAGAGAAAATTATGTACACATGAGCGAGGTGTGTGCGTTGTCGATTCTTTTATGAAGAGATTGAGAAGTTGTTGTCGGTGAGCATCTGTGCTCATCTGTTAGAAGGCAGACGTTTACAGGGATTTACTGCAGCAGGCGGCGGGAACCACAACAGACGAGGCATCGGTTTGATGGTTTTAAAAAGAGGAGCGACATTCACTTCGTCGCTGAATGAAATTTAGCCTTAGCAATATTTTGTAGCATTAAGCGCGTAGCCCAGGAAGGATGGAGCACCAAATGAAAAACTTCCCCAACCTCCTCCGCCCATCTCCCCCACTTCCTACCTTGAAGATAAATACACGTCATAAAACCATTTTATTACTTTACATTCTCTATTAATATGTACAATTTTTTTATGCATTATTTGTTATTTATAAAGTAGATTTTTCTTATCTAAAAATGTAACTAAACTCATGGGCCTGATCGGATTAATTGTGATTCGATTCAATTAAACGGGTGCATTTAATCTGATATACGAGCAAACTGAGTCAAGGTCCCTCAGTCAAGGTATTACTGTGTCGCCGTTTGGTTGCCAGGTTGGGAAATTCCGAAAAGACGGATTTTCGAGTGAACTAACTTCCTCTCGCACACACACTTGCTCGCACTATGGCATACATCGTGTCGGATCTGGCTCGCGGCGTCCCTATTTCACCCGCCATTACCTTCTGACCGGGTGGAAGCCCGCGGGGACGGCGCTAGCAAGAGGGGGGGATGATGGATAAACCTGAGAGACACAATGTGGAAATACAGGGAAAAATAAACGGGGGTCAGGAGAGGTGAAGGATTTGCTTGGAACACACACACACTCACAGGGATGTGTGTGAGTGAGCCGGTGGTGGCAGTGTATGATCAGGCAGGTGAGGTATTGTTCCTCAGGGCCGTAAAAGTGTTCACAACGCAACAAAACCTGATCGATAGACACACACACACACACACACACACACCACTGCTCCATAAAACCCCAAGTTACAAAAGGAGGGAGTAAAAGATACAGGACCTTCCCCTTGTCCTCACACACACTCACTCACACGCACACACACACACACACACACTCACCTGACAATCTGTCATCCCACTGTGTTTGTCCCTTTGTGGCTCATTCCGTCACTGTCTGCTGCTTGTGTATGTGTGTGTGCGTGTGTGTGTGTGCTCCTGTGCGTGTGTGTGTAATAAAAAAATAGAAGAACAAAATTAGGTGGATCAACCATCCAGGTCTAAATTCTCAACATTACAATGAGTATTCATTCATTCATTCATTCATGCATTCTCTCTTTTCAAGAAAAACTCTTTAGTTTCAGGGCATTCTGATGTTTCTTAATGTTACCGACTGTGGTGGATTAGAGAGCAGCTGAATGATTCAGATAAAAATAACATTAATTTATTCATTCATTCATTTATTTTTATAGCTGTCTCTCTTACTCTCACTGTCTCTTATTTCAGGTGATTTTAATTTCCCTATGAACAAGTGTTATAATTTAACATGTAATTTTAAGCTGCTAATTACAACAACAGCATGATCTATAAATGTAAAAAAAATAAAATAAATGAACAAAAAAAGAAGGTTAAAATGATTGAAAGTCAGCTATTCTCCAAAAATGATATATTTACTTTTTTTAAATATTGAAAAAAATTAAATATCAAATGATACGTCCCTCCCTGTAAATATATTGCTTAATGACCTTTACGAAAATATGTATACTGATAAAATCAGTTTCATGAACACGCATTCGTATGCATGTGCATTCATGTAGTCATGTGCAAGGGCAAGATTATTAAAACTCAGACCCTTTACACTTATATTATTTTAAAATACAAAAATATTTAAATATTTTTTAAATCAAATGATATTTTCCTCCATATAAATATTGTAACGCCTCAAAGAAGGCGTCGCCAACAAGGCTTTCTTTCCAAATGTTGTCGCGTCATTCTCTAGATTTCATCGGTGCATCCGTACTCGACACAGAGCTCCAAAACACTGCTTCTTCCCCAAACTTCCCGCTCCTCACCATATCGATCCCTCCCCAAATCATCGGACCGCATCTTATATGACAATCCTGCCGTCCAATGATCAGCAAAGGGCCAGGGAGTGACAGGTCGACAGGCTATAGTTTCTATGCTGTGGTAGCTACAATGCGTTGCTTTAATGACCCTTACAAAAGTAACTATACTTATACAATCTCTGCTTCATGAACACCATCCCACGCATTCACGTGCATTCACGTGCATGTATTCATGTGCAAGGGGAAGCACTTATTGACAAACATTCATGTGTTAAACGTTGCTGTTCCTGAGGAGGGTCGGCGCAACACTGCCCTCTAGTGGTCGGTTTGCCCTGCAGAGACAATCACATGCCTCAATGCTAAACACACACATAAGCATGCTTTCGCAGACTGACGTGCACAAACACTGGCGCGTCGCTCTCTGTCGGGAGCTGGCCTGCTTTCGCTTGTGCCAGCATCCTCACACGCACGCATGCACGCACACACACACACACAGGCTGTCTGACAGGCTGAGACGTCATCAATAATAGTGTTGGATGTGAGCTCACACACTGACACACAGCAGAGAGCGGCAGAGTGACGAGACTTGAAAAGGAATACTCTG